>NC_086320.1:103904052-104239052 GCF_036172605.1 Pelobates fuscus
AAACTCTAAAAAATAATGATATATAAAATTATAAAAAATGGCATAACTCGAAGTCGTCATTCAATCCATATGGTTGCATGGTATCTAGATTAAAGATCCATTTCATCTCAGCCCTTCCTATAGTCTTAATTGGATCGCCACCCCTCCAGTTTGTATTAACTTTTTGTATACCCAAAAACTCTATATGACCGGGATCACAGTTATGATGATCTCTAAAGTGGAGGGACACGCTATGCTTATCAAAACCTCTTTTTACATTCCGCACATGTTCCTGTATTCTAGTGTTCAGAACCCTTGTGGTTCTAGCAACATATATTAAATTACAGGGACATCTAATCATATAAATAATCTTAGTAGAATGGCATGTAATCAATTCTTTTATTTTGAACTTCCTTGTGTCGTCTCTGGGATGTTGGAAGTCTCTTACAACACGTTTTTTGCTATTTGTGTTTTTACACGCCGTACAGGAACCGCAACCATAAAATCCAGCTGCTTCATTAAAAAATTGTTTCATTTGTGGCTTAGGAGGAATGTGATTGTGCACCAAATTACTCTTTAAACTCGGGATGCCCCTATATGTGATCATAGGTTTTTCTGGTAATAGGGGGTAGAGGATGGGGTCATCTCTCAGGATTGACCAATGTCTCCTAATTATTCTTCGCAACTGTTTATTATCACTATTAAAATCACAAATAAAATTAAAATTAAAATTTTGCATTTCTCTGTTCATGTTTTTTTCTTTGTATTGTATTAAGTCCAATCTATTAGTCTGTTCCACCTCTATATAGGCTTTATCCAAAAGTTAAAGTAAAGTAAAGTATTTTGTTTAAAAATCATTAATTATTCTGAGTGATTGTTCCTGGAACGTGTTTTCATCCGTACAGTTACGTTTCACCCTTAAAAGTTGTGTCTTGGGGGCGTTAAGCAGCCAAGGGGAGAAGTGGCAACTTGTTTCCCCTATATAACTGTTGACATCAACTTTTTTGAAGAAGGTACAGGTTTTTAACATGTTCTTTTCTACATATATTTTGAGGTCAAGAAATTCAACTGAACTCTTACTGTAATTACTGCTCAACTTGATCCCCCAGTCGTTGTTATTGAGATGCGATAAAAAAAGGTTCAAAGTCTGCTCACTCCCCTTCCAAATGAAAAAAATATCGTCTATGTAACGGCGATAGGTCACGAGGTTTTATATTTTTAACCCCTGGTGGTGGTTATTCTTTACAAGTGACACAGTGGTTATAGTTGTCACATCCAATCCCAAAATCTAACTTCAGAAGGATAATCTACCATTTATTGGTGTTTATTCATCGTAAAGTAGTATATTTAGTGATTTATATATAACTATTTTTTATTTAGGAAGTGAATTGTCCCTTTAAGTGAAATGAATGACTATAGAGTCCCTTTATGAACACAAAAAAGCACAAAACATTTAAAGCTTGTGAGAAATTGTGTCCACTAGTTCATCAGTGAATTATAAAGAGTTGTTGCCGAATTATTCACTTTTTCTTATATCTATTTCTGTCAACATGCATTTAGACTTTTCTTTATATCTATAGGCAGGCACGCAGACTTTCAACAGAGCAATGCTGTTTAATGTTGGATTTAAAGAAGCAATGAAAGATCGCAAATGGGACTGTGTCATTTTCCACGATGTGGATCACATTCCAGAAAATGATCGAAACTACTATGGCTGTGGAGAAATGCCACGTCACTTTGCAACAAAACTTGACAAGTATATGTACATGTAAGTTACACTTTTTTTTAATACATTGCTGTTTTAAATCACAGCAAAAAGTTGTGCAAGTGTTAATAAAAACAGATAACTGCCAGAGTATTGCAAAAAGCAAACACTATTGCCTATGAATTTTGGAAAGTGTTAATTCCAATTTTTGCAGAAACACAATTTTAGGGCCATTACCTTGGTGTATATTTACATTTATTTTGTTCAGAATTTGGTGTGTGTGTGTAAGATATTATAAAGTGGTATTTGCACTTTCATTTGCTAAAACCGTTTTAGCCATATATTGTTATGTGTAATTACAAATCTAAATAATCTTGGGGTACACAAGAAGCAATAAAGTTTCCCTCTGAATTATAACATGTATGCACAGGGCCGCCATCAGGGGGTGACAACCATGACTTTGTTAGTGGCTCGGTGGTCCTGGGGCGCCTCACATACCCGATCTGTAGCGGCGGAACTGCCGCCGGTGCTGGTGCACCAGGGGCCACACGCTGATGGAGTCCATTGGGAGGCCCATGCACATAAGGCCACCTCATGGGCATTTGTCTACAGGGGCCTTGTCAGAGCTGCGGCCCCTTAATAGCACAATGTGTCTATTTGTCAGTATGCCACCAAAAATGAACAGGATACACGTGAACACCAAACCAGGTGCAAAAATGCAGAATGAATAAGAGTGTATAAAAATAAATATACTCAATTTAAAAATAAATAAATGCCTCTATATAAAATGTCCGCAGTTATGTTCAAATAAATCAATAGTGCATCTGTTCTCGATGTCCAAATATCTTTAGGCAGGTAGCAAAAAAGTGTCAGTATATTGAAAAAAAGAATTCTTTTTCAAAAAAGCATTCTATAGATGTATGTATATCTGTGTTTCAGTGTGTATCTGTATGTCACCAACATTCACACACATACTCCATACAAAACATGCTTATATTCAAACATACATTGTGTGTGTGTGTGTATGTATGTATGTATGTATGTATATATATATATATATATATGTATATTTTTTTGGATTTATATATGTGTATGTATAATATGTAATCTATAATATGTGTGTATGAGAATGATGAATAAACATACCACCCAAGAGGGGTGAGAAAAGCAAATACTTTTTATATATTTGTGTGTATAATATATGTGTAGTGGATGCAGTGTGTGTGTGTGTATATATATATATATATATATATAAAATATACACACACGCACACACTCTGCATCCACTACACATGCAGTAACACACAAATACACAAACCACACACTGCACCCACAACAGACTCTCCCTGTTTCCACTATACACACTGCATTCTTGTGGACGGACTTGGCTTGGACATAGGCCCCGAGGGTGGGCCCTTAACTTTGTGATTAATTTGTTTGCATGCAGCAAAAACAAGCTTATGCTAAAAACTCACTCTTGAACACACATAAAGTACAGTTATTGATTGTGTTGTACAAGGATTTTAAATGGATTTTAAAGGATTTTACCTTTGTGCTTAAAAGAAAAAAAAATACAAACAGTCATACTTAGACCAAGACAAGTGGATCAAGCACATGTAAAGTTAGACAGAAACACAAAATATAGTGCTCATTGCACTCATTTAACCAGAGCGGTGTAACTGCTCAACTTTATCAGCATCTCAGGTATGAATCACCCCCCTCTCCAGACCACACAGCTATTTTTTTCAGGTAATGAAAGCAGGGATGGAGTTTCACGTTTGTACAAATAATGTTTCTTTTATACTATCACCTAAAGATGGCATTAGAATTAACATAGTTCAGTTTCAAAGTTCACCAAACTCACCAGTGTGTAAAATGAACTCCCAACGAATCTTATACCATCTCCATTGTAGTTATTCCCCAATATAATCACAGACTCCAAATGAGATGACTGACTACCTCGTAAAAAAACTAAATCCAGTGTGGTACAAAATGGAAAAGCAGGCTTACATAGTTTTCTTTTTGAAATATTTGTTTTAAATTTGCATTCTTTTGTACGTTTGTGCTGTGTTAATAATACGCGTACAATTTGTGCATGGTAAGACATGCACGTTGTCAGTGTTATATCATAACCAAAGGTAAATTAAAATTAAGTAGGCTAGCTTGAGATTAAGGGATACTCCACTGCTCAAATAAAAAAAAGGAAAAAAAAGAAGGGGATCACTGTTTAGAAGATATACCCTCAATTTTTTTTTTTCCATTGGGGTATATCTAAAAACTGCTTTTAGAAGTTCCATATCTCTAGCCTGAAGCCTCTGCCAGCCCCCTCAACTTCTAACCCATGCCTAGACTTTCTGCGGATGTCCAATTACAGACTTTGAAATGCAGATGAATGAGAAGTCTTTGCCTCTTGAGTTTAGCTCATCTGAGCTAAATAACCAGGAAATAATAGGATCGGTCCCTGGCTTGCATTCCTTGGAGTAACCAGGTTAATTTATGAAAATGCCAATTTCTATTGAAATCTGCAAAATTTGTAAAATAAAGAGGAGGACACACACACTTTAAGCACACAAAGCATTTTATCAAACTGAAGTGCCTTAGGGTTCATGAGTGTCCCTTTGAGGATTATTTCTAGATGATGCTTGTAATGTGTCATAGTATAAAATTTACTTAAAATGAACTGTATTGGACAACTGTCTGTATTCTGTTGCTTTACGTTTTAAATTATTTCATGCTTTTTCAGTCTACCATACAATGAGTTTTTTGGAGGCGTTAGTGGATTGACTGTGGAACAATATAGAAAGATCAATGGTTTTCCAAATGCTTTCTGGGGATGGGGAGGAGAAGATGATGATTTATGGAACAGGTTGGTGACTTTTGATTATAACAAGCAAATGGCCATTGAGTTTTCGTAAACCTTTAATTCTAGGAATTTAAGTATACAGAACCCACTTTGGTGCAATTTCTCTCACAGACTTTGAATATTCTTGGCAAAATATGGTTAAAATTAACTGCTCGTGATATTTGTACGCAAATCCCTACTATGTTTACCTTATCGTTCACTGATATGTACCATTATCAGGGCAAAAGGTGTAAAATTGATCTTGATGTAAAATTTACAGATAAAAATAGTGAATTTAAAAGGACACTACAATTACCGTAACACTACAGCACACAGTCTTGCGTTTTAGAACAGGTTTGACTTTTTAACTAAGGTCCACTGGGTGCTGCTCCCATCTGCCACTACAGCTCATTGAGAGCCAGAAGCTCCTGCTCAGGTGTTTGTTTGCTCCTCTGACAACTATGTGTGTGGGAGGGTAAGGGGACCCTTAGCATCATAACTACTAGCATCTATTTTAGTGGTTATGGCTGTATAGCATAAAGGAACTCTCCACTGTCTTATTTACATGTTGTTTTAAAACAGTCAAACACAAATATTTTTGGTTGATAGAGAAGAGATTTATTGATAATGAACGAATATATACATATTTCAGTGCATGTGATCTACATAGTGATCAAAACCAGGGTTCAGTATCCTTTTCGACATGTCTTTCAGATTTAATTTTTGTAAAGTGTATTTATATTATAGTCACAACCAATTTTATTTATTGTTTTCAGAGTATAAGTGTGAAAATTGTTAAAATATGGAATGTATAGCTCCTATAAATACCAAACATTGTTATATAGGGGAATATTCACTAAATGCCAAACATTGTTATATAGGGGAATATTCACTAAATGCCAAACATTGTTATATAGGGGAATATTCACTAAATGCCAAACATTGTTATATAGGGGAATATTCACTAAATGCCAAACATTGTTATATAGGGGAATATTCACTAAATGCAAAACATTGTTATACAGGGGAATATTCACTAAATACCAAACATTGTTATATAGGGGAATATTCACTAAATGCCAAACATTGTTATATTCCCCTATATCCCTATATAACAATGTTTGGCATTTAGTGAATATTCCCCTATATAACAATGTTTGGTATTTAGTGAATATTCCCCTGTATAACAATGTTTGGCATTTAGTGAATATTCCCCTATATAACAATGTTTGGCATTTAGTAAATATAGGGGAATAAGCCAATCAGAGTGCTCTTTGTCATTTTACACAGCGTGGGAAAATTCCAAAGAACTTTCCCACGCTGTGTAAAATGACACAGAGCACTGTGATTGGATGGATTTCAAGTGCTCTGTGTCATTTTACACAGTGTGGAAAAGTTCTTTGGAATTTTCCCACGCTGTGTAAAATGACAAAGAGCACTCTGATTGGCTTAAACCAGCCAATCAGAGTGTTCTTAGCCTAATTGCAGGGCGAAGCAAGGCTTTATAAGCCTTCCCCCCGCCCTGTAGAGCTCAGTCTGCGCGGAGCCCTCCATGGGTGAAGATGGATTTTTTTTTTTTGCGCTCGTTTTTTTTTAATTGCGTCGGTTATTATGGTTTTTTATTTGCCCTTTTTTGGGGCTGAAAAAAGATTTTAGAAGAACGAAAACATCGAATGGTAAGTTGTTTTTTTCTAATTTTTTTTTTACAGGTTCTTAGTTAAAGGCTCATTATTTTTAGGGTGAGGGGGTAGGTAGGGGGATACCGTATTTATTTGAGTATAACGCGCAAAATTTTGTACCGATTTTTTATTTAAAATTAGGGGTGCGCGTTATACTCAAATAAATATTCGAGTGGGTGCTCCAATTATACCTCCCAGGACCGCCGGGCTCATTACAAGCCCGGCGGTCCTGGGGGGGGCGGGCAGCAAGCGTTTACTCACCTCCGTGCAGCTCCTCCAGCTTCCCAGTGTAAATCTCGTGAGACCCGCGGCCAGCTCTGACGTCAGAGCTGGCCGCGGGTCTCGCGAGATTTACACTGGGAAGCTGGAGGAGCTGCACGGAGGTGAGTAAACGCTTGCTGCCCGCCCCCCCTAGGACCGCCGGGCTTGTAATGAGCCCGGCGGTCGGTATTATCGGAGCACCCACTCGAATATTTATTCGAGTATAACAAGCACCCTAATTTTAGATTAAAAATCGGTATAACATTTTATACCGATTTTTAATCGAAAATTAGGGGTGCGCGTTATACACGTGTGCGCGTTATACTCGAATAAATACGGTAATTCTTTTTTTTGGGGGGAGGGAGGGGGCGACTAGGGTCCCCCCCTTATTGTTTTTTTTAGGGCCCCCACCCACCGCTCAGGGGTGGGGGCCGGGGGGGGGCAGTATGTCCCCCCCCCCCTCATTATTTTTATTCCCCTATATAACAAAGTTTGGTATTTAGTGAATTTTCCCCTGTATAACAATGTTTTGCATTTAGTGAATTTTCCCCTATATAACAATGTTTTGCATTTAGTGAATATAGGGGAATAATCACTAAATGCAAAACATTGTTATATAGGGGAATATAACAATGTTTGGCATTTAGTGAATATTCCCCTATATAGCAATGTTTGGCCTGTACTGATGCAGAGCAGCAAAGAAAGAGGAAGTTATTTGTGGGGATGGGAGTTTTAGTGTACCTAACTTTTTTCTGATTGGTTATTTTAGAAAGAGAGTAAAGAGAGGCTTAAGCAAATATGAAGCCTCCTGTCATGTTATATAATTGACACAACTGTATTTACTTAGTTATGTAGGAAGGTTTCCTCTGCTTTATACATTCCATCAGATAGTGTTGAGCTCAGGGCCTGTGCAAGGATTTTTGGGTACATAGGCGAGGATGCATTTTTCCGCACCCCACTCTCTAAAAATAACATCTTAACCAGCCCCTTTCCCCTCCCCGTCCATTAGTGGTCCCCTCCCTTCCCTGTCCCTTAGTCTTCCTCTCCCCTCCCCCCTCTTTTCCCTGTCCCTTGGTGTTTCTCTCCCCTCCCCTCCCTGTCTCTTGGTGCACCCCCCACACTCCCCTTCCTTGTGTGCCTCCCACCTCTCTTGTAGCGTTGCTGAGCGTAGAAGATCCTCTACAGGAGCTTCAGTTTTCTGTACCCATCTGGACTGACAGGAAGTGCTCTCTGTGAGCACCTCCTTTTTGTCTGGCCAAAAACAGGAAACAGAAGCTCCTGTACCGCGCTCTGCTACACTCAGTGGTGTAAACATACTAACAGTCACACACGCTCAATGACAGACACACAGACGTCACTGACAGACACAGACTCACTGATCTGATTCACACTCTTTCATTGACACACACTCACTCACTGATTTGACAGACACTCACAAACACTCACAAACACACACAGACAAACACATTAATATTAAATGTCCACCCAGTCTCCCTACCTTCAGTACGGCGAAGAGCAGAGTTCCACCAGACGCGGCAAGGGAGTTCTAACCTCTCTGCTCTGCTCCCTCGCGGGCTGTCTACTGATGCCGGGAGCCGGAGTATGATGTCGTATTTCGTCTCCCGCGGCATCAGCAAACATCGCGCAAGGGATCTGAGCAGAGCGGTTAGAGCTCCCTCGCCACGTCTGATTAGAACACAGCTGTGCCAGGGGTCCAGAAGGTGGCCTGGCAGGAGGGAGAGCTTCCCTCCTGCCGGTCACTGAAATCTTGCATCCCCAGAGCCGGTGCGCCCTAAGGCCGCCTGTGCCAACTTATGGACGCGCCGGTCCCTGGTGGAGCTAAAAACATTCTCAATTTCTCTCTTCTGCATGTTAATATTTGCATACAAGTATGCATAACATTTAATTTTCATTATTATTTTGCCTACATCTTGTGAACATATGCTGTATTTGTTTTTAGGAGAGGAGTGTGTGTTTACGTACTATTGTCTGCTTGCATTTGTTCAGCAACTTCATTTTTTTTTCTCTAGGGTTCATTATGCTGGCTTTAATGTATCCAGACCTGAAGGTGATCTAGGGAAGTACAAGTCAATTCCTCATCACCACAGAGGCGAAGTCCAGTTTTTAGGCCGGTAAGTGCAAAAAGTTATTCTGCATGCTCAATGCGATTTTCAGGGAAGCACCTCTAGCGGCTGTCAGGAAGACAGCCACAAGAGGCTGGATTAACCTTGCATTGTAAAATAGCAATTTCTCTGAAACTGCTATGTTTACAGCTGCAGGGTTAAAACCTGGGGGACCTGGCACCCAGACCACTTCATTGAGCTGAAGTGGTCTTGGTGACTACAGTAGTCCTTTAAAACAGGTCTGGTCAAATATTCCTAAGAATTAATATTAATGCAAAGTTTTCACACAAGTTTGCACACACATCTTAAGCCATCCTCTTACATATACTGTACCTGATTAGCTGCCCTATTGCACTCATGTACACATACTTCGCCACTCATTTGTTCATGTATGCAGACATACCAGGTCACCTTTGTAGGACATTGCTGCATTGCTTTGTCTTTTAACAGTGCAAAAAACAACTTTATTTTTTTTATAGATTGGACTTTGGTGCATTTATTGTAAATAAAAAAATGTAAGTTTTAATATATATATTTTTTTCTCTTTGCTTTTCATAGGTACAAGTTATTAAGATACTCTAAAGAACGGCAGTATCTTGATGGGTTAAGTAATCTAATTTATGCTCCAAATATCTCATATGAAAAGTTTTATAAAAATATAACTGTAAACCTTGTACCAGAGCTGGCTCCTGTGAAGGACTACTAATGAACTGCTCGCTGTCTGAAATCCATATGCCTGTAGGATCAAGACTTAAAAACTCCATGAAAGAGTCGACTATCTCCAACTTGTTCCTAGAGTTAAAAGTACTTTTCAGACTCTTAGACCATGCATTTGTCTCTTAAGCCAGCAGCTGCTATATCAATGTTTACAGTGGAAGACTTCTCAGAACCCTAATCTTGTTACACCAAATACTGCATTTTTCAATCCACTCTAGATCAGAAAATATAATTTTTACTCTTAAATTAAACCATTATTTCTATGTTCTTATCTTAACATGCAAGGGTTTTTTTGTTTTTTTTTTCCATTGTACTGGTGTACATATGTACATATGTATGTTTTTGTGTAATTATATCTGTATGTTTGAATGCACTTAGTGTCCGCTTCTAAAGAGGCACCTGTGTAGTGCACGCCCTTTTCCTCCCGATAACCTGTTTTCCTTTATTGTTGCTCTCCTTAAATCACTGCAATCAGCAATGTAACAGAATTGTTTGCAGCATCATTGTAGCTCCTGCTTAATTTTAGCGCTTTCATTCTTACTGTGATCTTTCTGCTGTGCCTTGTCCCAAAAGTGCACTGTTGTATGATGTTATGGGCACTGTTTATCCTGTTGGATTGAGCAGGAATTTTAGAGACTGTCAGGTTATTCATTAAAGGGTGAATTGTTCAAAGTGTATATAAAGTTTGAGACTAAAATATATGAACAGAAAACATCTAACTTAAAGTTGCATTTCTTGAACTAAAATTAGAAATTTACTTGAATTCCCATTCATTCACTCTTTAGTAAATAACCATGAGTGTTTAACTGCTCCACTGTATCCATTTGAAAATTGCTATACTGCATCCATAAATGCACATGGCCAGCAGCAATATTTATGCTTTGACTTTCTAATTTTGCCCTGGTATGAAGAGGTCTCATGTGCCAAGACAATATTAAACCAGCATCTTGTACTGTTGACACATGTCAGGATAGAACCATGGATTTGTGCAATTGATGCCAGATTCTAACTCTACCATCTGAATGTCGCAACATAAAACTTAATTCATCAGACCAAGCAGCAATTAATAATTTTATAGTCTAGTGCTAGTGGTCACATGCTCACTGTGGTCTCTTATTTCTGTTGAGTGGAACTAGGCATGTTCTTTCTCTAATGTAGCCCATACTTTTAACATTTTGTACAGTTAAGAGATACCCTAATGCACACTAATGCACACTAATGCACACTATCACTTTAAATGAGTCTGGCCATTCTCTTTTTAACCTCTGTCATTAACACAGAACAGCCAGCCTTCTGATTTTTAGTTTTTGGCATACATCTCTCCAGGATTCAGGTTTAAATGAGTGAGTGTCAACTGCCTCTGAGATGCTAGGTTTGCTATGTTTGGCACCAAAAATCATACCACAGTCAAAGTTGCTTAGTTCATATTTGTTCCTCCATTCTAAGTTTAATCTATGTATTAACTATACTTGAAGGAACACTCAAACACTATAACCCTAAAGCTCGCTGTAATGGTTATTGTGCCATGAGTACTTTGGCAACCCATTGTTAGTCAAACTGGTTTTGAATGGGTTGACTTCCTACCTGGGGTCAACTGGGCACCATTCCTTGCCTCCAATACTAACTCCAGAGAGCTGGAAGGTCCTAAGTAAGAACTTCTGTGAGCCCACCTGAGCTACTTAGCTAATTGAAGCTTAGCATTGGAAGCAGTGGCTGGCACTTGGCGCACCTTAGATAAGTAAAACAGTTCAAAAGCGGAGGCAACTTGAACCATAACCACTAAAGTTAGCTGTAGTGGTGATGGTGCTTGAAATGTTACCTCATAACCATGTCTGCATGCTCTATTTATTGAGTTAGCCACGTGATTCACAACTTGTTTGTATTAAACAGGTGTTCCTAATGAAGTGACCCCTGAGTGCATTGTATACCTGTATAAAATAGACTGTGTGTGTGTTTGTGTGTGTATATGTTTGTATGTATGTACATATATATATATATATAGAGAGATGTTTGTGTGTATACATACACACACACGTTCACAAACAAATTTGTGTTCCTACACTGAAAGCTGTATTTGTTTTGTTGTTGTACACTTTAGCATGTGTTTGACATACAACTTTGTTTAAAAAGTGTG
Organism: Pelobates fuscus; assembly: GCF_036172605.1. Classification (NCBI taxonomy): domain Eukaryota; kingdom Metazoa; phylum Chordata; class Amphibia; order Anura; family Pelobatidae; genus Pelobates; species Pelobates fuscus. Next base: position 103,915,493 of record NC_086320.1, read on the forward strand.
TGTGTGTGTGTGTGTGTGTATATACATATGTGCACACAGAATATCTGAAAAGTGTTTTTTTTCTTTTCTTTTTTCTTCAATGAAACCCTTCATTGTATTGAATGGACACTTTTTAGGTTTATGAATACTTTAGAATAATATTGGATTTTGCACTAGAAGTAATTGTATCCAAGGTATCAGTACTGAATAACTCTCATGGCATTTCTGTTTATTGCATGAATGTAAATATGAGAATTTTAACCAAACATGTAAAATGAAAGAAATTTTGAGAGGCTGGCTATGACTGTAAACTGTTATAATGGTTTGTGAGCTTGAGGCCTACTGGAAATTTATGTTAAAGGTTTCTTTGTGAGCTGTAGTTTTTATTTAACTTTATTTTTTATTTAAGGGACCTTCTACCAAAGCCTAGAAAATGCAACCTAGGCCCTTGCGGTACTGAATGTTATATACAGTCAACTTTTGTAGACTTCTATAATTTTGTTCTATGGCATCTTTTCTGTATAATATATCTAATGTTACATATCATATTCCGAACTTTGTTACAAATATGTGCCAACTGTGTCAAATGTCAGGGAGCTGATGCCAAGCAATGTTTGCTTTTTCCTTGTGTGTTATTTTTAATGTTGCTTAATTTATTTTTTTTATAAAGTATATATTTTTTTGTTGCACATACTTTTAGTTAAACCAGAATGAGCCGCATGTTTTCTTCTTTGGAAGTTTGACATATTTTGGTGATTGTTTTGCTAAGAGTCGCATGCATATTTAATACTTAATTCTCCATTTTTGTAGGTCACTTTTTGTTATTGTTTGCCTTACTTTTGACTGTTATGAAGAGAATTTTGGTAACAATTTGCCAGCAAAAGAGTTCAATTATATTGTACTGGGTAATTCAAAACAAGTTTTTGGGTCAGATTATAATTCTTCGTGTCTGATTTTGTAAATTTTTCTTTTTTGTATTGTCCGTTGATGTCGGTTTTGTTTTTCTGTTTATTTTGTTTCCCACTAAAAATTTTAATTTTATTAACAAATGGCACTTATTGTTTCCATGTTATGTTATTGTTTGTCAATGAAAATATATTTGTTTGCACTACAAGAATTTCATTTTTTTCTTCGTCTTCAAATTTACAACTTTTAAGATATGTGCAAATTTATTTCTATGGTTAATATATGCCTCTCCTTCATTTACATTTTAAATGTATCCTGCTTAAAGGAACACGTTGGTGTTAAGAAAACATCCTTTGTATTCCTAACACTAACGTGCCCCTCTACCGATGTCGCTCGGTGCTGGGTCGCACTCTGCCGCCCCTACGTCGGTCGATTGGGTGACCTAATGCGCATGCGAGCAAAGCTCATGTATTAGGCAAAACTCCATGAAACTCTATGAAGTGCCTCTGTTACTAAAAGGGGACAGGGACAGTGCACCCAGACCACTTCAATGAGATTAAAGGAGCACTTTAGGTTCAGGAACACAACATATATGTCTGACCCTATAGTGTTAAAGCCACCCTCTAGCCCTCCTGGCCCTCTCTTGCCTTCCTAAATATAGTTTAATCATACTAGTATTCAAGCCTGAAGCTGCTGGCTCTGCCCCTGTCTTCTACAGACCTGCAAGCTGTCTGCTGACATCATCAGAAGTGTTGTTCTGAACCAATCACTGTGCTTCCCCATAGGATTGCCTGAGACTGTCAAGGAGGCAGATCAGGGGCAGAGCAAACACCAAGTCAAACACAGCCCTGACCAACCAGCATCTCGTCATAGAGATGAAATGAATCAATAAATCTTTATGAGGAAAGTTTAGTGTCTGCATGCAGTGGGTGGAGACACTGATGCATACTAGGCAAGACTGAGATATGAAGCATCTCTAGCAGCCATCTAAGGAGTGGCCAGTGAAGTTATCATTAGGCTGTAATGTAAACACTGCCTTTTTTCTGAAAAGACTGTGTTTACAGCAAAATGCCTGAAGGGGATGATTCTACTCACCAGAACAAATGCAATAAGCGGTAGTTGTTCTGGTGACTATAGTGTCCCTTTAAGTGATCTGGGTGCCTATAGTGTCCCTTTAAAATATTAAAATATCTACAGATCACAGTGTTAATCTGGTGTTTGGGCTGACGATGTTGCCAAATTTTAAAAAGGACCTCACCACAATATAATTTCTGAGTATTTCATATAGATAAAACCTTTATAGAATACACATATTGACTGTATAACTGGGTCTGGTGATGGTTTTGGTCACTGAGATATGAAGTCATACTGGTGGCCTTCAGCTCTGTGGATTGCGAGATGGCCTCATGAGCCAGTCCATCTGTATCAGGATCTTCTATCCTGTCCTATCCACCAGTCAGCGATGTACTAATGCAAATTCGAGTTGTATGTATGCACAAGTGACACAATTTAAAGTAATGCATTTATAAACTTTAAATATGGCTATCACAGTCTCATCTCTCTGGTTCTTCATGAGGCAGTTTGGCATCCCAAAAATTTACAGTGCAACTTACAAGTGTAATAGCAAAATTAAATACACACACACAAAGAAATAAAAAGACAATTGTTCTCACATTTCTGCATGTTTCATTCATATCAATATATATGATTTCTGTGTTCTTATAGTTGTATAGTCTACATTTTCTTTCTGTTTATTGAAAAGCGAACTGGATGGTGTCCTGTAAAAGAGTAGATATGACCAGTGAAAAAATATTTAACTTTTAGTTCCCTTCTGTATTCTGAGAAGTGGTGTTTGTGGGTAATATACCACAGTTTTTTTGTTTTGTTTTTTGTGGTTTTTTTTTTGGTCTTTTTACTATTATGGCAGAAATGAAGCCTTTTAACTAAAGCAAGCTTTTAAAGGACCACTCTAGGCACCCAGACCACTTCAGCTTAATGAAGTGGTCTGGGTGCCAGGTCCAGCTAGGGTTAACCCATTTTTTTATAAACATAGCAGTTTCAGAGAAACTGCTATGTTTATAAATGGGTTAAGCCTTCCCCCAAAGCCTCTGGCGGCTGTCTCATTGACAGCCGCTAGAGGCGCTTGCGTGATTCTCACTGTGAAAATCACAGTGAGAGCACGCAAGCGTCCATAGCATTGATAATGCTTTCCTATGCGACCGGCTGAATGCACGCGCAGCTCTTGCAGCGCGTGCGCATTCAGCCGACGGAGCGGAACGGAGGAGGATCGGAGGCAGAGAGCTCCCCGTCCAGTGCTGGAAAAAGGTAAGTTTTACCCCTTTTCCCCTTTCCAGAGCCCGGAGGGAGGGGGACCCTGAGGGTGGGGGCACCCTCAGGGCACTATAGTGCCAGGAAAACGAGTGTCTTGTCTTTCACTTAATGACAACGGCATTTTTTGCATTTTTTGCTGTTTGCGTTCAACTGCAATTTGCATTTTACTAATTTATTGCACCGACGCATATTATATACCGTTTTTAAAGGACAGATAGGGCTTTAATTTGATGTAACATATATATACATAAATGCTTATTTATTATTAAAAAATACAGAAAAATGCAAAAAAAAAAAAAAAAGAAAAATTTAGATTTTTTTTTTTTTTTACAGTTTTTGCAATAATAATGTGTGCACAATTAGTGCAGGTTAAGGAAAGTAATTACAAATAAATTAATTGAGTTGTTCTGATTTACAGAATATATAATGTGTCTGGGATTTTAAGTTTTTTTTGGTAGTTACAGGTCACAAAGCACAAGGAGTAAAATAAACTTTTAATGTGGAGCGATTTTAGAATTTGGTATGTTTGTCTTGTAAGCTTAATAGCCATAAAAGAAAACAAAATTGCCACACAAAAGTATATATTTAAATAAAGTAGACACCACAGGCTATTTACCTAAGGTTGTTTTGACACTTTCTACGTAGCCATTTCACCGACAACCTCTGCTAAATATTGGAGTAAAATTTTATTTTTGGGGGTTTTTGGCACACAAACTTATAACAAAGAACTGCTCATGTGTATTTTGTAAAGTTGGTGCGTGCTATTCCTGTACAAAGTTTTATTTTGTATTCAGTTACATCTGCTGAGTAAAATTACATCCCCATTGTATGTCTTTGGCACTATTTTGTGAAGCTACAGTGCCATATAGGAGACCTGTCCTTTTCAGTATTCACAGTCGAATTTTGAGAGACGGATTTAATGAGCCTATGCTTCCATTTGGGGTATTATAGTAGTTTGACTGTTCAAAAAAACCCCACAAAGGCCTACCATTTGTAAAAGTAGACACTCCAAGGTATCTCATAAGGTGCATATTGTGCCTTCACATGCCCCCATTATTTCACCAATATATGACAAAGGATGTGGTAAAAATAATTTTGTGCATTTTTTACATACGGATTGCATTTTTGCTGGGCATTTTGTATATTTCATATGTGCCACTAAGTTCAAACCCCCCCCAAATTATGCTCAGCTAGGTCTTCTGAGTAAAAGGACACCCCCATTGTATGTCTTTGGCACTATTTCGTGAAGCTACAGTGCCATACAGGAGACCTGCCCTTTTTAGTATTCACAGTAGAGTTTTGAGAGACGGATTTAATGAGCCTATGCTTCCATTTGGGGTATTATAACAGTTTGACTGTTCACAAAAACCCCACAAAGGCCTACCATTTGTAAAAGTAGACACTCCAGGGTATCTGATAAGGTGCATATTGTGCCTTCACATGCCCCCATTATTTCACCAATATATGACAAAGAATGTGGTAAAAATTATTTTGTGCATTTTTTACATACGGATTGCATTTTTGCTGGGCATTTTGTATATTTCATATGTGCCACTAAGTTCAAACCCCCCCCAAATTATGCTCAGCTAGGTCTTCTGAGTAAAAGGACACCCCCAATGAATGTCTTTGGCACTATTTCGTGAAGCTACAGTGCCATATAGGAGACCAAGCTATATCGTTTTTTACCGAACTTTGAATTTTGACGCTGGGCCTATGTGCAATTTCCAAGCATCTTCGCAGGTTTTAAATTCAAACTACCCCACAAAGGCCTACCATTTCTTACCCCAGGGTATTTCAAAAGGCATATTTTGAACCTTAGCGTGGGATCATTTTTCCGCTAGCTTGTACCAGGTGTAGTGGTAATAAGCGTTTTTTCTGCCTTTTTGACACAAAGTAAGTTTGTGTACTACCACTGTATAATACTTCATATGTTGCTCAGCTATGTCTGCTGAGTACAAAAATACCCCCGTATGTACCTTTGCCAGGTATATGTCGACATCGGAGGGGCACATTTGGGACACAGCCATTCCATTTTTTTTCAAACTTTAAATTTTTACGCTGTGCCCATGTCCCATTTTAGAGTATTTTACCAGGCTATATAATCCAAATACCCAATAAAGCCATACCATTTCTTAAAGAAGACATCCCAGGGTATATCAAAAGGCATATTTTGAACCTTAGCGTGGGATAATTTTTCCGCTAGCTTGTACCAGGTGTAGTGAGCGTTATTAAATGTATTTTTTTACTTTTTAAAACTTTCTTTACTTTTTAAAACTATTTTTTAAACTTTTGTTTTGCTTATTAATTTTTTTAAAGTTTCCTAAACTTTCGTAAAACTTTTTTTTACAGATTTAACATTTTTCTAAGCTTTTTTTTTACCGTTAACCCCTAACTAGCAGTAAGCAGCACTAACCGTAAATTCCCCATTTTCCCATAACTCCCACCCACCCCAGCTAGCAAAATATTTAATTATACAATATTTAAATTAGTTAATTAAATAAATTTAACCCCTGAGGGTTAAAAAATAAAAGTTAATCGTCAGGGGTTAAAAAAAATTAGATCACAGTATAATACTGTGTTCTGTATTTTGATCACTGTAGGCAGTGATCGACTGGCAGGGAAGGGGTTAATTTTTATTTGAACTGGGTAAAGGGTTTATTTTTTTTAATTTTTTACATAAACGTTATTAAAACTTTTTTTAACTTAATTTTTTAACTTTTTAAAGCTTATTTTAAAACTTTTTTTAACGTTAACCCCTAGTTAGCCTAACACTAAATCCCCCAAATCCCCACTAACTTCCACCCTCCCCAGCTAGCTAAATTTATAATTTTAAAATATTTAAATGAATTAATTAAAATAAATTTAACCCCTGAGGGTTCAAAAAAAAAATTAACCCTCAGGGGTTAAAAAAAAAAATCAGATCATAGTAAAATGTAATCCCTGCCAATTGATCACTGTAGTCAGTGATCAATTGGCAGGGAAGGGGTTAATTTTTTATTAAAATGGGTAAAGGGGGGTGGGATTTTAATTTTACTATGGTTTTTTTTCCACCAGGGGGCAGGATCACTGAAGATCCGTCTCCCTGCACTTCACACTGAACCCGGAAGTGCAGGGAGGCGGAGGTGAGTATACTGAGCACATGTGCCCGCTCTGACATGCTGTCAGAGTGGGCACATGTACTGGGACAGCCCGATCCGGTGCTCCCGGTCTGCCTCTAATACAGAGGCAGACCGGCGCACCATTAACCCCACGATCGCGGGATCTGGGGTTAATTTTACCGCGTGACGGACGAGGTCAGTCACTCGTCATTAAGGGTTTCCCCTGTGTGACGGACCTCGTCCGTCACTCGTCCTTAAGGGGTTAAAGAAACACTCTTACCCGTATAACAACTTAAGCTAGTGTAATTTCCTCCCCATTAAAATTGAATATAAAGCCAAGTTCTCCCCTCATTTTGATATTCCTCGGCATGTGTCACCATTGAATCCTGTCTCCAGCATGCTGTGTATGCCGACCTCTGATGTTTATTCTGCACAGACTTAACAAGCACCCAAATCTCTTCTTGGGGACAGGAGTGTTCAGGCACCATCTTACCTTCAGAGTTTAAATTATTTTGCAACGGTTTGTCACAATCTCCAACTCTAGTGTTAAACCGCCCTTTGTCACTGGCTTTTTATGCAACAAACTGCCCTTTGCCCCAGGCTTTTGGAGGAGCCTCATTGCCAGCCTCCTTCCTTATGACTATGGCTCTGGGGTGTATGGCCCTTTAAAAACATTATTTGGGCATATTGGATTGTAACACTCTTTTTCTGCCCCTTTAATTCCATGAGAAAATGTGCCTCTTCCCCTCCCTCCCCCGTTTTCCGGTCTATTGTTTCTCCAGCAGGGCATTGTCCCGGGGACACTGCCAGACCAGTTTAAACTGGCTGCTTTGTCCCTCCTCAATCTCTCATCAGCCCTTGCTAAACTTTAACCCCATGGCGATTTTATTCAGTTTGTGAGATCTGAGCGCTGTTCGGATATATTGAGCGCTCAGATCCAAGCTATCTGTTCTGTTCAGTATAATAGGAATGATGTATTTTTATGTATTTTTACTGTTGTTGTTAATGGAGATATTTTCTGTACCTGAAGATAATTGTTACCACACCCACTTAAGCCAATTATCTACATGATAGAGGAGAAGATAGACCGGCTGCACAGCCTAAATCTGTGGAACTGTTTTGGGCATGAAAGCCATGCTTGCAGTCGGTCAAATAGGACTTCCACCTATCTTTTGAACCACTGGGGACAATATGTTTGTCTCCTAGTTATGCTTGTTCTGAAAATGTACGTTTTTTGTGAATGTGATGTATATTTTTAAAGTTATGAATCTTGTGTAAAACTGTATATTTCTCTGTCTGTGATCATTAAGTTAGCCCATTGTGTTTAGTAATTAGATCACTTGCAGAGGGGAGGGTTTGTGTGCCTTGGCTGGGAGTGTCTGACTGTAATGTAATGTCCATCCATATAGCGCCAGAATGTTCCACAGGGCTTTACAATAATATAAACTAATTATGCTATTTCACAAAAATTTAAAAGTAAAATTTTTTAAATCTTAAATGTGCCACTACAGCTAATAGAAAAAAAAATGTATATAGTTTTTTTCCTAGTTTTGATGCAGGGACCAGTTTGAGATGAGCTATAGCCGATGTTCACACCTGTAAATTTTAATTTTGCATACTCAGCCTAGGTAATTTGACATGGGTTGTTTAATTTTTCACATATACTATAGTGTATATGTTCATCAAAATACTATGTTGTCTATGTAGGATACTTAAATGATTGCTCTTGAGTACTGCAATGCCTCATGTGCATGTTCTTTTCACATAGAAAAATAGAATGTGATGGCAGATAAGAACCATTTGGCCCATCTAGTCTGCCCAATTTTCTAAATACTTTCATTAGTCCCTTATCTTAAGTCTAGGATAGCCTTATGCCTATCCCATGCATGCTTAAACTCCTTCACTGTGTTAAACTCTACCACTTCCATGTATCCACTATCCTCTCAGTAAAGTAATACTTCCTGATATTATTTTGAAACCTTTGCCCCTCTAATTGAAGACTGTCCTCTTATTGTGGTAGTTTTTCCTCTTTTAAATATAGTCTACTCCTTTACTGTGTTGATTCCCTTTATGTATTTAAATGTTTCTATCATATTCCCCCTGTCTCGTCTTTCCTCCAAGCTATACATGTTAAGATCCTTTAACCTTTCCTTTTAAGTTTTATCCTGCAGTCCATGAACCAGTTTAGCAGCCCTTCTCTGAACTCTCTCTAAGGTATCAATATCCTTCTGAAGATACGGTCTCCAGTACTGCGTACAATACTCCAAGTGAGGTCTCACCAGTGTTCTGTACAATGGCATGAGCACTTCCCTCTTTCCACTGCTAACACGCACCTGCCGCGGCTCCCTGTGAAGGCGGAGCACATGGACGTTGCGCCCCCACGCTCCTCCTCCTTCACGCTCCAGACCTCTTCATTCTGCCACGGCTCGCCTCTTCCCTCATAACTTGGGCTGGCCTCTTTGTGATCGACTGCGAGCTTTGTCGGCCCCCCCTGCGCCTCTGTTGCCATGGCGCCATGTGCGGCCCGCACAGCTTGCACACCCCAAAGGCTGGCCCTGCACACACATGCTCTGCACAGACAGGCTCAGACACACCCATGCTCCCTACAGACAAGCTCACTAACACACACACACATGATCCGTACAGGCAAGCTCACTGATACACATACAAGCTCACTCACTAGCAGGCACACACACACAGAAGCTCCCTCACTAGCAGATGCACACACACACAGAAGCTCACTCACTAGCAGATGTGCGCGCGCACACACTGAAGCTCACTCACTCGCAAATGCACACACACAAAGACATCCACACACACAGAGGCTGGCAGACAGCCACACACAGGCAGTCACACACTCACAGGCAGTCACACACACACACACTCACAGGCAGACAGTCACACACACACTCACAGGCAGACAGTCACACACAGGCAGTCACACACATACACACTGACCTGCTTCTTACCTCCTGCTTGGAGCTCCTGGAGACTGCTTGTTGGGGAAGCAGGGACTCCTTCCTGTTTCCCATGCTGCAATTACCAGGGCCCCCGCCTGCCGCTTAGCTCCACCCCAAACTTCCCGGTAACCTCCGCCCCCACTGCAATATTTTTTTTAATTTAATTTTATTTTTTTCAATCCCGGCTGGCCATGTGCGAGCTGCTCCCATGAGGTCCGGTGCGGCCGCACTGCTCGGGCCGGCCGGGATTACAGGAGCCTGGCTAGTGATGAATAGGGCTGTCAGCCCAGCCCCAGGTGCCCCGGCCCTCCGGGAAATTTCCCGGTATCCCGGTGGGCCAGTCCGGCCCTGTCCACACCTCTTATGATAGAAAGCAATAGTTAGGAGATTCTATCAGACCTCACCATAGTCTCCAAGCCTGTCTCCATAGTACCACAACACTTGGTGCCTGAGCCTGTCTCCATAATACCACAACACTGGTGCCTGAGCCTGTCTCCATAATACCACAACACTTGGTGCCTGAGCCTGTCTCCATAATACCACAACACTTGGTGCCTGAGCCTGGTCCACAACACCACTACACTCAGGGCCTGAGCCTGTCTCCACAACACCACTACACTCAGTTCCTTAGCCTGTCTCCACAACACCACTACACTCAGTTCCTTAGCCTGTCTCAATAACACCAGTACACTTGGTGGCTGAGCCTGTCTCCATAACACCATTACACTCTGAATGTGCTTAAAATGCATTATGTAGAGCAACAGACTGTGCAATATGCATTTTATCCACAACTCTGTCTACTAGATCCTACAGTAATCCATCTGCCATTCCTAGGACGTCTCTGCGGCAGTGGCTTTGGAACAGTTCCAGCCTGAGTTTAACGGATAATTTACAAATCTCAGACTGCAAAAATACAATCTCCTACTGCAATATAGAGAACTGTCTACAGATTAGACAGCATCCAAATCTCCAGAAAGTGGAACGTGAAACAAATGCATAACCACTATTACACTGAACTAAGTCTGCCATTTTAATGAGGTGAGTAACTTAAATCAAACAAATCAAAACTTTTATTTTTCTCTTATATACCTCATAGAATATCTCCAAGCACACACTTTGAAGCAGCACTTAGAAGTAGCAGCCAAGCTAATGACCACAACCCTTGTATAACTCCCAAAAGCACCACCCACCAGGAATGTTTAACACCTGGGTAGGTCTATGCTTATTTGCAAACAATAGCTAATTAGTCAACAATCAATAGCAAACACTTAGCTAAATAAATCAAATGCCTTAGTTGTAGAATCAGTAAAACTCTCCAGAATATCTCCGAGCACACACTTTGAAGCAGCACTTAGAAGTAGCAACCAAGCTTATGTTGCTGGCTAATGTAGTTGCTTAGTTGCAAACTACTTAAAATGTTGTTGTTGTTTTTTTTTTTATGAAAGGTATTTTACATGGGACATTTCAATAACAATCATGAATTAATGTTCCTACTTACTAATGAAATAAACACATCTATAACATGAAAAGAGGACACACTAAAGTGTTAGTGATTTATTTGTTTGGACTGTTCATTTAAGCCCTAGCCCAGGGCAATTCAAGAGCACTTTGCTCATGGTCAACCCTAGATGGTTGACAAATCTCTTGCTTGAGCAAGAAACATCACTCTTTATAACAAATTGTGTCACTGGCGACTTCACTTGGTAATCAGTGCAAAGTGAAGTGTTGGTCATAATTTAGAGAAGACGATATGCTTAATCTCTGGCAGAGATCCTTCTCTAAATAATTTAGTGATCTGTCTGTTTAGACTGACCACGTTTAAATTGGAAAATTGCACATTCAATACATTTATTTGGGGCATGGGTTGACAGGGCACACAGACAGACTTGAAACATACTCACTCTGTGTCTGCCTGGAAGTCCTCTTCTTTGTACCTGGCGTCCTGCAAAGGGTTAAGTGGATGAAATACTGCAAAACGCTTGGCTTTTTTTTTTTTTAGCAAGAAATATTAAGCAAACACGCTGTTTGTGCCCAGAGCGTCCCTTATAAGGTGACTAGTGAGTGTTATAGAAAATAATTTGTGACCTCTCAAGGCATCACTTATGTATCAAAAAAACTATGCATTTTCTATATAAATAAGCACTGTTGTAATGTGTTTGTAAATCATTCCTGTTCAATAAAACATTTCCAAGATTCTAAAATAATAGCACAAGTCATGTGTTCCATTTAATTTAACCATCTTACTGCTTCCATGTTTAAAGTCTATGCAGATTCTTTTTGCAGTAGAATATTTATTCTATTTATTCTATTCTCACATTTGCTCTGATAGCAATAGTTCCATCCCCTTGACAAATCCTTATCTTCATTGATCTCTACCATTTCCTAGCAAGTTTTTTTTTTTTTAATGTTTTTATTCTTTTTATGGAAATTTACATCTTTAAAAGTAAAAGAAAAATAAATTAAGATTCATTCATGAAAATATATAGACAAATATTTTTTTCTTATTAACTGTAAGTATTCACCGTTAAAATTATATTGTCATTATGCTTTCTAAAGACAAGATAATTAACAAAATAAGAGAAAAATAAATTAAATAGTAAGATAGCAAAATTAACAAACTGTGGTTTAAAGTCTGAGTCTTAGATTATTCTTTAGTCTTAAATCATAAATCCGCTGTGGTACTTAGGAGTTCGTTATTACTTTAACGTTCGAAACTGATCCAAACATTTCCAATTCAGTATTGGTCTGGGCAAATGAACAAAGAAGATGAGTAATTGTGAATAGGACAGACATTTTGAATTCTCCCCCTAAAAACACAAACCCTTTGATCTGTGAATTTTTCCTAATGGACTGTAAAAAGGTTCAATAGCCAGTACAAAAAGAAGTGGAGATAGGGGGCAGCCCTGCCTCGTTCCATTTTTAATAGTGAAAGTGTTATCATATTACCCATGCACTTTGATACGTGCCATGGGGTCCATATACAAGGTACAAACCCAATATCTGAACCTCTTCCCAAGTCCCACTGCCTCAAATATTTTAAATAGGTTGGACCAATCTATCCAATCAAAGGCCTTATCTGCATCTATGGCAAGGTCATTGTGCCATGTATGATGCAGAGTATTTTAGTAGTATTATATCTTACCTCCTTGCCTGTTACGAAGCCTGCCTAATCAGGGTGGATTGGTCCAGGCAAGAAATATTTTAAACAAGGCCAGCATCTTCACAAATAGTTTTGTCAGTATTTATCAGAGGGATTACACCACCTGCGATTTATGTATTGAGCGGTGTGTTCTGCTTAAATAAATGTGAGTGCAATACCTCTACATAATTTCTGGTTTATTTATACAGAGAACATTATTGTTCTTTTCTCTCTCCTTTTGGTTTTTGGTTAATACGCTGCTGCTATATCTGTTGAACCTACCCCAATTGAATATCTCAGAAGTGGCTCCCTGTCCTACTGTCTTAGTGAGAATCTCCCCAGGTGGGGATTATACCACCTATGCCCTATACATTGAGCAGTTCTGCTAAAATAAATGTGAGTACAATTTTTTGGCTTTTTGGACCTCACACTGCCGAGATATCTGTACCCTCATGTATATCCTATCATTGGAGGATGCTGGTATAATCTCTGTTACATGTAGTGATGTCGCGAACACAAAATTTTCGGTCGGCGAACGGGAACTTCTGCAAACATTCGCGAACTGGGCGAACCACCATTGACTTCAATGGGCAGGCGAATTTTAAAACCCACAGGGACTCTTTCTGGCCACAAAAGTGATGGAAAAGTTGTTTCAAGGGGACTAACACCTGGACTGTGGCATGCCGGAGGGGGATCCATGGCAAAACTCCCATGGAAAATTACACAGGTGATGTCTGCCCTTTATGGATTAAAACCAGACTCTGCATCAACTAACATTCCTAAATCACAATGGATATGGATTGACACCTGACATATGACATATTGACACCTTGACATATGGATTGACACCTGTCCTCAGAGACCCTGATACACACTGACACAGAGCAGAATAGGGACTATTCCCCCTACATAGGGTCACTTGGCAGATATGGATTGACACCTACCCTAAGGATCCCTGATACACACTGACACAGAGCAGAATAGGGACTGTTCCTCCTACATAGGGTCACTTGGCAGATATGGATTGACACCTGTCCTCAGAGACCATGATACACACTGACACAGAGCAGAGTAGAGACTGTTCCCCCTACATAGGGTCACTTGTCAGATATGGATTGACACCTGTCCTCAGAGACCATGATACACACTGACACAGAGCAGAATAGAGACTGTTCCCCCTACATAGGGTCACTTGGCAGATATGGATTGACACCTATCCTAATGATCCCTGATACACACTGACAGAGCAGAATAAGGACTGTTCCCCCTGCATAGGGTCACTTGGCAGATATGGATTGACACCTATCCTAAGGATCCCTGATACACACTGACACAGCAGAATAGTGACTGTTCCCCCTACATAGGGTCACTTGGCAGATATGGATTCACACCTATCCTAAGGATCCCTGATACACACTGACACAGAGCAGAATAGAGACTGATCCCCCTACATAGGGTCACTTGGCAGGTATGGATTGACACCTGTCCTCAGAGACCATGATACACACTGACACAGAGCAGAATAGAGACTGTTCCCCCTACATAGGATCACTTGGCAGATATGGATTGACACCTATCCTAAGGATCCCTGAAACACACTGCCACAGAGCAGAATAGAGACTGTTCCCCCTACATAGGGTCACTTGGCAGATATGGATTGACACCTGTCCTCAAAGCCCCTGATACACACTGACACAGAGCAGAATAGGGACTATTCCCCCTACATAGGGTCACTATGTGCCTTTTTTTGGTTTGGTTTTTGAAGCCACAGTGCAGCACCAGAGGGCCGAAAAATTAGGCATATACACATGCCTGAAAAATTAGGTATTGTTGCAGCCGCTGCTGTAGCAGCCGCTGCTGTAGCAGCGGCCATAAAAATTGATGTTTGTTTCCCAGGCAGAAAGTGCCCTAAAACATTGCGGCTTGAACCCTAGTTGGTGGCGGATAAGTCACGCAAGTCAACCGGCATTCAGAGCTAAAATACAGCAGCGTGTGGACTATTTTTAGCCCAAGGCAGCTCATCAGGCCTTTTTTAGTCTAATGTATCGCCCAGTGTAAGTCCCTTCGGGATCCATCCCTCATTAATCTTAATAAAGGTGAGGTAATCTAGACTTTTTTGACCTAGACGACTTCTCTTCTCAGTGACAATACCTCCTGCTGCACTGAAGGTCCTTTCTGACAGGACACTTGAAGCGGGGCAGGCCAGAAGTTCTATCGCAAATTGGGATAGCTCAGGTCACAGGTCAAGCCTGCACACCCAGTAGTCAAGGGGTTCATCACTCCTCAGAGTGTCGATATCTGCAGTTAAGGCGAGGTAGTCTGCTACCTGTCGGCGAGTCGTTCTCTGAGGGTGGATCCAGAAGGGCTGTGGCGATGCGTAGGACTTAAAAAGCTCCGCATGTCCTCCATCAACAACACGTCTTTAAAGCGTCCTGTCCTTGCCGGCGTGGTCGTGGGAGGAGGAGGATGACTTCCACCTCTTCCCCTGTTAGATTCCCATTGTGCTGTGACATCACCCTTATACGCTGTGAAAGCATACTTTTTAATCTATTTAGCAAATGCTGCATCCTTTCCGACTTGTTGTAATTCGGTAACATTTCCGCCATTTTCTGCTTATACCGGGGGTCTAGTAGCGTGGACACCCAGTACAGGTTGTTCTCCTTCAGCCTTGTTATACGAGGGTCCCTCAACAGGCACGACAGCATGAAAGACCCCATTTGCACAAGGTTGGATGCCGAGCTACTCATTTCCCGTTCCAACTCCTCAGTGATGTCAATGAAGGTATGTTCTTCCCTCCAGCCACGTACAACACCACGGGTACCAGATAGGTGACAACGAGCACCCTGGGATGCTTGTTGTGGTTGGTCTTCCTCCTCCTCCTCAAAGCCACATTCCTCCTCTGACTCCTCTTCCTCACAATCCTCTTCCAGCGTTGCCGCAGGTCCAGCAAGCGATGCTGATAAGGCTGTTTCTGGTGGTGATGGTGACCACAACTCTTCCTCTTTACGCTGATCTACGGCCTGATCCAGCACTCGCAGGGCACGCTCCAGGAAGAAAACAAATGGTATGATGTCGCTGATGGTGCCTTCGGTGTGACTGACTAGGTTTGTCACCTCCTTAAAAGGATGCATGAGCCTACAGGCATTGCGCATAAGCGTCCAGTAACGTGGCAAAAAAATTCCCAGCTCCCCAAAGGCTGTCCTAGCACCCCGGTCATACAAATATTCATTAACAGCTTTTTCTTGTTGGAGCAGGCGGTCGAACATTAGGAGTGTTGAATTCCAACGTGTCGGTCTGTCGCAAATCAAGCGCCTCACTGGCATGTTGTTTCGCCGCTGGATATCGGCAAAGTGCGCCATGGCCGTGTAGGAACGCCTGAAATGGCCACACACCTTCCTGGCCTGCTTCAGGACTTCCTGTAAGCCTGTGTACTTATGCACAAAACATTGTACGATCAGATTACACACATGTGCCATGCACGGCACATGTGTCAGCTTGCCCAACTTCAATGCCACCAACAAATTTTTTCCGTTGTCACAAACCACTTTGCCGATATCCAGTTGCTGCAGAGTCAGCCACTTTTCCACCTGTGTGTTCAGGGCGGACAGGAGTGCTTGTCCGGTGTGACTCTCTACTTTCAAGCAAGTCAAACCCAAGATGGCGTGACACTGCCGTATCCGGGATGTGGATTAGTACCTGGGGAGCTGGGGGGGTGCCGTTGATGTGGAGCAAGACGCAGCAGCAGAAGAGGACTCAGCCGAGGAGGTTATGGAAGAGGATGGAGTAGGAGGAGTATAGGAGGTGGCAGCAGGCCTGCCTGCAAGTCGTGGCGGTTTCACCAACTCCTCTGCAGAGCCACGTATTCCATGCTTGGCAGCCGTCAGCAGGTTTACCCAATGCACAGTGTAGATGATATACCTGCCCTGACCATGCTTTGCAGACCAGGTATCAGTGGTCAGATGGACCCTTGCCCCAACACTGTGTGCCAGACATGCCATTACTTCCTTTTGCACAATCGAGTACAGGTTGGGGATTGCCTTTTGTGAAAATAAATTTTGTCCGGGTACCTTCCACTGCGGTGTCCCAATAGCTACAAATTTTTTGAAAGCCTCAGACTCCACCAGCTTGTATGGTAAAAGCTGGCGGGCTAATAGCTCTGACAAGCCAGCTGTCAGACGCTGGGCAAGGGGGTGACTTTCTGACATTGGCTTCTTACGCTCAAACATGTCCTTGACAGACACCTGACTGTGGGCAGATGAGCGGGAACTGCTCAAGGCGGCAGACGGAGTGGCGGATGGTTGAGAGGGGGCAAGGAGGACAGCAGTGGTTGACGTGGCTGAAGATGCTGGACCAGGAGGAGGATGGCGGCTTTGAGTTTCCGTGCTGCTTGTACTCATGTGTTGATCCCATAGGCGTTTGTGATGTGCGATCATGTGATGTGCTATGCAAAGCAGTTGTACCTAGGTGGGTGTTGGACTTCCCACGACTCAGTTTCTTTTGGCACAGGTTGCAAATGGCATCACTGTTGTCAGAGGCAGACACACCAAAAAAATGCCACACTGCTGAGCTCTGCAATGATGGCATTCTGGTGGTGGACACAGCATGTGTTGATTGGCGTGCTGTCGGGCTGACCCCGGGTGCCGATGCATGTTGTCTGACTGTGCCACTAGCTCCTTGCGATGACCTCCCCCTGCTTCCAACTTGTCTCCTACTCCTCTCTGTCTCCCCATCTGAACTTTCGTCCTGTTCTTCTTCTTGCCGAGCGGGCACCCACGTGACATCCATGGACGCATCGTCATCATCAACCGCTTCACTTGTATCTGACAACTCAGCAAAGGAAGCAGCAGCGGGTACAACATCATCATCATCACACCGTACGTCCATGTGTGTAATGCTGCCTGCCTGAGACATATCCCTGTTATCTACATCCTCTGGCAATAATGGTTGCGCATCACTCATTTCTTCCAACTGATGTGTAAATAACTCCTCTGACATACCAAGTGAAGCGGCTGTGGTGCTAGTTTTGGTGGTGGCGGCAGGCGGGTGAGTGGTATCTTGAGAGGTGCCCGAAGCTAAGCTGGAGGAGGATGGTGCGTCAAGGTTCCGAGCGGAAGCTGTAGAAGATTGGGTGTCCTGTGTTAGCCAGTCAACTATGTCCTCAGAACTTTTCAAGTTCAGGGTACGTTACCTCTGAAAACTGGGCATTATTCTAGGGTACTATGCGTGCAAGCTACTGTGAGACCAGATATGAGTGGCACTGTGCAGTGGCAGAGGTTGGCAGAGTACACGCTGTAGGCCTGACACACCCGCTTGAAGACAACTAACTGCTATTCAATCTATAACAATGAAAAAAGTATTTTCTTTGTAAAGGCACGCTATAGAGACACCAGATATGAGTGGCAAAGTACACTTGCCGAGGTTAACAGAGCACACGCTGAAGGCCTGACACCCAGACGCTTGCAGACAACTAACTGCTATTCAATGTATAACAGTGAAAAAGGTTTTTTGTTTTTAAATGTCAAGCTTAAGCTATTGTGACACCAGATATGAGTGGTGGCACTAGGCAAGTGGGCACAGTATCCACTGTGAGCCTGACACAGAAGCTGGCAGAAAACTAACTGCTATTCAATCTATAACAGTGAAAAAAGTTTTTTGTTTTTAAAGGCACGCTATTGTCCCACCAGATATGAGTGGCAAAGTGGACTGGCAGAGGTTGGCAGAGTACACGCTGAAGGCCTGACACCCAGACGCTTGCAGACAACTAACTGCTATTAGCTTACAGTGAAAACTTTTTTTTCTTTTTAAAGGCACGCTATAGTCACACCAGATATGAGTGGCAAAGTGCACTTGATGAGGTTGGCAGAGTAGACGCTGAAGGCCTGACACCAGCTTGAAGACAACTAACTGCTATTCAATGAAAAATTGTTTTGTTTTTAAATGTCAAGCTTAAGCTATTGTCAGTGGCGTACACATGACCCATGGGGCCCCGGTGCGAATATTTATCTGTGGGCCCCCCCCCCCTCCCGCAGGCCGGGGCAGCAACACATGGCGGCGGGCACCTGGTCGCAGGGCTGCGACCCCTGCGACCGCGGTATGTACGCAAGTGCATGCAGATGCACACACACTTAAAGGACCACTACAGACACCCAGATCACATCAGCTCAATGAAGTGGTCTGGGTGTCAGGTCCCTCTAGTTTTAACCCTGCAGCTGAAAGCATAGCAGTTTCAGAGAAACTGCTATGTTTCACTGAGGGTTAATCCAGCCTCTAGCGGCTGTCCCACTGACAGCCGCTAGAGGCGCTTCTGCGATTCTAAGACACTGAATGTCCATAGGAAAGCATTGAGTAATGCTTTCCTATGGGCGGTTTGAATGCGTGCGCGGCTCTTGCCGCGCATGCGCATTCAGAGCTGAGAGGCGGAGGGATCCCCAGCGCCATGGGAGTCCGGCGCTGGAGAAAGGTAAGTGCTGAAGACACACACACTCTCACGAACAAACGCATACACACTAGCTAACAGACACACACATTTACTGACAGAGACACATTCAGCGGCAGACATACATACACACTCACTTACAAAACATACACTCTCACTGACAAACACACATTCACTAACAGGCATACTAACACACACACACAAACACACTCAGTACCAGACACACACAGTAACACACTCACTGACACTCACTAGCAGACACACACTCAACAGACACACTCACTGACACTCACTAGCAGACACACACACTAACACTCACTAGCAGACACACACACACACTAACACTCAGACACACACACTAACACTCACTCACACACACACTTACACTCACTCACACACACACTAACACTCACACACACTTACACTAACACTCTCACTCACACACTCTAACACTCACACACACACACTAACTCACACACACACACACTAACTCACACACACACACACTAACTCACACACTCTAACACTCACACACACACTCTAACACTCACACACTAACACTCTCACACACACACTAACACTCACACACACACACACACTAACACTCACTCACACACACACAATATATATATATTTTTTTATTAATCCCCCAGCCTCCTTACCTTTTGGAGTGCTGAGGGGATTCCCTGGGGTCCAGTGGTGCTGCTGGGCTCCTGGGCGGCCAGTCAGGCTGGCGCGCGAGGGAGCACTCTCCCCTGAGTGCTTCCTCTTCAGCTCCCTCGCGCGCCGCGTAGGGATGCCGGCGCCGGAAGATGACGTCATCTTCCGGCTCCGGTATCAGTGCGGTGCGCGAGGGAGCTGAAGAGGAAGCACTCAGGGGAGAGTGCTCCCTCGCGCGCCAGCCTGACCGGCCGTGGGGTGACAGAAGGGCCAGCCTCGGGGGGCCCTGAGGTGGCCGGCTCCTGGGGCCCCCAGGAGAAGAGGCTGGCCCTGTGGGTACATACAGGGTCGCAGGGGCGGCCGGGCCCCCCAGCCGCGACCCCTGCGACCCTGGTATGTATGCCACTGGCTATTGTGACACCAGATATGAGTGGTGGCACTGGGCAAGTGGGCACAGTATCCACTGTGAGCCTGACACAGAAGCTGGCAGACAACTAACTGCTATTCAATCTATTACAGTGAAAAACATTTTTTGTTTTTAAATGTCAAGTTTAAGCTATTGTGACACCAGATATGAGTGGTGGCACTGGGCAAGTGGGCATAGTATCCACTGTGAGCCTGACACAGAAGCTGGCAGGCAACTAACTGCTATTCAATCTATTACAGTGAAAAACATTTTTTTATTTTTAAATGTCAAGCTTAAGCTATTGTGACACCAGATATGAGTGGTGGCACTGGACAAGTGGGCACAGCATCCACTGCGAGCCTGACACAGAATCTGGCAGGCAGGCAACTGCAATTAGAAAAAAACGCAGACTGATGTTCTAGCCCTAAAAAGGGCTTTTTGGGGTGCTGTTCTTACAGCAGAGATCAGATGAGTCCTTCAGGACTGTAGTGGACACTGAATACCCTAGCCTAGCTATCAATTTCCCTATCTAATGATCAGCAGCTACACTTTCCCTCCTCTATCTAAGAATGCAGCTTCAGAATGAATCTAAAATGGATGCTGTACAGGAGGTGGGAGGGTCTGGAAGGGAGGGTCTGCTGCTAATTTGCTGGAATGTGTCTGCTGACCGTGAGGCACAGGGTCAAAGTTTGCTCAATGATGACGAATAGGGGGCGGATCGAACCGCGCATGTGTTCGCCCGCCACAGCGAACGCGAACACACTATGTTCGCCAGGAACTATTCGCCAGCGAACAGTTCGGTACATCACTATTGATTATTATTACGTGTAAGTTTGTTTATTGTTTAATACCTATAAGGTAGTTCTGGGGAGGGGATTGTTTCCCCTGCATTTAAATTTTATTTGTAAAATAATTCATGGGAAAGGATACATTGTTTCATTACTTAACATACTGTCAGATGTCCTGTTTTCTTTGGTAATAAAACTATTCAGAGGCATTTAGAAGTAATTCAGTGACTTCTAGTGGCCATTGTATGCAAATGTTTTCATAACCATACAATTGTATTATTGTATATTCGTTTTTTTATTGACTGAATACCAATATTGCAGACTATAATTTCCTATAGAAATAACTCAAAAAGACTGCTGTTGTACAAATAAGATTAAATAAAAATCCAACAATAACAATTTAGCATTACAATGATTTAAATTTCAGTAAGTTTCCCGACAAAGTGCAGATACCTTTTCCTGTCAAATTATGGAGACTGGAAACGTGTATTAATAATTTTATAAAATATACGTTTTCAAAATAATTCAAAATCCCTTATTTGCCATATTTGGCACACAACATTCAATTTCCTTGTTTGTTCTCCACTATTTACAGTTTAGTAAATAACCTACTACAGGCTTTAATTTAGACATTAATATAATTTGGCTATTTATCTGGATCTATTTTAGTTAATTCCTTCATGATTAGTTTCACATAGATATAATTTTGTTGGCATAGATGCAATCCTTTTCTTAGAAAAGAAGGAGGACCTTTTCAACAAATGACTAGAAGTATTTAATGTTTTCCATTCACTTCTGCAAGCATTTTCCAAGTATTACCCGATTTGTTCGATTATAAGATGACCCTGATTATAAGACAACCCCCCCTCCCCCCAAATTTTGGATTTGGTTAAAAAAAATAAAAAGGCCGAATATAAGACTACCCTAGGGGAAAAAGTCAAATCCACAGTTTTACCATAAAACATTGTTTGAACATTAAAACACATAACATACACACATATTGTTTCCTATAATTGGTAAATAACTTAAACAAGGGCCGGAGTAGCTGGCCAATTGAAGCTGCTCTGTCTTCTCTCTTTACAGGACTCGGTCGCAGGGTTATGATGTCATGTATACCAGCAGCCCTTAACATATGGTATAAGTGAACAGAAATAAACTAACCTAATAGAGTGGAAAAGGTGGTATATCAAAATAGAGACTAAATCTTGGGGTAGCTCTCCATACAGTGTAATGCAAATTAGAACAAAGTAGGAAGCGTACAAATCCACAAAATATCTCAACTGGTATAGTTAAGCTCCCATAAAAAAGGTACAAAAGTAGAGGTAAAAAATAGCAAGCAGAATTAAAAATCCTAAACGTACCAGGAGATGGCTTGTGAACAATGCAGATAGATAAATAGTCGTAGTTCCTATTTAAAAGATATACAATGAATCTCTAGAAAGAAGTAGTAAATCTACACATTTATAAAGGCATGTGAATAATATATATAGGACCCACAGGAGGTGTTGTCAGGAAAAGTGCTGCCCCTAGCTAGAAAAAAAATGGGACACATCAACTAAGTGGTGGATAGAATCAGGGTGAAATTAAAAATGTTGGGATAGCAGAAACAAGAGGCTGTGCGAATATAATATCCAAATATGCTAAAAATGGTCAAGTGAAGTAGATGAAAAAAATACAGTAGAATAGCAGTCCATAAAAGTTCATAGAATAAACAGTTTTTAAAGTGTCTCTATGCAACTATGTATAAGCTGTCTGGATAAACACTTATGATATAAAGTAACAAACTGTAAATAATCCAAAACTGGTATATAATATACTCCGCAATAAAGAGTATGCAATAAGTGTCCAGTCCTAAAACAGGTGTATCTTATACTGAGAATAAATGCGGTTCAAGGAAGTGTTTTATCACTTTTAGATCACAGTGACAGCCCTTAACTTATGTAGTGATTGGCTATGAGCCGCGGCTGCTCCTCGCAGCTCCCACAAAACCCTTTTGAGCAGAGGCAGCAAGCTTTTATATCTCTGGAGTCCTCACTCGGCACTATGGAAGGTGTAATAATTCATAATGAATTCAGCATGTTTAGAGAGAATAACCAGCGTCAGAGGAGTTCTCGGTGCACCCACCTCCCGCCGGTCACCCGGACATCTTTGTGCTCCTTGGGCTGGTGCGTCCTAAGGTGGGTGCCTGTGCCACCTTATGGTACCGCTGGCCTCGTTGCAGCCACACTGGCGGTAGTTCCACCACTGTCAGTGGGATTGATTAAAAGATCAGATAATGTTTTAAGAGGTTTTGTTTTCTGAAAAAAACCTAGTCTTATAATCAAATAGATAACGAGATAGAGGGTGAAAGATGTTGGACTAGCCAACTCCAGAGCCTTTATAGAGGTTACAGGAGGTATAAGGGGCTTGGCCCCAGGGTAATTTAAACAAACAAAGAGAATGGGATGGAAGGACCACTCACACATAGTGGGTGGAGTCCAAGCTCATTCACAAATATATACCTCCTAATGTAAACGTAACATAAAGAGGGGGTATAAACCTTTATTAGAAAAATAATGCTAAAAATTGGTAGGAAACTACCAAGAGTAGATACACCAAACCGGTGTGTGAATAAGTGATAAGGTGAAATTAGATGCTCTTAATAAAAATCTGGGAGAAACGCTCCTACATTGCATATAGTCATCTATAGGTGAATCTATATAGAGGGACTTATTTAGTACATCATATAGAGCCTATAAATAGGTCAAAGATGAAGTTTATATGGATCCTAAATATATAGGTAAAGGGAGCGGAATCTAGTCTTGTCCTCAGTAAAAATCAAGAGTCAACAGTGGACTTAGTAGCGCCAGAAAATTGGCATATGTCTGGGAAATAGTGGTAGGGATGTTCAGTGCCTGGCAGTCTTTGTGTAGTGCCAAAATGAGCAAAATACTGTAGTCACTAATACAGGCAATTGTGTATAGGAGATGCACTAAAAATAGCTCACTTATGTAGAGTGAAGCTAGAAAGCACACCAACATGCACATAGGTACTGGGGTTTTCAGTGTGTTTAAAGCAATCTCTCTGGTGGTAATAGATGTCCCTAAAGGCATGAGATACATGTAAGTTGAGAGAAATGGGGGTAATCCTGATCTATATGTCCGATTAGGGATCCCCCAAATAGAACCAAAACAGTACCCTCAAATGCCCTGGACTAACTGTCTAGTCTTATAATCAAATAGGTAATTAATTTTAAATTAATCTGACAATTTTCTTGGATGCTGTTTACATGTTTGTGTATATTAACAATCCTCATGAATGACTTAGTTCAGGAGTTATATGAGATCTCACTAAAGGATGATGCCACAATCTTTCGGCATGCATATTAAGTCAGGTAAGGTATTGACTATGATTATAAATGAAAGAGATGTCACTCAAAACAGCATTGTACGTACGTACACAAGTGTAAGAAAACTCTGATATATGAAAGACTGAGAGAAGGAGTTAGTATGGACAGCAAACCAGGTTTTCAGCCAACAAGACATTAAAAGGATGCATCGGACACCAACACCATGTACCGGTAACTCCATTTAGTTTTAGCCTCGTTTTTTCTTCACATTAAAATCTCTTTAATTTTACTAAAAACAAACAAACAAGTGAATACCCTCAAATTAAAGCCGCAAGACTGCACTTTAAGCCCATATTAATTATTTAACTGTAACTTAAATTTATTTTTGTAAACAGTCGAAATAACAAAACTTGTAGCAGTGTCTCCCACTCATAAGTTTACAGTCATGGGAAAAAGAAAGTACACCGTCTTTAAATTCTATGGTTTTACATATCTGGACATACTTACAATCATCTGTTCCTTAGCAGGTCTTAATGGCTTCTCAATTTTGGCTTTATTTTGGTGTAATATGTCATGTGGTGTTTATCTGAGGAATAAATACCTAATTTTAAAGGGACACTATAGTCCCCAGAATTGCTATAGCTTATTGTAGTTGTTCTGGTGAATATAGTCCGTCCCAATGGCCTTTTAATTTAAACACGGTCTTTCCAGAGATTTGTATATGTAAACAGATTATGTTTATTTACCGTATTACTATTAAATATTTTTATAAAATATAGACAATGAATAGGATTAAACTGCGTGTGGGTTTGCTTTTAAGCTGGCCTATCTATAGTGACTACTTGGCCAAAAGTAGACAGCCCTCTCCTGGACAAGAATGAGAGAGGTTCAGGTGGATGGATATTGTCATGTAGTGGATATTGTTTGTATAGTTGTGATGTTAAATAAAATACCTACCAAATATATTATAATACTATAAGTATAATATACTACTATTATTAGCATTTACACATTAACATGATTCCCACTTTAAAATGATACAGTGGGATTATTTGCAACCGGTAACTGACAGCCAAAAATGATGTTGACATATTGTCAAGAAGTGAAGAAGGCTCTGATCCAGGGCCGGTGCTAGGATTTTTGACTACACAAGATGCATTTTGACACCCCCCCCCCAAAAAAATAAAATAAAATAAACAATGCATCTTCACCTCTGTGTCTCGTAGCCCCCTTTTGAATTTCTTACCCCCATTAGTGTTGCATATCCTCTCTCTTGAATGTCTTACCCCTTTGGCCCCTTTGTGCCTTACACCCCCATTTCGTGTGTTTCTTTAGTATTTCTTACTTCCCCACCAGCCCCTTTCTGTCTCTTTCTTCCCCCCAGCCCCTATCTATCTCTCTTTTTCTCCCACATAGATACAGGCAAAAATACATACGTGCACAAATACACAAACATACAGACACACAACCATACAAGCACACAGACATAATTATTCAGGCACACAGTCACAAAGATATACAGACACACAGTCATAAAAGGCACACAATCAAACAAACACAGTCATACAATCTACACATACAGGTACATTGTCGCACAAACACAGACATACATTCATACAGACACAGGCACACACAGAAATACAGACAGAGAAATAAAGAAACATAGAGATAGGCATATAGAGACATACATACACAATGATACAGAGACATACATACACAGACAAACAAAGAACCCTGCACACTGATACCGTGTAAATGCTCCGGCCATCCACAGTGGTGGATGCTCCATGTCAGGCGGACATCGCTGGATCCACCCGTAAAGTCTTCAAAAGGAATAAACGCAGGCAACACTCCAATAGTAAGGATGGTATATTTATTGGTAGATGAACCACCCCATAGAAAGTGTGAAAGTGTGAAAGTGTTTCAGCTCATGCAATAAGGCTCTGCTGAGCCGAAACGTCGCACTTTCTTTGGGGTGGTTCACCTATCAATAAATATACCATCCTTACTATTGGAGTGTTGCCTGCATTTATTCCTTTTGAATACTGTAATAAACGTTTAACTCGCAAGTTGTAGTAAACTGGAATTAATAATAACATTAATAACTAAAAATAATAACTTAAAATAATAACTTAAAAACCGAGTGTAAAGTCAAAGTCCAAAGTTCAATAATATTTATTAATAGAGGCTAATTTAAACAAATAAACAATACATACACATTTGAAATAGGCTAGTATATGTTGCCACTAAAACTAGTCATTGACTGAATGGAAAGTAGGCTAAATTAACATAGTAAAACAGGCATAGACACGTGATACAGTTACCACTCCATTGATCGTCAGCTCAGAGTAAGAGAGAGAGGGTGTGTATAGTGGGGAGAGGGGCGAGAGAGAGAGAGAAGGTGAAGAGAGGTAATTCAAAGAGAGGTAATTCAAAGAGACAGAAAATGTGCTATTCACAGGGCTTTAAACAGGTTAGCCCCTCCTTCTGCTGGACACACCTCCCTTAGTCAATCCCTTAGGATGTAACAGAACCAGAGTGCCTCCTGGTGGAAGGGGGATTGCACTAGAGGGAATGGAGGAGGAGTTTATCAACAACCCAACTGGTTTTGCCTGGTGAAAGGCCATGTGCTTCACAGAGGACTCCATTATTGCCTAAGGGTAGAATGGGGGCTTGATTCCCTGTATTAGAACACAAAAACCCTTCATTGGCATACAGTTTGGCTGTTAATCACATCCCCCCACTTAATACAAATACATACACAGACAGTCATACAGAGACATACAGGCTGTATGTCTCTGTATGACGATCTGTGTATGTACACAGGATGGCTAAAAGATAGATCCCCATCTGTCGTGCAACTTCAACAATGCTTTGAAAGCTGGGGCTCTACCGATTCCCCATGCTTGCAGGATTGTATTTAGCACGGAGCAGTATTTGTGTATTTGACTGTAAGCATGTGTTTGTATGGAGTATGTTTGTATGATTGTAAGGGTGTGTTTGTATGTAGTGTTTGCGTTTGCATGCAGGTATTTATGTGTGTGTAGTGTTGGTGTTTGAATGCTGAGACATATGCAGATATACACATACACTGCCACACACGCCCACACTGTGATACACATACACAAAGATACACACACCGACACACATGCAGATACACATATACACAAACTGATACACATTCAGATAGACAGACACACAGATACACACACATATACAGATACACACAAACACTGACAGACATACAGATAAACACACACTGACATACAGACACACTGACAGACACAGATACACACTGACAGATATACACACACACACTGACAGACATATACACACACACACACACTGACAGACATATACACACACACTGACAGACATAGATACACACACACTAACAGACATATAGATACACACACACTGACAGACATACACACACACTGGCAGACATTCACACACACACACACACACTGACAGATATATACACACACAAACACACACACTGACATACATATAGATACACACACACATTGACAGACATATATATACACACACTCACTGACATATACACACACACACACTGACAGACATTTATATACACACACACACTGACAGACATATACACACACACACACTGACAGACATATAGATTCACACACACACTGACAGACATACACACACACACTGACATACACACACACACACACATACACACTGACAGACAGGTTCAAGAGGCCCAGCACCCCTCCTCTCTTTCTTCTGCAGCTCTAGTCTTCTTGGGAGGAATTCCTCCCGTGCTGACTTGAAGGTGGCCGGCAGTAGCTCCGCCCCTGCTGGGCGCCAGCCGCGTTGTGTGCTACAGAGGGAGCAGGGATATGACGTTCATATCCCCGCCCCCTCCACACAGTCCGCGGCACTGCAGGTTGGCGCTCGGCCGCGCTACAAGAAGTGACCGGCAGGAGAGGGGAGCTGTGTGCTTCCCTTCTGCCGGTCACCCGGACATTTGCGCCCCGGGCCGGTGTGCCCTAAGGCGGCCACCTGTGCCGCCTTATGGACGTGCCGGCCCTGCTCTGATCAATAGAGTTACACTCTAGAATGTATTGTACCAGTGGTTCCCAAACTGTGTGATGGGCACACAGGGGAGCCGTGAGATATTTTCCCGGTGCTATGATAAAAAGCACCGGGAACTGTGCTCTCCACTGCCAGCTCTGCAGGACCAGAGTGGAGATAAGAGATCTCCCTTTCCGGCCCACTAGCACTATGCAGACAGCCGGCATTGTGGGAGGGAGAGAGGACCCAGGGGAGCTCTAACCCGCAGCTCCGCCGGGTTCTTCTCTTGCGAGCTCAGAGCATTGCCATGGTTACCACTGCAACGCTCCGAATGTCGCGAAAGTGAACTCTAGCAGCTCCTGCTAGAGTTCACTGTCACCACCAGGACCACCAGGGATTGCAGGAAATATAACCCCCCCCACCAGGCAAAGGTAAGCAGGGAGGGGGGGAAATCAATTTTTATTTTTAATTAAAAATAAATAAATAAATATATATATATATATATATATATATATATATACAAGCACTGTAACCCTCAACACACACACACTGTAACCCTCATGCACAAACTGCCCCGCATACACACACACTGCACCCCTCACACACACACACAAACTACATCCTTCACAAACACAAAGCACCCCTGTACACACACACACACGTACACTGCACCCCTCAACACACACGCACACTGCACCCCTCACACACACACTTATTGCACACCACACACAAACACACACACACTCAACTGTTTGACTACTTACCCTGGGAGGGCATAGCGGCACTACTTACACCATAACCACTAGAAAGTAATGTAGTGGTTATTGTGCCTGGATTGTTTCTTTAAATAATCTACCAGTGTCACTCCCAAGATTAGGGCCCAGTAAATGCCGCAGCGCTGTACAAATACAACATAGAAATTTGTTTAGACTTGGGGTGCCTTGGAAAAATATTGAAATATTAAGGGTGCCTTGAACCTAAAAAGTTTGGGAACCACTGTATTGTACACATATTTGACTTTTGACTAATCCCTCTAAAGATCGTTGTAATTAGGAAATGTTTCACTAATTTTTGATAAAACAAAAATTAAGAAAAATGTGATTCCTATTATAACATTTTTTTTTCAGGCAGGGTCAATTATATACATACTATACATAAGGTTGTAACATGCAGAGCTCACCTGTTGACAATATGCATGTGTCAGAGTTGACGTGTTACGTTATCATGTCACTTTGACTAGGTAAGTCATTAGACAGGGACATTTAAGCCATTTGTAGGTGATAATAGCAAGGAATAATAGCAACATGACTTCACAATTCTTTCAGATCGTAGACAGCTGGTAAACTTGGGAAGGGAGGTTAGATTATATTACAGTGATATAAGAGGAGATACATAATGAAAATAATAAGGGGAAAGATATCTGTTCGGCTTGAGATATGGCATTAAAGGATAGAAATTGTGGAGGAGATGACAGGAAAGGAGATAAGATTGTAACGTGTCATGGCCCTGCCTATAAAGCACCAATTTTTTTAAATCATTATAAGGCCTCTCGAAGACGGCTCTCACATTACCTGTTGTACACTTTTCAGTTGATATCACCATAGAGTTACAGAACTCATGCTGATGATACCACTTATGCGTTTTCCAAAACTTCTTATCTAGATGGTGGTCTTACATGCATTATGCCTCTGTGTGCATTGTCATGGTGTTTATTTGTTTTGTAGTCTGCTTTGGAGTTTATTAGTTGATCTTGTTTATTTGATCCGGTTTGGCTTACTAAATATCCAGGTAGGTTTATTTTATCGTATCCTGCTGATTGTGTCAGTAACAAAGATTATTTACAAGTTTAGTTATTCTAGTGAGTGAGTTGCTCTGCTACCATCTAGTGGTTGTTAAGAATGCAAACATCCAAACAGAACTTCAATGCTAACTACACTAAGACAGTTTGAGAATTCTCAGTAATACATAAATGTTGTAAAAGTGAATTTTCAAAAAGGGCACCCTAATTATTAATATTTTTTTAATGTTTTATTTTCTTTAAAATAGCCAAGATAAATCTTATAATTTAAGTATAATATACTAAAAATGGATGTCAGTCATTGTCACAATGTTTTCCTATTTTTGCAAATACATTGTTTATTAATTGATAATTTTTTTGAAATGTCTTGTAATGCAAATTAAATGCAAATTAAAGGGACACTACAGCCTCATTGAATTGGCTGTAGTGCCTGTAGTCCCCTGCAGCTATCCCTCCATTAAATGTTAAAGCATTTTCAGGTAGCTTAACACAGAATGAGGGTCCATCGCCCTTACTGGCAGTATGACTAGGGCAGAGATTACACACTTTCTTCTAGCTATACCGACTCATACCTGCAATGGTCACTGTGATAGGCTGAAAGAGGTCAGCTGACAGTCTCGGCCAACCACAGCCACATATTGCTGCTCAGCCTAATGCTTCCTCATGAACCCAAGCAGGACAGAGGGATGGGTTGTTGGGGATGATTGGTTAGCATTAATACATTAAAATGGTTTAAAGGGAAACTCCAGTGCCAGGAAAACAAACCGTTTTCCTGGCACTGCAGGTACCCTCTCTATTCCACCTCCCATCCCAGGTAGCTGAATGGGGTGAAAACCCCTTCAGGTCACTTACCTGAGATCCCACCGATGTCCCTCGGCGGTGGTTTCGGGTCGGCGTCGCTCCTCCCAGTAATCATGTCAGCCGGTCGGCGAGACTGATCCCGCCCGCTGGCTGAGGAAACCTAATTCAGTTTATAAAAAACTGCAATAATTACAGTTGCAGGGTAGTGATGTACCGTACTGTTCGCTGGCGAATAGTTCCCGGCGAACATAGCGTGTTCGCGTTCGCCGCGGGCGAACACATGCGCGGTTCGATCCGCCCCCTATTCGTCATCATTGAGCAAACTTTGACCCTGTGCCTCACGGTCAGCAGACACATTCCAGCAAATTAGCAGCAGACCCTCCCTTCCAGACCCTCCACCTCCCTCCCAGCATCCATTTTAGATTCATTCTGAAGCTGCATTCTTAGTGAGAGGAGGGAAAGTGTAGCTACTGCTCATTAGATAGGGAAATTGATAGCTAGGCTAGGGTATTCAGTGTCCACTACAGTCCTGAAGGACTCATCTGATCTCTGCTGTAAGAACAGCACCCCAAAAAGCCCTTTTTAGGGCTAGAACATCAGTCTGCTTTTTTTTTTTCTGTGTAATGTAATTGCAGTTGCCTGCTTGCCAGCTTCTGTGTCAGGCTCACAGTGGATAATGTGCCCAATTGCCCAGTGCCACCACTCATATCTGGTGTCACAATAGCTTAAAGGGAAACTCCAGTGCCAGGAAAACGATCCGTTTTCCTGGCACTGGAGGGTCCCTCTCCCTCCCACCCCCCAATCCCCAGTTGCTGAAGGGGTGAAAACCCCTTCAGTGACTTACCAGGGGCAGCGACAGGTCCCACGTCGCTGCTTCCTCCTCCCCCGCCGCTCCTCCTTCTACTTACGTCGGCCGGTGGGCGAGACTGATCTCGCCCGCCGGCCGAGGAGACCTAATGCGCATGCGCGGCAATGCCGCGCATGCGCATTAGCGCACCCCATAGGAAAGCATTGAAAATGAATTTCAATGCTTCCCTATGGGGAATAGAGCGACGCTGGAGGTCCTCACACAGCGTGAGGACGTCCAGCGACGCTCTAGCACAGAAAACCTGTGCTATGAAGCAGGAAGTCCCTCTAGTGGCTGTCTAATAGACAGCCACTAGGGGAGGACTTAACCCTGCACGGTAATTATTGCAGTTTATAAAAAACTGCAATAATTACACTTGCAGGGTTAAGGGTAGTGGGAGTTGGCACCCAGACCACTCCAATGAGCCGAAGTGGTCTGGGTGCCTGGAGTGTCCCTTTAAGCTTGCATTTAAAATCCAAAAAATTTTTTTCACTGTAATAGATTGAAGAGCAGTTAGTTGTCTGCCAGCTTCTGTGTCAGGCTCACAGTAGATACTGTGCCCACTTGCCCAGTGCCACCACTCATATCTGGTGTGACTATAGCGTGCCTTTAAAAACAAAAAAAGTTTTTCACTGTAAGGAATAATAGCAACATGACTTCACAATTCTTTCAGATTGTAGACAGCTGGTAAACTTGGGAAGGGAGGTTAGATTATATAACAGTGATATAAGAGGAGATACATAATGAAACTAACAAAGGGGAAAGATATCTGTTCGGCTTGAGATATGGCATTAAAGGATAGAAATTGTGGAGGAGATGACAGGAAAGGAGATAAGATGGTAACGTGTCATGGCCCTGCCTATAAAGCACCAATTTTTTAAAATCATTTTAAGGCCTCTCAATGACGACTCTCACATTACATGTTGTACACTTTTCAGTTGATATCTCCATAGAGTTACAGAACTCATGCTGATGATACCACTTATGCGTTTTCCAAAACTTCTTATCTAGATGGTGGTCTTACATGCATTATGCCTCTGTGTGCATTGTCATGGTGTTTATTTGTTTTGTAGTCTGCTTTGGAGTTTATTAGGGTTGATCTTGTTTATTTGATCCGGTTTGGCTTACTAAATATCCAGGTAGGTTTATTTTATCGTATCCTGCTGATTGTGTCAGTAACAAAGATTATTTACAAGTTTAGTTATTCTAGTGAGTGAGTTGCTCTGCTACCATCTAGTGGTTGTTAAGAATGCAAACATCCAAACAGAACTTCAATGCTAACTACAGTTTGAGAATTCTCAGTAATACATAAATGTTGTAAAAGTGAATTTTCAAAAAGGGCATCCTAATTATTAATATTTTTTGAATATTTTATTTTCTTTAAAATAGCCAAGATAAATCTTATAATTTAAGTATAATATACTAAAAAGGGATGTCAGTCATTGTCACAATGTTTTCCTATTTTTGCAAATACATTGTTTATTAATTGATAATTTTTTTGAAATGTCTTGTAATGCAAATGAAATGCAAATTAAAGGGACACTTTAGGTATAATACCATTTACCTCGTTGAATTGGCTGTAGTGCCTGTAGTCCCCTACAGCTATCCCTCCATTAAATGTTAAAGCATTTTCAGGTAGCTTAACACAGAATGAGGGTCCATCGCCCTTACTGGCAGTATGACTAGGGCAGAGATTACACACTTTCTTCTAGCTATACCGACTCATACCTGCAATAGTCACTGTGATAGGCTGAAAGAGGTCAGCTGACAGTCTCGGCCAACCACAGCCACATATTGCTGCTCAGCCTAATGCTTCCTCATGAACCCAAGCAGGACAGAGGGATGGGTTGTTGGGGATGATTGGTTAGCATTAATACATTAAAATGGTTTAAAGGGAAACTCCAGTGCCAGGGGAAAAAAAACGTTTTCCTGGCACTGCAGGTACCCTCTCTATTCCACCTCCCATCCCAGGTAGCTGAAGGGGTGAAAACCCCTTCAGGTCACTTACCTGAGATCCCACCGATGTCCCTCGGCGGTGGTTTCGGGTCGGCGTCGCTCCTCCCAGTAATCATGTCAGCCGGTCGGCGAGACTGATCCCGCCCGCTGGCTGAGGAAACCTAATTCAGTTTATAAAAAACTGCAATAATTACAGTTGCAGGGTAGTGATGTACCGAACTGTTCGCTGGCGAATAGTTCCCGGCGAACATAGACTGATCCCGCCCGCTGGCTGAGGAAACCTAATTTGCATGCGCGGCAATGCCGCGCACGCGCATTAGGTCTCCCCATAGGAAAGCATTGAAAAAGATTTTCAATGCTTTCCTATGGGGAATTGAGCGACGCTGGAGGTCCTCACACAGCGTGAGGACGTCCAGCGACGCTCTAGCAAAGAAAATCTTTGCTATGATTCAGGACGTGCCCTCTAGTGGCTGTCTAGTAGACAGCCACTAGAGGAGGAGTTAACCCTGCAATGTAATTATTGCAGTTTATAAAAAACTGCAATAATTACAGTTGCAGGGTTAAGAGTAGTGGGAGTTGGCACCCAGACCACTCCAATGGGCAGAAGTGGTCTGGGTGCCTGGAGTTTCCCTTTAATGCTGAATGGAAGGATGGTGCCTGTGGACTTAAAATACTATAACCATTTCAATAAGATTGGACACTGCCCATTTAAGGATATTCACCTGTATATATAGAGTGTCTGGTGGCATACCAGTTTAGTTACAATAATACTTTTATTGTAAATTGGTCCAAGGAATTTTGATCTTTCTTGTTTTCTTTTGGATAAGTGCACACTGGGTTAAACCCCTTTTTTAAAAACAAATTTCTGGGCAGTTTATTTAGGTGCATTTGAGGTGAGGTCACTAAGGTAAAGTGGGGTCTAGGACGCAGTACCACCCACTAAATAGATTTTATATCCGATTAGGGCTTGCAGGGATTACAGCAGCTTCACTCTGGGTTATAATGTGGGCTCAGAAGTTTGGGGCAACAATGATCAACAAGCAGGTGCTTTATCCATCTGCCATAATTTACAAAGTGTTTAGTTGCTACACTGTGTAAACCATGGGTCGTCAACCTGGTCCCTACCGCCCACTAGTGGGCGTTTTAGGATTCCAGGTGGGCGGTAGGGATTTCCAGGTTTTGACGACCGGGCGGGTGCGAGCCGTGGTACCCCTGCGACTGGGTACCGCCGTGACCATTTGCGGCCCCGGCCCGCGCGGCAAACCGCCGTGGCCGCATATGGAGGGGTCCATCGGGTGGCCCATGCTGTCAGGGCCACCCGATGGAGGTGGACTGCACGTCACTCCTCCCAGCTAACACTGAGAGCCGCGCGGGAGGAAGACCAGGGAGTCAGAGTGGGAACTCTGACTCCCATCCACCTGAGCCACTACTGGACCCCAGGGAAAGTCAACCTCCTGCATCTAAAAGGTAGGAAACAGGAGGGTGACTTAAATATAATGTGTGTGTGTCTTTGTATGTATGTCTTGTGTGTGTCTGTCTGTGTGTGTGTGTCTGTATATATGTGTGTCTTGTGTGTCTGCATGTGTGTGTGTCTATGTATGTCTTGTGTGTGTGTGTGTGTCTGTATATATGTGTGTCTTGTGTGTCTGCATGTGTGTGTGTCTATGTATGTCTTGTGTGTGTGCATGTCTGTGTGTGTCTGTATGTATGTGTCTTTGTGTGTGTCTGTATGCGTGTCTTGTGTGTGTCTGTATGTATGTGTCGTGTGTGTGTGTGTGTATGTGTGTATGTGTGTCTTGTGTGTATGTATGTGTGTCTTGTGTGTATGTATGTGTGTGTCTTGTGTATGTGTGTATGTGTGTCTGTATGTGTGTCTGTATGTGTGTCTTGTGTGTGTGTATGTATGTCTTGTGTGTGTCTGTGTGTGTGCCTTGCATGTGTGTCTTGTATGTGTGTCATGTGTGTGTGCCTGTCTGTTATAGTGGATTATAGTAAGTGGGCTACCTAGCTCAGCCTTCCTACTGGGCATTGCTACAAGGAAGGTTAAAAAATAGAAAAAAGGGAAAAAAAAGTGGGGAGGGGAATTGAGGAGGGAGAGGAGATGAGCTGACGCACAAATGAGAAATCATATTATACGCAAACAGAGAAGTCGTCTGAATATCACTGAAAGAGACCTTCGTTTGTTCCTTACGAAAATCGAACCAGATATCAAATATTTAGTCTCGCAGCATCAACCTCAAGGATCTCATTAATCACTAGTAAAGGTAATTTCAATTTACTTCGTTGTTTTCTCATTAAACTTTATAAAGTTAAAACCTTATAAACCTGCATTAAATAGAAATAAAAAGATAAATGTACGTACATTTATTTTTTTAAAACACCCTCCTTTCTAAAAAATATTCTGTATTTGCGCGAAAACTGGTGGGCGGTAAGGAATTTTTTTCAACCAAAAAGATGCATTAGTGGGCGGTAGGTAGAAAAAGGTTGACTACCACTGGTGTACACAAATGAACTATTAACTTAGACTTACATGTGTGATAGTAATTTTAAAATATTAAGATACAGCAGTAATTCAGACATTAAATCATTGTAGATATATTTATTAAACTGTGGTTAACATAACCTAAAATACAGAGTTTTTCTAAGATAAAAAAAAAATAATGTTAGTTACAATTGAGAAAAAAAAAGATCTTATGTCTGAAATAATCTACATGTACCAAAGAGAACACAAATTCCGTTACGTGCATTTTAATCATGTGGTTCACTGACAATTGCAGTGGTTGAAAATGAGTAAGGAGTCAGAAGTACAGCAATGGTGTAATGACGTTTCCCAGCATCATTGGCTGTAAACACAACCTGTAATGCAAATAAATAAATATATAAACAACAGACAAACAAAACAAACAAACAAACAATTTATTTACAAGTTCTTGTCATAGCTCCAAAACTCCTGCCTACTTGATTTTAGTTTGACATTTCACAGTATGTTACCTAAATTCATAATGCATAATTCTTGACCTACTATAAAGTAAGCTGGCTGAGTATGTGGTATGATGCTGCTAGTACAGCTGCCAAAGTGACACTGATATCTAGTTTCAGGGAAATAGGTTACATATTTTTTACAATTGTTGTTGTGTATTGTTACAGATGTATTATAAAATGGTTGTTTTTTTATTGGTGCTATCAATGGCAGCAGAATATTTAAAGGGGAACTATAGTGCCAGGAAAACAAACTCATTTTCCTGGCACTATAGCTTCCCCCTCTGTCAAGGCCCCCTTCAGTCACTTACCCGGGTCCAGCACCGATGTCCCTCTGTGCTTGCTCGTCTCTGCCCATGCTCGCATTAGGATCTCCCCATAGTAAAGCATTATTCAAATTCAAATCTTGCACTGTGTTTGTAAGATATTTCTGTGATTGAAAGAACACTGTAGGCACACAGATCACTTCATCTCATTGAAGTGGTCTGGGTGCAGTGTCACTGTCCCCTTAACTCTGCAATCTAAAACAGTTCACAGAAACCGCAATGCTTTCATTGCAGGGTTAAGACTGCCTCCAGGTTTTCCCTGCTCTTTCAAGGAGTTTAACTCCGTCTAATAATGCTGGATGTTGTCATGCTGTGCATGAGGATGTCCAGCATTTTCAAATCCCCACATAGGAAAACATTGATTTAACGCTTTTTATGGGGAAGGCCTAATGCATGCATGGCACTCAACAAGCATGCACACTAGGTTCCTCCCACGATGACGTTGGAGGAGGCAGAGAAGGAACTAAATAACTTCTGCACTGGAATCGGGTAAGTGTTTAAAGGGTTTTTATCCCTTTGAGTGTCATGAGGGAATGCAGGGGAGGGGAGGAGGGAAGGGAGGGAGAGGGACTCTATCGTGTTAGGAATACAGCTTTGTATTCCTAATACTATAGTGTTCCTTTAAGGACTTAATGGTCTGACATTATTATTGCCTCACCCTGTGCTATTTTTTGCTTGGTGCCAAGAAAACATTTTTACTTCCACGGGAAGCTCTTGCTTTAGGCATGCTTCTCAATGTTAAAGTGCCTGGTTGACAAATTTTATTCACATCTGTATTGATTTGTATACATTTTGGTAACTAGCAATGTAACCCACCTAATTAGCTACCCTCACATTGTTTACATATAATCAGGGTTATTCACTAAAGTGAGAATTGTAGGCATTTCAAAGTAAATTTGAAATTAATTACATTGTCAAGACCAAAATAGCCCAATTAGAAAAATTACCAAGACAGCTGTGTATCCATTTGGCTATATTGGTCTTAAAATGTACATTCACTTTACATTAACTTTGAATTCCCAACAATTCCCACTTTAGTGTATAACCCTGCATGTGTTATGACAGCTTTTAAAGTAAATTTCTCTCCCTCTCTCTCTCTTACATTCTTTGTACATTTCTTGGAAACTTGAATTCACTGGTGTATACCAAAATAAGCATGTAAAACAACTACAAGAGCAGCTCTCTCCTTCAAAACAGAAACCCGAGACATCCAAGTTTCAGGAACCTGCATATAAATTGCTCTGAAGTGCAAAGTTACTTACCCTTTATCAAAACATAACTTAAAAATGCTAATTTGAGATATCAGATACAAAACACACATTTTAACTCTCTTACCAATTACACCCAAATTTGATTCTACTATCTATTATTTTCTTTTCTCTCCTTTTTATTTTTCATTCATTCATTCGTTCTTTCTTTCTTTCTTTCTTTCTTTCTATTTCATTCTAGTTCTCTTTCTTTCTTTCTCGCTCTCTCTCTCTCCCTCGTTTTCTTTCCCTCTTCCTCCAATAACCCTTTTCTATTGGACTGTCCCTAGCCTTCCAACACTCTATTTTCTGTACATTTTGGTACAAGCGCACCTCCTTAACTGTATGTATGCAGAACGATCCATGAAGTTTTACTTTTTCCATTGTTATGGTTATTTTTGTTTGACACTTGCTAATTTGTTTCTCTCTCTATTCAATTATACTTCTTATATTACATTTATTTGGGAAAAATATTAAG
Source organism: Pelobates fuscus (assembly GCF_036172605.1). Taxonomy (NCBI): domain Eukaryota; kingdom Metazoa; phylum Chordata; class Amphibia; order Anura; family Pelobatidae; genus Pelobates; species Pelobates fuscus. The sequence goes on from NC_086320.1 coordinate 103,954,003, forward strand.
GCATTCAAAATACAAAAATGTAACTAGCAGATTGTAGTCTATGAATGGGGTTTAAATAAGAGCAGACTGGCAAGAAAGGAGTAATCTAATTATTAAATAATGTACACTTACATCAACATATTCGTGAAATGGTGAAATGCCTGCTTTGCCCCAGTAAGTTTTTGTTGCAAATTCCACCTTGTATGTTCCCTCGATAAAATGTTCATCATCAGTCAGATTGTGGATTTCTCCTTGTTCAGAGGTCTTTCTAAGATATACACAATAATCCAAAATGGTTTACTGAAAGATGTGCATTTAAAAAAAAATTACGTATGTTTTATTTCAATAACTGATTACTTTGGTTAGATTGATTTGTTATTTTATACAATATTAGTATTAACTCTTAATAGTGATGTCACGCCGGAAAATGTTATACTTATGTATAAACTAACAATAGATCTACTGTACAAATGAACATTAAATGTAAACAATGGCGATCTAAGGTCTTGGTTTGATATAGGAAATATTTCAATAACTTACCCTGACAAACACAGGATAAAAAAGAACTATCCCAGGGATAAGCTTACAGCCATAGTACATAACTCCATGCACTATTTTGAAAGGGTGTAGGTTCTATGGTTGGAGTTGGAGGGATAGGGAGATTGGGAGAGTGGAGGGCAGGCCGGTAGTCCCACACTAGGTCCCTTTTTTTTTTCTTTTCCTTATCTTGCACATATTTAAATAACTGGGTCTGTTTTTTATTTGTTGTTCCAAGGAGTTTAATTTCATGTTGTCTCCTTTTTTACTTTAGAGGTTATGAAGAGCATTAACAGCTTACTGCCTCAACCGGTACTGCCCTGTCTGACATCCCAGGAGATGCTTAAAGTAACTATATAGCCTTATGTTATGTTTAAAGACTGGGGCGTTTCTTGGACATATGGCTTCCTAAACACCATATCAGAGGACAGGAAAACCAATGTGTTGCTCCACCTATAGTGGACTATTGTCTTGTCTTTTTGTCCAGTTGACTATGTTCACTCAAACATGTCCACAACTGTTTTAACTTCAATGTTATGATTTGTTTTTTTTGTTTTTGTACTGTTACATTATTGTAAAATAGGTACTTTTATGTAATGTTTTATATACATGTGATTCGGTACTTCTTTTGTGCCAAAACAAAAAACCAACAAAGTAAAATAAAAAGTCTGCTTACCCTGAGACAAATTGTTGCCATATTCCATCCTTGTCAAGTCTAGAAACCTTTATACCTATGTTGGCAGCTGGGGTTCCCCTCACTGCATCCAAAACTTTCACCATCAGAGGACACTTGGAATCTGCAGCCCCATGAGTATCATGTGCCTTTAATGGAGAAAAATTTAGAGACTTCACTGGGCATGAACATAGATGTAAAGCCAATTGAAAATCTATACGAAAGCATTTTACTTTGTGATTACTTTGATGATATTCCCACTGCCATCTGTAGCCAAAGTCCATCCAATGTTTCTTGTCTAAGGATCACTTTTCGAAAAGTACTCAATGTTGGTCAGATCATCTTACACTTGCCATGTATGATGAGTATCAGAGAATGGACAAAGGGATGCATATTCTAAAAAAGTATCTATACTAAATTGGTTATGGTGTTATCAGTAGAGTTCTCACTTTTCATTGTTAACCCCTTAAGGACCAAACTTCTGGAATAAAAGGGAATCATGACATGTCACACATGTCATGTGTCCTTGAGGGGTTAAACAATTTTTAAAACCATTTTCTGTCTGATACTCGGGTTCATGCTTCTGCATCAACCAGAGCAGACATGGTTGGCAGTGACAAATGGAGAGCATCAGCTGACAGCTCTCAGCCAATCACTGCTGACCATCTTTGGTATGAATTGGTATTAGTCATACCTCCAGAGGAGGAAAGAGCCACAGGCACCCAGCAACCATTATTCAGTGTCAACTAATAGAGATCAATGAAATGAAGTGGCTATGTTGTCTAGAGTGTCCCTTTAGGGGATTATTGGGGACATTCAAACAATTTAGCAGCTTTTGTTGATCACCGTTTTGGCTGCTTTGTTTACAAACCATGCAAATTACATCTGGATAAATAGTATTGCATAATATCATCAGTTGTGGGATCTAAGTGATATACATCATTTCTAAGGTAAATCAAACGACCAGTAAAATAATTGTTTGGCTTTACTATTAAAAACGGAACAATATATCTGTCTTTTGGCAATTTTGTGCAAATACACATATAGACTGACTGCATACAGACATAGCCAAGCATTAACATGTCATTGGCTATGTATTTAAACTAGATCATATTGATAACTTTGAGCTGAATCGTTCTATTTAGTCCTCTTACACCTGTGCTGTAAATCATGAAAAAAATGAGTAACACATATGATCAGCTGCAATATATGAAATACAGCTATTCTAATGTATACAGATAAATCACATTCCATGTATTCACAAAACTGTGTGTTACTAAAATTTTAGTTCAAAATAGCTAAACTATAAACAATCTGTCTAGCTGTAAATGTGAAATCAAATTTTAATTCCTGAAAATTCACAGTTTAGAGAATGATACTGATAGGTTGTTATGCACATAATACTCATAATTAAATAATTAAACAGAAAGTTATTATGGTTAGAAAACTACTGGGGAAAATTACCTAATTTCAACTGACCTGGAGATTTTTTTTCCATCCAATATTTCAGTCTAAATTTTTAAAGATATTTATATGATGGTTAATAATGATTAAACTCTATAAAATATGTGAGAGATATTTCATACTTTTGCAACATAAGTGATTATATTTGATTACGCTTATGTGACCTCAGTAAAAAAAAAAATATCTGGAGGATGGAATGTTGAAAAATTGAAAATCTAGTTCTTGGACATTGTCTGCTTTCATATGGTAAACTGAGTTCTGTTAGTAAGTCTGAGCTTAAATAAAGAATTAAAAAATAGAAAGTTGGAGATTAATGGGGTTATTAACAGAAGTGGGAATTGATGGGAATTTTGAGAAAATTTTACATTTAAGGCCAGAGTAGCTGAACTGAAAGCATGGCTGACATAGATAATGTTTCCAATATTTTAACCTTGATTTTGAAAATAATTTTGAATTCTCAGTTAAGTAAATAATCCTCAAAGTGGATTTCAAAATTTAGGCCAAAATATATAAATTATTCAAGTTAATTATGTTTTCAGTTTTGCAAGTTTGAGCTTAAATTTAAAGTTCACTTTGAATTCCCAACAATTCTCACTTTATTGAATAACCCTGTATGTGTTCTAATCGTTATCTGACACATTTACTGAAAGTATTTATCATTAAAGCATTCATATTGCACACACTTGCAGATTTTCTACTGTTTTTTTTTTGTTTTTTTTGCTTCGTATGTTTTATTAATTAAAATTTTTATGCATAACTTCAAATAGAACTGTTAAATAAAGTTTTATTTATAATGGTAAGTATTCTGTTTATATTGATATTTAGCTTTACGAATTCTATATGTTTTCATGACCAATCGCAGATACAATCATATTTGTAAATGCCACACAATTGAGGTTGAACTAGTGAAATTGTAATAAACCTCAAAGTTGAATAATTTTGGTCCCTTCTCTTCAATTTTGGAATCTAATTTCCACTCACTTTTGTCAAACTAAAGTAAAAATAATGAGGCATAATTATTTCGAGATAAATTTCCTATTTAAAAGGAAAAATCAAATCAATTATAAACTGTTGTTAAAATACAAAAATGTGATTAGCGTAGTATGAGCCCACAAATGATAAAACGTGTTTAAATATACTTTCTAGTCTAAAACATTTTATACTCTATGGTTAGACTTAAGATACTTTTTTTGTATTGTATGTTATTTTTAACATTTTATTTGAATCTAACAAACTAAAGAAAGTTTTCATATTTTTTTGTAATAAATATACTTATTCAAATCCAACAATATAATTTGATTATGGTACCAAAAAAATGAATTATTTAATTTTTATCATAGATATACTTACCAACGGTGCAGCATCAGAAAGAATGAGCAGTGCTGATAATAGAGCAAGGACATTAACATAAGCCATTCTTCTTGCAATGTTGTGCAGAGATATATTTGTCTGTCAGTTAATCAACACAAGGTTACTGTGAAATCACAAAATAAGGGTACTGAGTCCTTTTATATCAGGTAACCTGCTGACTCAGATTATTTGCTTACTAAACACAAGGAGAATAAGTAACTCATACACAGCCCCTTTCTGGAGAGATTATTGAACTCTTGCATTAACTCTGAGTGTTATTTTATATAGGCAATGTATAGGGCTCTAAGTCCGTAGCAGAAAAATAATGAATGATGTGGTTTACTGTTTTAAAAAATAAATACACATATTTGCACTTTGTGTTTATATTTATTTTGTTTCCTCTCTAAATATTTTGACCAAAATGTTTGACCATTAACCCCTTAAGGACACATGACATGTGTGACATGTCATGATTCCCTTTTATTCCAGAAGTTTGGTCCTTAAGGGGTTAATTCATGCAATTGGAACATGCCAAGCACCATAACCACTACAGCCCATCATAGTGTACATGGTGCTATGTGTGCCCTGGCACCATTCCACAAGAAGATGTAAAACTGTTTTAGCATGATAAGATTTTTACTGTAGTCACCATCACTGGGGACGGAAGAAGGACACTTTATGTAGTTTCCAGATTACTGTTGTGTTTTAGTCACCTTGTGCCCATTATAGGTGCAGGGTGTGTAGAATGTATAGAAGAGCGAAACGCGTTTTAGCAGATCTGGACTCCATTTTGGACTTTTACTTTATATTTATTTTTATACTATATGTGTTTTAATTTGTAACTTAATAAATTCAAAGTTATTCCAAATCAAGTCCTTAAAGCCTTCAGGAATCTTCATTGGGGGAGTGCCATCCCCAGAAAGTGGCACCTTGCTGATCACCCTCAGAGCCAGGAATGTAATGCTCTTTAAAAGGTGAGCGCTATACTTACCTTTGTTGTACTACTTATATCCTAAAATGTACCGCACATTTGGTCGCTTCTTTCTCCCTTTTTTTTTTTATTTCTCTTGGAGCAACATCAGTGAGGAAGTGATGTGTTGCTGCCCTAAAAGCAAAAAGGCAAATAACATATAGTCTCCAGACCATGTGAGTGGTTCTATTTTATTTACCCATCACCGATTATTGTCCAAAACCATCTGCACTATAAACTTTAAATTTTCTGTTTTTTCCATATGTATGGTTTGCATTTTCAAGTTTGTTGTCACGTTGAATTGATGGGGTAAGTTTAACCCCTGCACTATCCTTATTGTACAGTGCTCCACTGTATATATATTTCCACTGTATATATATTTCCCGTATGTCTAAGATTTATTATGGAAAAAGGGTGTTCCACTGTGTGTAGAGCTGCTTTCAATGTTTGGGCACTTCATTGTATCACTTACTACCTCCTAGTAGAGATAGATTTTGTTTTTATTGTTCATACTGGTATTGGTTGACTTGGGATGTGTAGTGTAATTGGTTACTATCCCAAGTTCATACTGGTATTGGTTGACTTGGGGTATATAGTGTAATTGGTTACTTTCCAAAACCATACTGCTATTAGTTGGCTTGGGCTCACTGTGCTGTTTGTGAGGGGTTATGTTGGAGGACCTGAAGGGGAATTTTGTGTGACGCTGTAACCCTATTATATATAAATTAGGTTGTAGGGGTATAAATAGCTGTTTTTAATAAACTAGAGTTGTTGTTTTACTATACACCAGTGGGGAATTGTGTGTAAGGGGAACAGCGTGTGTATGGAGGGGCAATGTATGTGTATGGGGGCTGTGTGTGTGTGTATGGGGGGGGGGACGTATGTGTGTATGGAGGGGCATTGCGTGTATATGGGGACAGTATGTGTGAGGGATATAATGTGTGTGTATTGGGGGCTGTGTATTGGGGCAGTGTGTGCGTGTGTGTGTGTGTGAGGGGTACAGTGTGTTTGTATGCAGGGACAATGTATGTGTATGGGGACAGTGTGTGTATGGAGGGGCAGTGTGTGTATGGGGGGCATTGTATGTACATGGGGGCAGTGTGTGTATGGAGGGGCAAGCTTGAAAAGTATGGTCATGCTTTACAGAGCAATTTGACTTCTACTGCTGAAAAAGACTGGATGAGGTGTGAGCACCTGGTGGCACCCAGGTAAAACAGTTTAACATCTTTGTTATGGAGCCAAATACTCAGGCTGAGCCGCAAAATATGACCATAGCACCAGGAACCATGCCTCACTCTCCCCTGAAGGTTCTCCGGGATCGGAGGGGAGATCAGAGATCTCCCTCACCAGTCCGCTAGCATTGAGGACAGACCTGGGAAAGCTCAAACCTGCAGCTCCACCAGGTTTTCCTCTCCTGAGCTCGGAGCAATGCCATAGTTGCCAAAAATGTTCCGAATCGAGAGAGAGTGAACTCTAGTCTCAGGAGCTGCTAGAGTTCACTCTCATCACTGGGACCACCAGGGCTTCTCCACCAGACCACCAGGGAATAGTTCTGTTCACCGGACCACCAGGGATCAGTACTGTCCCCCCTCCCAGGCAAAGGTAAGAAGGGAGGGAGGGCGGAGATACTCAGCCTGAGTATTTGGCTCCATAACAAAAATGTTAAACTGTTACCTGGGTGCCATCAGGTGCTCACACCTCATCCAGTCTTTTTCAGCAGTAGAAGTCAAATTGCTAACCATAGTTAGATCTGAAGAAGCCGTCATACTGGGAAAATCGCGTCATCGTGCCCTGACGTCATACGCAGGCACGCACGCACACACGCAGCTTTGGCCACGCCCCCAGAACAATCAATGTTTGGCAATCACTCTGTCGGTGGGATGGGAGACGAGGAGGAAATCTCTGATAGCTTGCTGCTTTTTAACTATACTTCATAATAAAGTTTGGATTTTTAACATTACCACAGCTGAGCCCATAGTGGTAGATCTTGAAGTCATTACAGTTAGAGCAGGCTTCTCTGCTCTACACGTGTGAGTGTTCCCTTCTGAAGTAGTTATATCCAATTTCTGTTTATTTTACAATATTGCCCTTTGTGTCATTTTTCTCTCTATTTTTTCCAATGTTTTCTTTATTTTTCCTATTGATTCTCTTTTACATGTGTCCTTTCCATTTGGAGCCAACTAATATCATTTCATGTTATTATGAACATGTTAGCATGTAAGTAAAGTGTGGCACTTTACACTGCTTTTTGCACAGTATTGCAGCATTTTATTGTAAATTTGTAAGTGTTTGTTGCACTGTTGCACATAAATCATTGCACATAATATATGCACTTTAGAGAGAAAATAAGTATTTGCACAATAATTATATATACCTTTTAAGTATTTGGTTTGAAATACAATATAGTCTTAAAGGCACAGCACAGCTTAATTTTTGTTTCCATTTATGAGTGTTTATTTGGGCTAGTACACCGTGTGATTTTGGTCTGTTTCTAGTGCCATTAGTACTTGAGTTTGTTTTTTTTAACCATAGTTATGACTATATCACTACATGGCTTGCACGTGACATCAGGGCTCTTCCAAGAGTCGTGATGGACACCCAAACTGGTGAATAATGGCTTTAAGATCTGGAGGTGGAGGGGTTCCAGGGTGAAGCGTGTTGTGTCTGGTTTATGCATTTTATAAGAGTGAGTTACATTTGGAGTATAAAGGCATAGAAATCTATAAAGAACAATGGTTTAAAATGTTTGCATATACAATGTTCTTCTGTTAAATATGGGCCACACAAATGGGCCTTTTATACACCGTTCACACCTGCCAGTGCTTGATTTGTTTGGTGTTGAGCACAAATGGGGCAGGGGGAAACTTATCTATGGAGAATTGGCAACATCAATAATAAAAAGGTGCAGAGCATATTAAAACGAGGAATGAACAACAACAGATGTTGTCCGACTCATTTACTTGATTCCTGCAGGGGGACAGAAATGGAACCCCTTGAGGGAAATTCGTTTCTCTTATATTAAGGACAACACTAGAACATATTGAAAGGTAAGTTTGGCTTTATAGGTTATTATTTTATATTGCTTTACAAAACAAAAGTAAACACCAGTATACACTTTGTTGGGAGGGAAAAATGTTAATTATTGAAGATTTTTAATAATTTATGTTTGGTTTTTCATAAATCTATTATACACAAATGCCAATTTAGTACAATAACTATTTCTGACTAGTATTGTTTGCAAAGTAAAACCATTCTTTGCTTCAGACTGCCTTTGTGTTTGCTGTATTTATTCACTTTCACCCAATTTCATTGGAATGCTAAATCTCTTTCAATTTCATGCTCCTCTTGTTGCCAAATAGAATTTAAAATGAGATTAGTGCGGCTTATCCATTTTAAAATGTGCACATTCCGCCATAATTTCGTGAATATTTTAAGCTTCTGTACAGGCAATTATTTTTTACTTTATAAGCGGCAATGAGCAGCTCTCCCTTAAGTATCCTTTTGTTAAATGACAATATGAACTAAAATGTAATCTGAAAGACAAAGTGACAATATTGCAATACAATATCTTAAATTATATAACAACCCATGTACTAAGAGTTATACATTTTGGAAAATATACAAACCAAAGCAAATAAATTATTGTTGTTTTTTTTGTTTTTTTAATAGAGCTAAGTGACATACTGAGGGACTTCCTGTTGCTATTCCCTTGTTCAAGGACAGACTACTATGTATCCAGCTTTTCAAAGGGCTTGAGGTCTTACCTTTTATTGACTTTAGGACACTCTTTTCTAGTTTCTTCTTGGTGTGCACCACCTGTCTTCGGATGCTCCTACTGGCATCATTGTATAATAACATGGCCCTGCCTAAAATGTTCTTGCTCTCTGTGGCACTCAATTTCAAGTTATCTTGATTCCTCTGATTAAATGTGGCATTGGTTATCTGTTCATTGGTCTTTGATGTTTCTCATGCCTTGTCATTTTCTCACCTTGTTTCACAAGCTCTTACTATTCATTTGTGACTTAAAGCTCATGTGTTTTTATTTCCTAATATGTCTACAGGACTGGTATTTTTTATCCTCCTGCATCGTGCTGTTCTTCTTCTTTTTTGATAAAGACTTGGTGCAGAGGGAGAGGATGACCAATTTTAGATCTTCCTCCTTAAAGGACCACAATAGGCACCCAGACCACTTCAGCTCAATGAAGTGGTCTGGGTGCCAGGTCCATCTAGGATTAACCCTTTCTGCTGTAAACATAGCAGTTTCAGAGAAACTGCTATGTTTACAATAGGGTTAATCCAGCCTCTAGTGGCTGTCTCATTGATTTTCACAGTAAGAAGATGCCAGCGTCAATAGGAAAGCATTGAGAGTGCTTTTCCTATAGACTGGCTGAATGCGTGCGCGGCTCTTGCCGCGCATGCGCATTTAGCCAATGACATCAGATGAGGGAGGAGAGTCCCAGCGCCGAGCGCCCGGCGCTGGAAAAAAGGTAAGGGATTAACCCCCTTCCTCCCCCTTCAACGCAGCGGGAGTGGGACCCTGGGGTGGGGGCACCCTCAGGGCACTGTAGTGCCAGGAAAACGAGTTTGTTTTCCTGGCACTATAGTGGTCCTTTAATCCCTTCGAAGGAGGTAACCCCTTTGAAATTGACAGACATCAATTATTCTTTAAGAGTGTAATGTGCACACATTGTATTATTGGATATATATCTCTGTTCTTGATTTTTTTTTTGTCTCCTGTTAGTGTTTCCCTTATTTTTCTTTTCTTACTCTTCTTCCTCTCTCTTGCCTTTCCATAAGTGGTGGTGGGTTCACATGGTGGCGAGAACCGAGTGTGTGATCATAGCTCCTTGGGCTTTGCAATGCCTCAGCCATTTTCCAACACTTCTTGAATTATGTCAGAGTCATTCAGCAGATTTTCCTCATCATATATTTGGATGATATCTTGACCATTATGACCATGTAATGAGAGTACTCCTACACCTCTGTGAACATGGTTTGTATGCAAAGCTTGAAAAATTTATGTTTTTCAAGTGTCATGTGAAATTTCTGGGCCCTGGTCAGATCCAAATGAACCCTTATAAAATCAATAACATTCTCGAATTGGCCTACTTCTAAAGTTAAGAAATAGGGATGTGCATGGTGAAAATATTTGGTTCAGTTTGGCATTCCGAAATTCGGGACTTCGGCAATTCGGAACTTCTGAACTTCGGTTCTGCACTTTAGAACTTTGGCACTTTGGAACTTTGGAATTTCGGAACTTCAAATTTCAGGACTTCGGCACTTAGGGACATCTCTTGCAGCCACTTAGTAGATAAGTCCCTAATTCCCACGGTATTAGGGAGCTATCTACAAAAAGGCTGAAAGACCTAAATTGGTCTTTCAGCCAAATTTACTCTTAAATTTACTTAGTAAAAATTACTTAGTATTAGTCAATTCTGCCCCTACTCGCTATACTGCGAGTATGGGCATGTCTATTAAACAGTGAGCAGCCTGCTGCTCACTGTTAAAAAACAAAAACCCCCAAAAACAAACCGTGTCCCACCTCCCGAGCCCCACCCACCGCGTAAGTAAAGGCATTTAAATTGAAGGGGGAACTATTGCCGCCCTGAGCGGCGGGTGGGGGCCTTAAAAAAAAAGGGGGGGGGGGAGGGTACCTATTGTCCTCCCCCCTGGCCCCCACCCCTGAGCGGCGGGTGGGGGCCCTAAAGTAAAATAAGGGGAGGGGACCTATTGTCCACCCCTCAGCCCCCACCCATGAGGGGTTGGATGGGGGCCCTAAATTAGAATAAGGGGGGGAGTTATTGTCCTCCCCCAGCCCCACCCCTGAGCAGTGGGTGGGGGCCCTAAATACCAATACGGGGGGGACCTATGTCCTCCCCCCGGCACCCACCCCTGAGCGGCAGGTGGGGACCCTAAATACCAATAAGGGGGATGGATCTATTGTCCTATTGACATTCGGAAACAAAACGAATTGCACATGTCTAATAAGAAAGTCATAAAATGTTTTCTGGGATTCTCAAATTTTTACAGATGTTTTATCTAAGGTTTTTCACATGTATTTGCTCCTATCACAGCCCCCAGAAAGAAACAATATCAGTTCATTCTGCTCAAGAAGCCTTTGCAAACAAAAGTTCATTTTTGTCCAAGCTCCTATTCTCACTAATCCAGTTAAACACAGCAAAGGTCTTCTTCCTCTGCCTCAGATATTGACATTTGTGGTATTCTGTCCCAAAGAGAGGAAAAATGTGATATGCTCCATCCTGTTGCCTTTTACTCCTGGAAATTAACACCAGATGAGAAGAACTATGATATGGGCGAACTGAGCTATTAGCAGTAATATGAACACAGATAGAATGGTGACATCTGCTGTCTTACCTTTACGGTGTTTAGAGACCTACCTCATATCAGGTCCATCCAGTGTTCCATGTCTCCCTTCTCAAGCACAGGTGTCACGATTAGGGGAACCCAACACGCTAACACACACACAGACACACACACAGAAAGTGTGCAGTACCGGTCCTTAGAGTGGCCGGGCTAAGCACAGATGACTTGCTCTGCCTATAAAAACTCAAGCACTGCACTTGGTCAGTACTTCGTTGTTCTGGTGCTTGTCTCCTAATATCCTAATCCTGGTTCCTGATTAATTCTTGTTCCTGTTCTGGTTCCTAATTCTTGTTCCTGGTTCTTGATTCTTGTTTCTGGTTCCTGATTCTTGTTCATGATTCCTGATCCTGGTTACTAATTCTTGTCCCTGGTTCCTGATTTCCAATAAGCTTCTCGGCTTCTGACGCTTGACTTTGACCCTGATAACACTTCTTGTCTTCAACCTTTGACCTCTGGCATCCTTCTCTCAATTCGTGGATTCTGGCTGTTCCCCTGGTGGACTTTGATCTTTGGTCCTTGCAGACTTCAAAATAAGATTTTGTCTGGCAAGACCATGGACAGAGGACTTTTGGGAGTCCTGGTCTTGCCTAGCCTTATTATGTGGCAGCCCGACATGGATAGTTTAGAGTCTGATCTTCCTAATTTTTTTATGGCTTCCTAAAATGTGTCACCACTTTTTAAGTACATAGTGTCCAGCAAATGTCAGTTCTATGATGATTTAGTATAAATACTGTTAAATGCAAATGTACCTACTTTTTTTTATTAACTACTAAGACTTTCCTCCTCGCATGGCACCTTCTGTTTTTTGTGGGAGGTTCTAGTTAACAAAGACTTAGGAATATGTCCATGGATGATTCCTTTATCTCTTTTTATATTTTGAGGTCCAGAGCTCATTTGACCCTTTCTGCCTTTTTCAGATACGTTCAACTTGGAAATTTTGCCCTTCAGATTATTCCTTTGTCTGAAGGAGACATATATCAATGAACTTTTTTACTTACTGTATTCTCTATTTTAGTCTCGCAGGTCCACCATTATGTCATGAAATGGGAAAATAAAACAGGGGGTGACATTACAAGAGAGGATTGGATAGATATGTTGCAATATCTGAATATCCAAAGGACTTATCTTTGTTTTACTTTGCTATTACAATACATTTTCTAACCTGCATTCCTGCTGAGATTCCATTTGAAGAAGGTGTATTGGGAGCCCCTGTTCTATAACATTTTCCTACCCGTGAAAATCCCCTACCCTCGTCACTTCCGGTGAGGGGAATCAGCTGGATCCTGTGCTGCACATGCGTGCTAGCACTCATGCTACTCCTCCACAGCAAGGTCCTGGAAGGTAAATAAAACTAGTTTTACACTTTCATTATAGTTAGTGCATTCAATAAGGACATGGGACATTTAGGGTTAATGTTAGGGTTCAAATTAGGGTTAGGCTTAGGGACTTGTTCATATTTAATGCTATTTCACATTAGGGGAATATCACTAAATTGTGCTTTTTCACACTTTATTTTAACCCTTACCCCAAATGTTAGGGTAAGAATCGATTGTGAGAGAGGTTAGAATCCCTTACCTAAGCCTAATTTGATCCCTCACTTAACCCTAAATGTCCCGTGTGCCTAAGCTTAGTGAATGCACTAACTAAAGTGTAAAACTAGTTTTACTTACCTTCCAGGACCTGGCTGTGGAGGAGTAGCAGGAGTGCTAGCACGCATGTGCAGCACAGGATCCAGCTGATTCCCCTCACCGGACGTGACGAGGGTAGGGGATTTTCACGAGGTAGGGCATTTTTATAAAAAATTTTATTAAAACCCCCCTGTAAGCCCAAGAGTGGCTTTGAGGCACTATATCTTCTGACATCCTGTGAGTTTAACCAGTATTGTCCTAGAGATTTGCAGTGTTGCAATATTACACTATTGTTTGTATTTTTATATATTTTGTTTAGGAACAGTTGAAACCCTATTTGCTGCTTTGTATATGCTGTATGTATAAGGAGGATTTCTAGGAGGAGACTTAAAGGGATAGCTGCGAAAAGTCACTTCTATCAAGTTAAGTATATTTTTTTATACATTTTCTAGACTAACTGTAGCTTAATTCTACTATATTCCTTTTGACCTTTGTTGGTGCTTATGTGGCCTAAAGTATGTACTTCTATATCTGAGGGTCCTGTCTTTACCTCTTTTTGGAACTCTGTACATTGCTTTTGCGAGGGTATTCGCTCAAAGCCTATCCTTCTGGACCCTTGGTCCTTCCGGATTGTGAAACCTATTGAGACTTAAAAGGGTTACTCCAACCTCCATGACCATTTAATTGATTTGAAGTGATCCTAGCTGGTGTAGGAGTCTGTATGTGCAGCGTTTTAGCTTGAAACATTTCCTGCTGTTTGTTGTTCTTGAGCTTAGCTAGTCCATGATCATTCTGCCTCTCACGAGGACCACTATTTTTCACCTTGCTATAGTCCTTGGGCTTTGGTTTAAGCTTAACCATTCTAAGGACTATCACTATGCCACTATCCATTTTTTCTCTGCCATATGTTCTCAAATAGCTGTGAGATCTCTATACATTACCATAGGATTCCGTTTGTTATTTTTTGATTTCCTCAAACAGGGGAGCCTACATATTACCAGGCAGAACTATCCCTGTACCTGCCTGTATCATGTAGAACAGACAGACAGGCAGGAGAGAGAGAAACATTTCAAGTAGTAAGTAAACATGGCAGCAAAGCTTTTGATAAGTTTACTTAAGTTTATATGTAATGTGATAAACAAATTAAAACCCCTGTTTGGATTACCCTAAAAACTAAAGTTTCCTAAAGGACTGTTATTATTATTAATTCTTATTATAGAGAGTGCTGGCAATCAAGTTACTTGTTTGAATGTAAAAGTTAATCATGAGAGGAATTTATTGAAGCTTTGTTCCAATTTAAAGCACTGTTGGATTCAGGGAGTATGATCTTAGTGGTAGCCAAGTCTAATATTAAGTGTTGCCATAGATTATCTGCAGAAAATAAACATTGTTTCGGAGCTCAGGATAGCAGTGATTATTGCCATTATCATACCCTAATCGAGACTTAGTGAGGGTAAAAAAGTACACTTTTTTGGAATACGAAAGCCAGCATATGGTGTATTCTGCTGTCATCTCTTCCCCAGATAAATTACACACATGCAACTGGCCACTGATCTAACAAAAAAAACATGTTTCATCAGACCAGGCAACCTTCTTCCATATCTCTATGGTCCAGATCTGATGCTCATGCCCACATTGAAGGCACTCTGACCAGTCTGTGACTACGCATCTCCATATGCAGCAAACTGCACTGTGTGTTCTTACACATGTCTATCATGGCCAGCATTACGTTTTTCAGCAATTTAAGCTACAGTAGCTATTCTGTACGATCGGACTTGACGTGGTGGCCTTTACTCCCCATGTGTATCAATGATATTTGGGCACACATGTCCCTGATGCTGCTTCACTGGTTGTCCAACCTTGCACCACTTTTGGTAGGTAGCAGACACTGCATACCAGGAACAACCCACAAGACTTGCCGTTTTAAAGTTCCTCTGACCCAGTCGTCTAGCCATCACTTTTTGACCCTTGTTAAAGTCACTCAGAACTCTTTGCTTGTCAATTTTTCCTGCTTCAAATGGACCTTGACATTGTAACAATATATTATCAATATTATTCACTATAACTGTCATTGGTTTTAATGGTGTGGCTGATCAGAGTGTATAGTTCTCTGCGAACAATTATGAAGTGTTGACATTATTACCGTGCTTTATCTACCAAAACATTCATGATTAATTTCAACTAATTGTATTAATCATCATATATGAAAAGCAATTTCCATTCTGATAGCAAGGTGTGGTACAGGCTGTTAGGTATGCACTGATGCAGATACCCCAACACTGTATAACATACACATGCAAATGCATGGATTTACACCTTGACACACAAAAACTATACTGAACACAGCTGTGCACTTACACATTAATTTATGCAGGTGCATACTGTGTTAATTTTGCTAATACTCCTACTTCTTGGCTGTGGCACATCCAACCAATAACAGTTGGTTCACAAGTACAGGTTTAGGCTTGTAGTTACTTGTAATCTAAATGAGCTTGGAATATTTCCGAATCTGGCAATTCTAGGTCATATACTCTGCCAACTAATAGAAAAGCCTGTTTTTAGTTTCCTTAACATCTAAAGAGAGCAACAAACCACCCTAAATAGAGACGTATTCATACCATGCATGTAATCTACATGCACAGAAAGTGGCACATTGTGCTCTCTTGAGAAATACCGTATTTATTCGAGTATAACGCACACACGTGTATAACGCGCACCCCTAATTTTCGATTAAAAATCGGTATAAAATTTTGGACAAGGACAAAAACAAGCAATGAACTAAAATATTAAAAAAAATACAGACTCACAATGAGAAGTGAGGACAATGCTTCTCCTGTGGAACATGTGTTTAGATTAAGCCCTAAACCTTGGACACAGGGATACCAGTTTATCTGCCCTGATTACCCTAGACACTAAGTAACACGTTATTCTGTCACCTATCATGTCCTAGGCTTGTTTACATTTGTTTCAACCCCTTCAGGTCTGAGCTGCCCAGATACTAAAATCAGCAAATCCTAGCCTTGTTTCTATGCAGAGAGCAGACACTGCTTAGAAAATGTTGTTAACCTCATGGAAGCCGAATGGGGCGTGCAATACAATCATAAGCTTGTTTCCAGGCAGTCAAACCATAATCTTACAGCCAGGCACATTTACCTCAGACATCCAGCCAGACGGCACCCACTCCCTCCCTCTTCTGCTGGGCTAATGCTGGGCTAATGCAGGGATCCACCTCCACTACAGACTGCCTACTCTCTGCAGCTGCCCTTACCCGCCGCTTGCCGCCTTTCCTTCCTCCCTCTCTCTCTCTCTGTGCCGTACAGTGAGCGTACAGTGAGCGGCTGCAGCCCGGAAAAGGCGCAGTGCAAACTCACAATTCGCCTGCACCCTCAATGGACCGGCCGCCACTGCCACCCTACCCCAGCCCTCGTTTATAAAACTTTGAATTCTTTTTTTGGTACAAAATTTTGCGCGTTATACTCGAATAAATACGGTACCCTAAAATAGACTCATGCATTCAATGATGCTTTTATTATGGACAAAGCAGGGAGTTTTGTATCATACAAATATCATACTATAATACTCAAGATGAACTTGGCCAGTAAAACTATATATTGTGTGACTTTCACAAAGTAATCAAGAGGGATGCTGGTGGACATTTTATGGTTTTGATAATTAGTTTATGGGTTAAGAAGAGCTTGACATCTTGATCACTAAGTAATATACCACTAACACGTTCCCTCAGGTATGCAGAATGTTTTCTATGATCACTCATACGTACTATTCAAAAATGATAAAAATGATATAAAGTGACATTTGGCTAGCAGGCTGCAGAATGTTCACAGTGGATTGTTGGCTAGAGTGGGGTTTTAAAGGCAGAAAAGTAAGTGAAGAAAATCTCTCACTCACAAAAAACATGTGGCTGCAACTCCAAAATGAAATAAGCATGGATATAGTGGTTTTCACCATACTTATAGCAGTTCAATAGGTGCAATAGCAGGGTTACCTTCTCGGTGCTGTAATCTTCCCAGTGATCAAATGATACTTCATCTAGGACAAGCTTGTTGATTTGCACTTATAGGGAATCAACATCTGAGAAAGTGCCCAGAGTGGTGCGAAACGCGTTCAGGGCTTCTCTAATCTTTCTTTAGGGACGGCTTCTTTGGTGGTCTCCCCCCTGTACAACAGCTGTGGGTGGTCCTATGCTCAGGTTTTGGACTTTTTATACTTTACTCACTCAAAACTCTTTTTTTCATTTTCATATGCTTGGACCAATACAGCATATATGAGGACTGCTGTTCTAGTATCTTGCCATCTTTTTTGACTTCAATAAAGTTGCATTTTCTTCCTATGATTTCTTTGCGGATCAACAAACTTTTCCATTGTGAAGTAGAGTGGGGTTTAACACCACATGCTACAGATGTGTGTCACTCTGCAGAATTGAAGGAACACTCCAAGCACCAAAACCACTACAGCCGGGTGCTCTCTGCCAGGGAGTGATGCTCCAGGGATCTCCGGTAAAATGTCAAACAATTCTAAAATGGTTGGAAAACTTACAATGGTGGGTTCAAGGGAACTCCTGACACCATAACCACTACAGTGCTCTGCAGTGTCTTTTGTTCTTGGAGTGTTCTTTTAACTGAAGTGGTTCTTGATAGTGCTTGGGCAGCATGGATCTTATGCACTGCTTCAATGGAGGTGAGTGCACCAAGGTAGGTTTTATTTAGGAACCATAAAGAGAACCATACCCAGTGGTTTAAAATATGCATAATTGTAGACAATTATTCTGATGTGCCATTTAGCCTGTTGCCCTAGACACAGATCTGTTGTTAAACATGTCACAGGCCAGGCATATTGATGTTTTTGTGAATCTGTAAGGGCAGGCAGGAATAAAGCATTCTTTCAACAGGAATAAGCCAAACCTTATTTGTTCCACCCCTTGCATATGCTGCAAATATAAGTGAAACACACAGCAACATGCATTTTAGCAATCAAGTACTCCAGAAAAGACTGCTGCACAGTTCCAGCAGATGGTAAAAAAAAACGTTTAGAGTATCACTTTCTAACACTTTGTGCTCCATTCTTGTTAGTCAACAGTCATTGTATTGTTAAATGCGCATTCACAGTGTCCTATTGCAGAACTGCCCAGGGCTGGCCCAAGGCATTGTCCTGCCTGAATCCATAGATGAAATGCTGCCTGCCCCCCCAGCCCCCCCCCCCCCCAAAACACGTGCTTACATTAATTAATTTATGCAATCAAGCTTGTGTATTGTATGCAGAGTGTGTAATGGATGCAGTGTTTGTGTTTGTGTAATGGATGCAGTATGTGTAGTGCTAGCAATGTCTGTGTTTGTGTAGTGAATGCAGTGTGTATGTAGTGGATGCAGTGTCTTTGTGTGTAGTGGATGCAGTGTGTGTTTGTGTAGTGGATGCAGTGTCTGTGATTGTGTAGTGGCTGCAGCGTGTGTAGTGGAAGAAGTGTGTGTGTCTATGTAGTGGATGCATTGTCTGTGTAGTGGATGTAGAGTGTGTATGTAGTGGATGCAGTGTCTGTGTTTGTGTAGTGGATGTAGTGTGTGTATGTAGTGGATGCAATGTGTGTGTTTGCGTAGTGGATGCAGTGCGTGTGCGTGTGTGTTAGTTTAGTGAGTACAGTTTGTGTAGTTGATGCAGTGTCTGTGTGTATGTAGTGGATGCAGTGTGTGTGTTTATATACTGGTGTGTACCGGATGCAGTATATATGTGTTTGTGTAGTGGAAGCAGTATGTGTGTGTCTGTGTACTGGTTGTAGTGGATGTGTTTGTGTAGTGGATGCAGTGTGTGCGTTTATGGAGTGGATGTAGTATGTGTGTTTGTGTAGTGGATGCAGTGTGTGTACGTGTGTTTATAGTGGTGTGCACTGGATGTAGTGTATGTGTGTTTGTAGTGGTGTGTACTGGATGTAGTGTATGTGTGTTTATGGTGTTGTGTACAGGATGTAGTGTATGTGTGTTTACAGTGGTGTGTACTGGATATAGTGTATGTGTGTTTATGGTGGTGTGTACTGGATGTAGTGTGTATGTGTTTATGGTGGTGTGTACTGGATGTAGTGGTGTGTACTGGATGTAGTGGATATGTATTTGTAGCGGGGTGTACTGGATATAGTGTATGTGTGTTTGTGGGATGTGGGGAGGGATGTATTTTTTTATGTATATTAAAATGTATTTCCCCCTCCCTGTCTCTTACCTGTGGGCAGGAAGGGGGGACACGGAATTCCCTGGTGGACCAGTGGCACAGGAAGGTGACTTGTGAAGAAGGGGCCCAGAGATCTGATTCTCCATCTTCTGGCTGCAGCATTCAGTTCTTTCTTTTCGCAAGCCAAGAGAGTGGCAACGCTCCAGTATGCATTGCGAACCACACGGAGCATTGATGTGGCAACCCACGGCAACACACGGCAACACTGAATGCTGCAGCCAGGAGATGGAGAATCAGATCTCTGGGCCCCCTCTTTATAGGATAAAGTAGCAGGGGCCCAGAGATCTGTATATATATATATATATATATATATATATATGCAAATGGATGGCATAATGCCGCCCCATCAAAGTGCCGCCTGGAACCAATGGTCGGGCCGGCCCTGGATCTGCCCCACGCAGTGGTACCAGTTCATGGCATTCATGATGCAGTGAAAGGGTTTGAACATCTACATACATGTGTAGAAGTATATGTTTCTTATACTCATTGCTTTTAAGGTAGTTCACAGTGGGTATTCTAGGCATTGAGCACCTGTTTATTTGTTGTGTTATCTATTTTACCATGTTATAACGTATTTATTTCTAATAAGTAGTATAACTAATTAATAAGGAATTATTCGTGGATTTATTTATTTAATGTTGCCCACAAACATCATTAAGTCCGTGAAGATTTCTGTGGTGTTTGGTCTGCTCATATGCAAGCACTCTTTCAGTGACTATTCTATTTTTATTTTTGGTGGTGAATTTTCCAATTGTCTGATACTCCAGTGAAAGTCTTAATAACTTTACTTCCAGAAGATTGTGCTTGCTTAAACATGACTGCATAAAGTATGCTACAAGGTCCTTTTTCACCGAACTTACAGTGCTAAAAGTGTCACGATTAGCAGTTAATTAATTGATAATTACCAAGAGATAGATTGCAAAGTACTAAAGCAAAAACAAACAGAAGATATGAGAACTCGAAGAATTGACAAAAACTCACTAGCTTGACCTTTGGTTAGTCTTTGTTTTTGCTCACATGAGCCATTACAGAGATAACCTATACCATTTGGATCAGATCCCACCCAATCCATATTCGTAATGCCAGCAAGTTCTCTCCTCACAATATATACAGCAACCCCAGGAAATTGCTCATTTTCTTGTACAGTCTAGCAGCTACTTATGTTCTTTAACACAAAATGATTTTTTTCCTTGATGAGACAACATTATTTATATAATTCTATTCTTCCTGTGCTCTTTCTTTCATTTTTATTAGCTATAAATTATATGTAAACAATATTCTTCTTGCATTGGTTCTCCTGCAAGCAACACCAATTTTGACTAACTAATATGGCTTCTTTAACAGAATTACATTATTAGCCATTTTATTATACTTTTTTTGGAGTAGTGATTCAAACCTTGCCATATTAATAAAGGACCTTTTTATTTTCCATATTGTTCTCAAAAAAGGACGGTTCCAAAATAAATACATAACACTTTCATCTACATTTGTTTAAATGGTTGGATCTAAAAGAAACAATTTTGTTAATTGTTCTAGACTGCAATCAGTTATGCAGCAACCACTGACCAAAGTAGATCTTTCTGACGATTCGTCAATTGACAATTGACTTTTAAATCTGCATTGACATATTATTTAGGTACTAATTTGTCTAATTATAGGTAGACAAAAGTTGCGGTCAACTTTTTTCCAATCCCAGCAGCCTTCACAACAGACAGATGTGGGATTCAAACATCAATTTATGGAGGCTCCAGTGATCTTTCTGGAGCCACCATAGACCTCGGTGCTGTAGTCTCATGCTCGAATAAGTAAAACCTACCTTCCCTTGCATTGCTTGGCCAACAGACCCACCCCGGATCTGTAGCTTTCAGGGTTCTTTGTGAAATTTGCTAAGTTCCCCCGAAAGTGACGGATCCATTTTAATGCTTCAAACAAAGTTTTAATAGCACAACTCAACATTAAAGGGACACTCTAGGTACCATAACCACTCAAAATAATTAAAGTGGTTATGGTACCTAGAAACCCAATGTGTCATACTCCATTTCATTGTTACGGATTTTCTGAATGGAACTTTAAGTCAGGGTCTTTGGGTGCCCACAGCTTCACCTAAAATTTATTATTTGTCCAAGAATATAGGGAGAGGTATTAGCAGTAGAAAGAGGGAAGTGCTCATGCCATTGTACAGAACACTGGTGAGACCTCACTTGGAATATTGTACGCAGTACTGGAGACCGTATCTTCAGAAGGATATTGATACCTTAGAGAGAGTTCAAAGAAGGGCTACTAAACTGGTTCATGGATTGCAGGATAAAACTTACCAGGAAAGGTTAAAGGATCTTAACATGTATAACTTGGAGGAAAGACGAGATAGGGGGGATATGATAGAAACATTTAAATACATAAAGGGAATCAACACAGTAAAGGAGGAGACTATATTTAAAAGAAGAAAAACTACCACAACAAGAGGACATAGTCTTAAATTAGAGGGACAAAGGTTTAAAAATAATATCAGGAAGTATTACTTTACTGAGAGGGTAGTGGATGCATGGAATAGCCTTCCAGCTGAAGTGGTAGAGGTTAACACAGTAAAGAAGTTTAAGCATGCGTGGGATAGGCATAAGGCTATCCTAACTATAAGATAAGGCCAGGGACTAATGAAAGTATTTAGAAAACTGGGCAGACTAGATGGGCCGAATGGTTCTTATCTGCCGTCACATTCTATGTTTCTATGTAATAGCCATCCTACTTGTTCTTACATGAAATTGAAAATCTGTAATCATTTTTAAATAAACTGAGGTTCTGTCACATTTTACTTCCTTTTATCATGGCTTTATACATTTAAAGTGGCACTGTCATGGTATGGGATCTTTGCATAATTTTCAAAGACACCCGATGGTGACATCGCCGCTGGTGGTCCGGTGGTCAGTGCGGAAGGGAAAGGTGAGACCATGGGATTCTCCATTGACACAGCTAATATATCTGCAGCTGTTGCTGGTGACGGATTGGGAGATTGACACTTCTAGATGGCGGTTGCTCTGCCCAGTGTCTAGAAGTGTCAGTGAAATTCTAACACCGTCAGTATGAGTATTTCATAACGATTTTATCTTTATGAAATACACAGTTTGCAAGGGGGAAAAAGGGGGGATAACAGTTCTACTCCGAGACACCCCAAAAATATTATATATCCTTAAAAAGTGCAATGCTGCTTTAGATTTTTATTAAGCACTTTTTACATTATTGTTCATTTCAGCTATTTTGGGTTTTCTTCGTAAACATGTACGGGCTATTGTTAGCTTGCTCCCTGGTTTTGGATCTTTCATTTGGAGTATCCTGCTTTGGCATGCTATGCTTTTATGCTCTGGGTCACATAGACTACAATGCCTGCTAAGCCTATTTATTTCACAATCAACTTTTTTGACTTTTTAGAAGGGGTATGTAGTCTGGTGTTGGCTACCATGCTCTATGGGCTAATTAAGATTTATTTTTTAAAGATATGTAGGGGAGATCCATCAAGGCAAATGTAGGTGCTATTCTGGGGCCATTAAAAAACAATCACCATGTTTTGTCTTGATATATTTCACTTGTATATTACAGTAGAATATGAGTATTGCATTTGTTGCATCACAAAATCCATAATAATATTGCTCTTATTTTTCAATATTAGCAGTGAACACCCACCTCAGCAGCAGCATATAGCAAGTTGGACCTAGCTTTGCATATCAGACATGGAATTTGTATCCTACAAAGGGTTACTCAACCTGTGATTAATTCTCTCTTTTTTATTTTGCTACATTTTCTTGTCAGTTGACCTATGCTAGGAAAACAATATAGAAAATCCAAAATATTTGCCAAAGTAAGTCTGTGATTACATGTTGACAGACTAAATTACCTATTAACCACTGCATTCATGGTCAGGGCCGGCCTTAGGCATTTGGGCGCCCTGTGCAAAAAATCTTCACAGCGCCCCCCCTTCCCGTCCCCCCTCCCCCACTCCTTACCCCTTCCCACACACCCTGTCACACACACACGCAGACAGTCACACACACACACGCGCAGACAGTCACACACACACACGCGCACACAGGCAAACAGACACACACAGGCAGACAGCCACACACACACTCACTAACAGACAAACACTCACAGACACACACTAACAAACACAGACACACACTAACATACACAGACACACACTAACATACACAGACACACACTAACATACACGCACACATACACTAACAGACACACACTAACATACACACACACACTAACAGACACACACTAACAGACACAGACACACACTAACATGCACACACACACTAACATACACACACACACACTAACATACACACAGACACACACTAACATACACACACACACACTAACAGACACAGACACACACTAACATACACACTAACAGACACATACACACTAACACACACACACACACACACTAACAGACACACACACTAACATACACACACACACTAACAGACACACACACTCACCCACATTAACACATTTTCTAACATTTATTTAGACCCCCCCCAGCCTCCTTACCTTTGGGAATGCTGGGGGGGTCTCTTCCTCCCTGGTGGTCCAGTGGCTGCTGGGCGGCGCTGGCGGGCGGCTGACGAGGGAGCACTTCCTCTGAGCTGTATGATCAGCTCCCTCGCGCGCTGCAGAGTGAGGCTGGGAACCGGAATATGACGTCATATTCCGGCTCCCAGCCTCACTCTGCGGCGCGCAAGGGAGCTGAGCATACAGCTCAGAGGAAGTGCTCCCTCGCCAGCCGCCCGCCAGCGCCGCCCGACCGCCCAGCAGCCAGGCATGTCTGTTAGCCGCAAGGCTAACAAGACATTTGCCTTGGGCATTTGGGGGCGGCTTTTTTTGCCGCCCCCTGGAAAATGCCGCCCAAGGCAAATGTCTTGTTAGCATTGCGGCTAACAGACATGCCGTGTGAGCTATGCGGCCGCAGGGCGCCCCCTGCACCATGGCGCCCAGTGCGGCCGCACAGCTCGCACACCCCTAAGGCCGGCCCTGTTCATGGTAATGGTATATTTATTTCAAAGCGTCTCTGGCAATTTTAGGCACAATTTATTAAATCTCTCCGATTTCTAAACTGTTACTTAGTTTCAACCAAGCCATCTTTTTTTGAAAGTGCATTACATTTTCGTCAATGCAATAGATTTATGAATCTTACTGTCAGAAAAAGGTGGCACTATAACATTGGTGGTTTTTCTGAAATGGAAAGTTAGACGAAAACAGACCGAATGTACCATGAATATCACTTTAATAAATGCTATCAAAATAATGACAGATGTTAACTGCCAATTTTCAGAACACTTTGACAAATGAAGAAAAAGAAAATAAAGAATAATCACGGGAAAAAAAAAGTTCTATTAGATTTGGAGCTCCTTATTATTACCTTATAGTTTAAAAATAAATGGGGTCTATGATGGGCATTTAATTTTACAGGAAACATAATGTAATGGGATGACTGCAAAGTTAAATTATTCAAATCTAATGAAATATATATATCTATATCTATCTATATATATATATATATATATATATATATATATATATATATATACACACTGATCAGCCACAACATTAAAACCACTGACAGGTGAAGTGAATAATAACATTGATTATATCATTACAATGGCAACTGTTAAGGGGTGATATATATTAAGCAGCAAGTGAATTCCTGAATTTCGTGAGTCCTGGCATTCATATGGATGTTACATTGACATGTAATAATCCATGGAGGCCCCACCTTACAACTTGAAGGACTTAGAGGATCGGCTGATAATGCCTTGATTTCAGATACCGAAGGACACATTCAGAGGTCTTGTGGAGTCCATGTATCGATGCTTGAGAGCTGTTTTGGCAGCACAAGGGGGGTTCTACATGATATTAGGCAGGTTTTTTTTATGTTGTGGGCCGTGGCTGATCAGTGTGTGTGTATACATATGTGTATATATGTCAGATTTGTAAAATATGCTTTCACATGTTAAAAAATGACAAAGGGACAAAGGTTTAAAAATAATATCAGGAAGTATTACTTTACTGAGAGGGTAGTGGATGCATGGAATAGCCTTCCAGCTGAAGTGGTAGAGGTTAACACAGTAAAGGAGTTTAAGCATGCGTGGGATAGGCATAAGGCTATCCTAACTATAAGATAAGGCCAGGGACTAATGAAAGTATTTAGAAAACTGGGCAGACTAGATGGGCCGAATGGTTCTTATCTGCCGTCACATTCTATGTTTCTATGTTTCTATGTTAAAATGTTATGATTTTGAAATGTGCTATACTTTGTTATTGGACATATAAATGTTCTTGTATATTAATGAAAATACCCTACACAATTGGAAAAACAGTTACTGGATTCTAAATAAAATCTTGCAGTTGGTATAAATTACATTTTGTATTTAACTAAAAAAGTATATCTGGTATAAGAAAAGACAATTTTTGATTATTGTTATAAGTTATAGTCATAATATACATACACTGAACAAAATTATAAACACAACACTTTTGTTTTTGCCCCCATTTTTCACGAGCTGAACTCAAAGGTCTAAGACTTTTTCCATGTACACAAAAGGCCTATTTCTGTCAAATATTGTTCACAAATCTGTCTAAATCGGTGTTAGTGAGCACTTCTCATTTACTGAGATAATCCATCCACCTCACAGGTGTGGCATATCAAGATGCTAATTAGACAGCATGATTATTGCACAGGTGTGCTTTAGGCTGGCCAAATTAAAAAGCCAATCTAAAATGTGCAGTTTTATCACACAGCATAATGCCACAGATGTCGCAAGTTTTGAGGGAGGGTGCAATTGGCATTCTGACTGCAGGAATGTCCACCAAGGCTGTTGTCCATAAATTGAATGTTCATTTCTCTACCATAAGCCATCTCCAAAGGCGTTACAGAGAATTTGGCAGTACATCCAACCGGTCTCACAGCCACAGACCATGTGTAACTGCACCAGCCCAGGACCTCCACATCCAGCATCTTCACCTCCAAGATTGTCTGAAACCAGCCACCCGTACAGCTGCTGCAACAATCGGTTTGCATAACCAAAGGATTTCTGAACAAACTATCAGAAACTGTCTCAGGGAAGCTCATCTGCATGCTCGTTGTCCTCATCGCGGTCTTGACCTGACTGCAATTCCTCGTTGTAACTGACTTGAGTGGGCAAATGCTCAGATTCGATGGTGTCTGGCGCTTTAGAGAAATGTTCTCTTCACGGATGAATCCCAGTTTTCACTGTACAGGGCAGATGACAGACAGCGTGTATGGCGTTGTGTGGGTGAGCGGTTTGCTGATGTCAACATTGTGGAGCGAGTGGCCCATGGTGGCGGTGGGGTTCTGGGCAGGCATATGTTATGGACAACGAACACAGGTGCATTTTATTGATGGCATTTTGAATACACAGAGATACCGCGACAAGATCCTAAGGCTTATTGTTGTGCCATTCATCCATGACCATCACCTCATGCTGCAGCATGATAATGCAAGGCCCCATGTTGCAAGGATCTGTACACAATTCCTGGAAGCTGAAAACATCCTAGTTCTTGCATGGCCCGCATACTCACCGGACATGTCACCCATTGAGCATGTTTGGGATGCTCTGGATCAGTGTATTCGACAGCGTATTCAACAGCGTATTCAACAGCGTATTCCAGGTCCTGCCAATATCCAGCAACTTCGCACAGCCATTGAAGAGGAAAGGACCAACATTCCACAGGTCACAATAAACAACCTGTTTAACTCTATACGAAGGAGATATGTTGCATTGCGTGAGGCAAATGGTCACACCAGATACTGACAGGTTTTCGGACCCCCCCTGTCCCTCCAAATACAGTAAAACTGCACATTTGAGCAATGGCCTTTTATTATGGCCAGCCTAAGGCACACCTGTGCAATAATCATGCTCTCAAATCAGCATCTTGACATGCCACACCTGTAAGGTGGATGGATTATCTCGGCAAAGGAGAAGTGCTCACTAACACAGATTTAAACAGATTTGTGAACAATATTTATCAGAAATAGGCCTTTTGTGTGCATAGAAAAAGTCTTAGAACTTTGAGTTCAGCTCATGAAAAATGGGGGCAAAACCAAAAGTGTTGTGTTTATAATTTTGTTCAGTGTACAAAAAGTCTTAGATCTTTGAGTTCAGCTCATGAAAAATGGGGGCAAAAACAAAAGTTTTGTGTTTATAATTTTGTTCAGTGTATAACACTTAATAGCAATGAAAAAAAATATGTGACCTAGAGAGTCTTAAAATGGCCTTTACAGAACAGAGCAGAGTTATTTGGATATGTTAAATGAATTGATATTTTGCAGAACTGCCCAATCTTAAATAAGAGTTACTTGGAAGTGGTCAGCTGGTCTAGGTCATTGGTGTTTGAGTCTATGAATTTTTGATAACTCATCAAACAAAAAAAATTGCACAATCTAATAGATCACAAAGGTTAGATGGTGATAGGGGTAGCTAAGTACAGCTAAGTAGGTGTATGTTTACCAGACTATAAACCTATATAGTCTCTATGACCTTGTTCAATGCACTGTGTTGTAATTACCGTGTTTCAGCACGTTGTAGTGGTTGTTGTTTTTTCTTTCATGCCTCATTTTTTCTTTTTAGCAAAAACAGAAAAATGTCACCTACGGTAATTCTAAAATTCTGACAGAATATCATTCTGCATATACAAAGTAGCATATAATATAAAATATATATATTTATGTATGTGTATGTAAATATTTCTTGAAAAAAGTTTCACGTGAGGACTGATTTATCCTTATTTCTTGTATTTTATAAAGCAGTTCAAATTATGGATTAAGAAGTCCTGTGAGTACACTCAGTCTGTGAATATATGGTTTGAGTGCAGCCAAACGAGGATCTTCAAGGAATCCGACGAGTGTAAGGTTCTTGTAAAATTGTAGATAAATAATCGTAATGATATTTGTGGGAAACAAATTAGACCAATCTCAAGTATGCCAAAAGCATATTCACCAAGAATATTGATTATAAAGTTTTAAAAGCTGATCCCCCTGGAAGCACTGAGTGTATACATGTTTGTAAATCTAATTTAGCAGCCAAAAACCACTTCAATCTCGTTTGGCTGCTTTGTAAAAAAAATGTTTCTGTCAGTACTGAACCTTCACTGTAAAGGTAAATAGCACGCGTGATTATTGATCTTTATGAAGAGTCACTGCCATTCATGGAAACCAACATTTTTTTTTACAGTGTGACAGACAAATTGTTTAAATATTTTGTTCATGCAAAACATTTGCAATTTTGCAATTTTTTTTAATTTTCATTAGAATGTCCTGTAACAAATGATACTTTTGAGATATTTTGTGTTTTCATAGAAATATGATTGATTATACTCTACTTTTATTTGAAAGCCACTTTGGTGGGTTTTTAAAATTTGGGCCCTATTGATTTGATGTGAAAAGAAGTTTACCTGGCTGGGTATCAGATGAAATGTAGTTTCGGAAATGAGTGCCCAGGTGGCAAGGTTATCCATCACTGCCCTGTACAAACACTGTTTATAAGCAAGATTTATTTGGCTTGGCATTGGACACTCTTTATCTACAAAGTTGGAATCGGTAGGTACGTGTGTGTGCACATCCTGTAAAGAGGTGGGGCTCCTTTCATGTAACTTTACTATTTTACCTTACCAAAGGTTTTTATGCTGACTGGTAATAAATTTAACAAAGCACAGCCCAACATACAACAGGATAAGCAGGACACCCCCCTAAATTATACTTACCATCAGGAGTCTTCTTTCTTCTAATACTCCTTTTTTTCAACCCCCCACAAAAATTAAAATCCAAAATAACAAACGCCAGAAAAAAATCAAAACAATGCCGCAAAAAAAATGAATCCATCTTCGCCCATGGAGGACTCGCCGCAGAATGAAATAGCAAGGAAAACCCTTATTTAGGCTTTTCCAAGTTATCACAAAGTGAGGGAAAATATCCTACACTTTGCAATATGACCAAGAGCTCTCTGATTGCTTTGCTAGTAAGCCAACCAATCAGAATTCTCAATTATTACTATTCAGCTGATGATTTGGTTAATTCCGAGAGCGTGCGCTGAAAAGTGGGAGAAAGGCCCTATATAAATACTAATTATTATTATTATTATTATTATTATCATTTTTTAGTAACTGGGCAGCAATAGCTGGTGGCGGTGGCATATATGAGGGTCTTATTGATCCCCATAGGAGCTTTTTTTTTTTTTTTTACTATTTATCTGATAGTGCTGCCAGAGGGAAAATAGTAGGGATTTTTACAAAAAATTTGGACTAAGATGTGAAGTCTCCGGGCCTGGATTTAGTTAATTTGGTCTGGATTTCAGATGTTTGTCACCATTTGGTCTGGCTGATTTAGACTAAATTCAGGCCCTTTCAGGGCCTAATTTACACAATCCAGACATTGTTGAATTCCATCAACAATGTCCGGGTTTTGCAGTACATTTAGACTTAAATGAAGATCCTTGCATCTCTTTTTCCTCCATGGTTAATCTATCTCCCCTTTATGTTCATGTCATTTTAGACAAAATGTAACACTGTAGAAGAACATCATATGCTCAAATGATTTTTCAAGCAACCATTATTTGAATGGACTGCTACTTGAACCTTTAATTGGTGGTGTCTTATGAAGGGCATATGCATATAACTAGTTATACCTTTTAATATTTCACTGTACTATTTTATTTACTTTATTGTTTTTAATTCTCAGGACCTCTTCAGCATCAGTTTCCATGGTCGCTTCAGCTTTGTTAGCATGTTGCCTATAATCTCTTCCTCCTGGAGGCTATAATACACATGGATAATTACCTATTGACTACTTGTATATTGTTACACCTCACTTGAGCAGTCATTGAAATGATGTCAGGTAATGTGAATGGAATGGTCAATCGAGATGGTAAAAGTAGCACACTCATAAGCAGCTGAGACTATAACTGTTATAAAAGGTATTACAACTGTGCCATTTACAAATATACTTCAACCAAGGATGCCTCATCCTCATCCAAATACTTATTCACTCCGTGGACACTTTCTCTCTCTAATGTTTTGTTGGATAACATGTGTCTACTTGGTCTTAGCCTGCTGTCCTTTTGACTAGGCATCAGCTGACCCTTGTCAGTACCAACATTTATACAAAATACACATTAAGGAGCAGAGCACACACAAAAAAAATACAAATGTACATTTTACTACTTAAAGCCACCTATCTTAGCAAACAAATATGGGGATTCAGTTCCACCATATGGCCATATCGTTTCAAGCCCACCACTACATAACAGTATGCCAATATCAGTAGGTCCTACACTATTCTTTTTTTTTTGCAGTGCAAATAAATATTACAACAGATGTGAGGTACCCCAAAGGCATTCCTCACATTGAATTTCAGCAGATAGAACAGTGGGGTTTTCGAGGTTACTTGCACATTTTTTAAAATTAGGTTAGGTTAACGTCAGATTGTAGTATTTGATTAAAAGGTCATGAAGGTGCAAAGGTACATTCAAATCCATCAAAACAGACTTATTGTATGTTGCATGTTAGTAGATAAGCTTAACATAGGTAGTGATATTCACCACATTAACTGCACTCGTTTTGTATGAAAAATAGATTAGGCTATAACTTGCAGCCACCTGGCTTTTGATAGATAAGGTACAGTGCTTGCTCTTTCAAGCAGTGCATGTGTTAGGGTTTGGTCTAAGGAGGGGTACAGGTAATTGCACGTGGGGCTGCTGTGGAGCCTGTCTTAGTGCGATTAGTGGGGAAGTCCCCAGCGTGTCTGTACCTAGGATTTACTTTATATGCTAGATATCAGGGTTACAGTACATGCATTGAAACAAGGAAAATGAGAAGAGAAGTACAAACGGAAATAAAAAGGAGACAACCAGTCTACATGTGTTAGAAAAAATTAAAGGCAGACTGAGTGTTCATTAAGTATTGCCGGGGCCTTTTCCGGTACTTGGGCGAAATATTGTGGCTATAGTCCACTGTGTAGCCCGGATTCAGCCGACGCCAGCTCTGCGCTGGATTTGTGTGTAGGCCACTCGGGCCTTGCAGGTGATCCGGCAGCGGGCTTCTCGTGGGCTGCGCTCTCGCTCTGGGTCCTGTGCTCGGTTTGCTGCTCTTGTTGTAGGGGTGGTTACGAAGGCGGCTGATCGATGGGGGCAAGGCACATCCTCCCTCCAGCCCCGGGCCGGGATGAAGGCCGGCATCTTTAAACCACGGACCCGGGCACTTTCATGGGCCGGGTCCTTCCCATGGCGGGAACAGCGAAAGGACCTGGTCTGCTGGCTTCTGTGGCGGCCATCCCTCCGTCCATGTGGGTGATGTCTTCGGGTCATTCCCTTGGTGGCCCTCGACCCAGGTAGGCCAGTAATATGAGCTGCAGGCTTGTCCAGGTAAGTTAGGCCCGAGGGGGTCTTCCACTCCCTCCGTTGCTTGCTTGTCTTTCATTTCGAGGCTGGAGCGGTATAGAGATCATGTGGGTCTCCAGGTTGGTCCATAACTGGTGGAAATGCCACTGTAACATGCAGTCCACAGAGCGAAGGGCTGGTTCGCTCTGTTCGTATGCCGTCGTATGCTCTGTTCGTATGCCGTCTCTGCCGGCCATGTGGTAGTCGCCATTTTAGGTCGGGTCTCCTCGCTTACTTGGACCCTGTGCAAGGTTTGCCTATCGAGTCGTTTGAGTAAGGCAGTCGAGTGGGGACCGGGATGACCCCCCTGGTTCAAAGGGGGAGGGGGGGGGTAGGAGATTGTGTGTTCTCGTATGTTACCAGGAGGCAGGGAGATCGGCCGCCTCTCCCCAGCTCCGGTTTAGTAGGCCACATCGTCGTCCCTCCGGTCTCCCGTGACTTGTCAGTTTAGGAAGGTCTTGGGGTATATCGCTGTGTCCCCTCTAGGCTCTGTATTGCCCGTCAGTGGGTTTTGTCTTCGTTTTTCCCGGGGTTAAACCCGTTTTATTTGCTTTTTTAGCAGGAGCTCAGGGCACACACGTCTGCTCCTTTTGCTAGTCAGGCTCCGCCCCCCTACACTAATTTTAACATGAGAGATAAACATGCTAGCTGCAATACTTACTGCTTAAATGGCTTCCAGAGATTCTCCTCAAATGTATGCTTTTCTGTGGTCACCTACTAGGGGGCACCTATAGTGGATGAGTGGGATGCTCAACCTAAAAGGAACCTGGTCTGGATTCCTGTAAATAGAAAAAAGGGGAACTGGGGACATGCCCCGAATATGCATTTCTTTAATTTATCGCCCATGTTAAAATAAGTGTAGGAGCCACCAATACTGTGACATAGTAGCAGGCTTAACAGGATAGGGCCGTATGGTGGAAATGAATCCCCATATTTGTTTGCTAAGATAGATGATTTTAAATAGCCTTCTAAAACTTAAAGTTGCATTTTTTCCCCCTGTTCCTTAAATTGTACAGGGTCAAAATGCTTACCATGTCATTTTGGTGTTGGTTAAATAAACATCCAACTCTATCATCCACAGTGGAAGAGCTTTAGTTATTGGAATTATTGGTGAGATTTTAGAGATCATGCTTGTTTGCCAGTTGGGGTGAGTTCCTGTCTGCTTAAACAAACGTTCTATTTTGTTAACTCTACCATTTAGTCTTATCAAACAAGTGCAGAAGTCAATGACCCAACTGTATGTAATCAATATGTGAAGATCTGTTATGGATATGTGAGAAATAGGTTAACTTCCTGGTATCTGGGTATTGTAGGTGCCAGCAATCCATTGAAGTTACTTTCCACATAGCCGTGAGGGCTCAACACAATTGTTTGAGAAATGCGTAAGCTCCCTAAGGACTAGTCTAATTTTTCTTTTCTTTTTTTATTTACATATTTCTTTATTTAGTTTTATCATATAAAATACATTTACTTATCCATATATCATACGTATGGTTCCTTAGTAAAATAGCCTTTAAATTGTTTTATACAAAAATCCATATTGTTCTAAGTAGAGTTAATATTATCTAAAATCTTTGGGAACCATATACCATTTACAGACATAACAATTACATAACAATACCAAAAAAATCAATCAGAGCAGGAGAGATTTTCCTAATTTTATATCTTGAGAATAGTATTAATTATAATTAAACCAATGATTCCAAGCCTTATAATTTATCCAAACCACATTTCATAGATATATTTTTTTCTAAGAGCGTATATGTGATAGTTTGAAAGATCTTTTTCCATGCGCAACTGGTATTTAACTTGGTTAATAAGGTGATTTTTTTGAAACAGTGAAGAAGATCTCCAATTCCTAGCAATTATTATCTTGGTAGCTATAAGATAGTGAATAGCTAAAGATATATGGTTACCAGTTTTTACATTCCATTTCAGAAGGAGGAGAGCTGTTACAGGACACCAATTTAACTTAGTTCCCATTAACTCTCGGAAAATATTATATGCCCAGGGCGACATAGATTTAACCATCGGGCATGACCACCATATATGGATAAAAGATCCTGCATAATTACCACATCTCCAACAATTTGAATTATAGTCCTGATACATCTTTGATATCCTCAAAGGAGTTAAATACCATTTGTACAAGATCTTAAATTGACACTCAATTAACTGTAAACAGTGTATATTCTTATAAAAAATTGTATTAGAGAGAAACGGTTTATTGTTTATTAAATCTATAAGTTGATTAGCTTTAGAAGTTACTTTACTAATTGTCTTGTACACGAAAATCTTTTCCATATGTTCCATAATTGGTGAAGAAGTTTTAATTACATTTAACTCTACAAAATGTTTTATTCTTAAATATTGAAACATTTCTTTGTTGGGGACTTGGACATTTTCTACGATTGCATCATTTCTGCTAATCGAATTTCATTTTTATCTGGCCAGTTTCTTAGGGATAGATCTTCTATATTGTATTCTAATATGCTTATTATACTTGTTTTTGGAATACGTTGATTTAGACCCAGGGCTTTTTTCTATTTCTTCCCATACTTGCAAAATCTGGGAAAGAATTAAAGATTTTTTAGAGATTAAATCTGTAAATGTTTTAGAACTATTACACCATAAATAATATTCTAATTTTTTGGCATCTGTGGCTTCTAATTCTATAATATACCAAGGTCATAGCATCATTTGATCTTCCGGTAGTTTATAAACATGATTAATTATATTTGCGTAATATATATGCTTTATATTTTGGAAACTTAAACCTCCCTTATGCTATTTCTTAGCTAATGTTCTTGAACTAATCCTGGGTTTTTTATTCTTCCATATATATAATGTAAAACTTGATTGTATCATATCAAGCCAGCTTTTAGGCATTTTAAATGGAAACATAGAAAACAGATACGACCATTTCGGTAATATATATGAGTTAATGGTGTTGATTTTCCTGAACCATGATGTCTCCACACCTTTCCAAATTTGTAATGTTTTATTTGTAAAATTGTATAATTGTCTAATTTTGTTATCAATGCCAGACTAAACTTCCCATCCACCAGCAAGATCCCTTACCCTTTTTCAGACCATCTCCTCAAAAGCTCTAGAATGATATTTAGATAAAAAAAAGGAGAGCTCAGATGCAAAATGGAAAATGTAAGTGCACTACTGCAACCATGGTTTCAATAGATGTAGTCAAACACAAAATGTACAAAGGTTACATTGCATGGAGAAAGGGTGGTCTGCTATTTTATTTCACTTCATCCATTAAAGTAGGAGTTGCATCAGTGCACCTGCAATTTCCGATTGTTGCCTGAGCTCTTGTTTTGTATCTACATGTCATTGTTATAAACTAGGTATGGAAAACAGTGTTTAGGGCTCAAAGGTAAAATTCCAGTAAGCGTAAAAGTACTGCTCTCACGTCCTCCTACCTGATTTTGTGTATGACTGCTAGGGACTTTATTCTTCTTGGCATTTACAGAACAGCAAACATATGCATACAGACCAACAGTTTCTCTTTTAAAATAAAAGGTCTGACATTTACATCCTGACCACTGTTAATTCTCTTCTTTGGGGCATTCAAGCCTTTCATGTTAACTGATACAATCTTACATTTACCTCCATAGAAGCTATTTTGTTATCATAAAAATTACTGAAAAAAGAGGAAAAAATTAACAAAAAAGAAAAAGAAGAAAATAGCCTGTTTGTGTCTACTGCAGGGTATAGACCCTAAGACCTCTATCAACTAGGGGTCTGCACAGGGAGAGCAAAGAAGAAAGATTATCAAAAATAATTCATCAGAAGCCATAGCCACTCATTGATCGAATCATGTTTTCAAATTTAAATTGCAAGAAAAGATAGAGAAAGAGATAAGAAAAACAAAAATACCAAAACGTAAGGCATTAAAAACTCCACTCAAATACAGACTTAAAGGACCACTATAGTGCCAGGAAAACAAACTCGTTTTCCTGGCACTATAGTATTAATAGGTCCCCCCCACCCTCATGGCCCCCCTCCCGCTTGGCTGAAGGGGTTAAAGGCTTTCACCAGCGCCGGGCTCCCTCAGCGCTGGGGCCTCTCCTCCTCCTTCGGTCGTCATCGGCTGAATGCGCATGCGCGGCAAGGGCCACGTGCGCATTCAGTCAGTCCATAGGAAAGGACGCTGGCGTCTTCTCACTGTGAAAATCACAGTGAGAAGCGCGGAAGCGCCTCTAGCGGCTGTCAATGAGACAGCCACTAGAGGCTGGATTAACCCATAGGTAAACATAGCAGTTTCTCTGAAACTGCTATGTTTACAGCTGCAGGGTTAACCCTAGATGGACCTGGCACCCAGACCACATCATTAAGCTGAAGTGGTCTGGGTGCCTATAGTGGTCCTTTAAATCAATAATTTGCATTCAAGAGAAACAATTGTCAACCACAGTAACAGCTATAAAGAAACCCATAAAAAACAGTACATTTGCCTATTTTTGTTTGTATTATAGCTATACTATTATTAAACAAAAATATACAGGTCTCTTTGTTATATATATATTTTTTAAATAAGACCGTGCATAAATGTGTACGCCTAGGCATAAGACAACAGCACAATGCTTTAGAAAACAATTAAAAAATAATCCGTCAGTATATAGTTTCAAAGTTCCCATCCATATAACAAAAATATACATCTCTTTGTTATATATATATTTTTTAAATAAGACCGTGCATAAATGTGTACACCTAAGCATAAGACAACAGCACAATGCTTTAGAAAACAATTAAAAAATAATCCGTCAGTATATAGTTTCAAAGTTCCCATCCATATAACAAAAATATACATGTCTCTTTGTTATATATATATTTTTTTTAAATAAGACCGTGCATAAATGTGTACACCTAGGCATAAGACAACAGCACAATGCTTTAGAAAACAATTAAAAAATAATCCGTCAGTATATAGTTTCAAAGTTCCCATCCATATAACAAAAATATAATTTATTAAAGTTTTTATTTTCCTTTAAATGAGTAACTTCACAAAAACCTATTCTTGAGATTTTTTTAATACTTGTTTTTATTACTGATTTTGTGTGTATATATTATATTACTTGTGTTCTTTTCTTTCTATCTTTCTTTCTCTTTGTTGTCTGTCTGGGAGTTGTAGAACCAGATAGTTTAAACTAGTCCCACTAAATTCCAGGGATTATTCCAGCTTTTCTAATAGGTTGTCAAGGACATTGGCTAAGCAATGAAATAACTTAGTAAATATATGAACTTTAGGTCATTGGAGTTAGGCATTCGGTGCTTTTCTGTGAGCAGCTTTATGTATTTATAATTATAAAATGAAGAATCACAAAGGTTATCTCCTTATAACAAATAGTATTTGCTTAGCTTTAGTAACATAATGCATTCTTCTTTTGCTTTAATCGCAGAATGTGAGAAAACATTGTAAATATCCTCACAGATGGGGGGAATGATGACTTGTATGTCAATGGTCTGCGGTTGCTAAGCTCAGCAGTATTTGATAAATTATTAGTAGAGAGGACTTGTGGCATGTAAAAAAAGAAAGTGCCAAAGAGAATTTTATCTTTCAAACAAATTGTTAGCGTCTACTGAATAATAATGAAAACAAATATTAAAACTAATCCATTTAGGATTAATTGCAGAAAAACAAACAGCAATTTGTGGAGAATAAAATTCATTCTTTACATTGTGCTATCAAATGTATACATAAACTATAGGCACCGAGACCACTTCATCTCATTGCAGTGTTTTGGGTGCAATGTCCCTGCCCCCCTTAGTCCTGCAATTTAAATAATTGCAGTTTTAGAGAAACTGCAATGATTACCTTGCAGAACTAAGACCGCCTTTAGTGGCTGTCAATCAGACAGCCACTAGTGGCACTTCCTGGTGGCTAACCAACTTTAGGTCGCTTAACTGACTCTGCATGTTCTCACGCTCTGCATGAAGACATCCAGCATCAGGAGATCAAAGGAGACATCTGACTTCTATTTTGGGGTCAAGAAGGAATTTTTTCCTAGTTTGTTGCAAAATTGGAGGTGCTTCAGACTAGTTTTTTTGCCTTCTTTTGGATCAACAGCAAAACATATGTGAGGAAGGCTGAACTTGATGGACACAAGTCTCTTTTCAGCTATGTAACTATGTAACTATATAACTAAGTAAAATCCCCATAGGAAAGCATGCTTTCCTATGGGGAGGGCCTAATGTGCTTGTGGAGCTCATTCCTTAATGTACATGCACAACAAGTTTTATCAGCAGGCAGACTTGTTTCTTACAAGAAGAGGCTTACAAAATCACAAACCACTTATTATGGTATAATTATGGTATATAGGTTCTGATTTGAGAATAAGTAGTTTTTACCCCAGTGTCAGTTCCATCCATCACCCAGGATTATGAGTGGAACTGCTTAATAACTAATGCCATTCATGTATTTATCAGTTTGAACATAACACATTTCACTGTTTGTGAACCCAACTGTGTGCATTGTTTGCAGTTGACAGAACATGCACAAAGCTGCTGCTTATCTTAGAGTGAGATTAGTCCACACCTCATGCACAACTTGGACAAGACTAACTCAGGCAGACAGAAGATAACTATATTGAGTTATTATATATAGCCATAGGGTGGAGAAGGGGCTGGTTTTTCAATTGCAGAGATTTTTATATATCGCAGTTGTAAGCCACTCTTATCACGCATTATTTTCAAAAACCTTTTCTGTGATTGGATGTGTTTTTATCCCTATTGTAAAATTGTTAAGCGCTGCTGAATTACATTCAAACATGATGATGAAAATAATGAGTGGGACTCCTTGGGCAGCTATTACTAATCATCTTATTCGAGGAAGTAGGAAGCAATAAACTATGCATTTGCTAATGATATGCCTCACCTAAGCATTGTATAGAATTCCAACTCTGCAGGATATAAATCAGTTTATAAACAAAGAAGTCTACATCACATAAATGCAACACAATGCAGGGCATCTTTTTTATATTTTCTGGGGGAGATTAAAGGGACACTCCAGGCACCCAGACCACTTCTGCTCATTGGAGTGGTCTGGGTGCCAACTCCCACTACTCCTAACCCTGCAAGTGTAATTATTGCAGTTTTTTATAAACTGCAATAATTACCTTGCAGGGTTAAGTCCTCCCCTAGTGGCTGTCTACTAGACAGCCAATAGAGGGAACTTCCTGGTCCCTAGCACAGATTATCTGTGCTAGAGCATCGCTGGATGTCCTCACGCTGTGTGAGGACCTCCAGCGTCGCTCTATTCCCCATAGGGAAGCATTGAAATTCATTTTCAATGCTTTCCTATGGGGTGCGCCAATGTGCATGCGCGGCATTGCTGCACATGCGCATTGGGACTCCTCGGCCGGTGGGCGGGATCAGTCTCGCCCCCTGGCCGATGGAATCAGAAGGTGAAGCTGCAGGGGAGGAGCAGGCAGCGACGTGGGACATGTCGCTGCCTGAGGTAAGTGACTGAAGGGGTTTTCACCCCTTCAGTAACCGGGGATTGGGGGGTGGGAGGGAGAGGGACCCTCCAGTGCCAGGAAAACGGATTGTTTTCCTGGCACTGGAGTTTCCCTTTAAGGAGCGTGTTCCGTGTTAAAAAGTGAAATGAATCACCACCGGAATGTGCTTGCTGGTTCCACTGGTTTTCAATGGGGATTTCCCTACTTTTAATTTTTTTAGATCACTTTTTAGAACAGGACATTTTGATAAATCACCTCAACCCAGGCAGCTTTGGTTTGAAGAATTTTTCTGAATTTACTATTCTGTCCTAACTTTTGTACTGAGTCATCAAATTTAGATTTAACTACTTAGGTAATAAACCTTATGTACATTTATTTAAACGAGTGCCAAGTTTACGAGAGTCTTTACATGACTTTGCTAAGCATGCAATCCAACATGCATGTAACTGGCCTTCATTAAGTAAATACAGGCCTTAAAACGTGCATGGTGATATTAAATGGCTGTATTAAAGCTCTGTTTCCTTATTACTAGTATATATTCTCTGACAGTGACAGTTGTTTATTCCCTCATCCCACTAATACTATTAATAATCATATCTGAACTCATCCCTGTGTGATAACTATAGATGTCGCGAACATAAAATTATCCGTTCGCGAATGGCGAACGCGAATTTCCGCAAATGTTGGCGAACCGGGCGAACCGCCATAGACTTCAATAGGCA
Source organism: Pelobates fuscus (assembly GCF_036172605.1). NCBI lineage: Eukaryota > Metazoa > Chordata > Amphibia > Anura > Pelobatidae > Pelobates > Pelobates fuscus. The sequence continues at coordinate 103,993,868 of NC_086320.1, forward strand.
GGCAAATTTTAAAACCCACAGGGACTATTTCTGGCCACAATAGTGATGGAAAAGTTGTTTCAAGGGGACTAACACCTGGACTGTGGCATGCCGGAGGGGGATCCATGGCAAAACTCCCATGGAAAATTACATAGTTGATGCAGAGTCTGGTTTTAATCCATAAAGGGCATAAATCACCTAAATTGTTTGGAATAACGTGCTTTAAAACATCAGGTATGATGTTGTATGGATCAGGCAGTGTAAGGGTTACGCCCGCTTCACAGTGACAGACCAAACTCCCCGTTTAACGCACCGCAAACAACCGCTAACAGTCCATTTGCACAACCGCAAACAGTCCATTTGCACAAGGTTGGATACCAAGCTAGCCATGTCCCGTTCTTTGTCCTCACTGATGTCATTGAAGGTCTCTTCCTCCACCCAGCCACGTACAACACCAAGGGTCCCGGAAAGGTGACAACAAGCCCCCTGGGACTCCTGCTGTGTTTGGTCTTCCACCTCCTCAAAGCCACCTTCCTCCTCTGACTCCTCTTCTTCAGACTCCTACCTCTGCGTTGCCTCTCTCTGCGTTATTATAAGGTGTGTTAAGTAGTACTATTCCTATCAGTTTAATCCCTGTTATGTCCCCTATCAGGGGACGTGTATATGGCATCGATTTTAGGAACCGGGAGATGGAAAAAGATGCTTGGTCGGTCCTCCTACTTCAAATTTGGGGCAAGGCGCGTGCAATCTAATGTGCCACCAGATAGGAGTGGTGTGTTAAGTAGTACTATTCTTATCAGTTTAATCCCTGTTACGTCCCCTATCAGGGGACGTGTATATGGCATCGATTTTAGGAACCGGGAGATGGAAAAAGATGCTTGGTAGGTCCTTCTACTTCAAATTTGGGGCACTGCGGGTGTAATCAAATGTGCCACCAGATAGGAGTGGTGTGTTAAGTAGTACTATTCTTATCAGTTTAATCCCTGTTACGTCCCCTATCAGGGGACGTGTATATGGCATCGATTTTAGGAACCGGGACATGGAAAAAGATGCTTGGTCGGTCCTCCTACTTCAAATTTGGGGCACTGCGCGTGCAATCTAATGTGCCACCAGATATGAGTGGTGTGTTAAGTAGTACTATTATTATCAGTTTAATCCCTGTTACGTCCTCCTCATCAGGCCTTTTTTAGTCGAATGTATCGCCCACTGTCAGTCCCTTCGGTATCCATCGCTCATTCATCTTAATAAAGGTGAGGTAATCTAGACTTTTTTGACCTAGGTGACTTCTCTTCTCAGTGACAATACCTCCTGCTGCACTGAAGGTCCTTTCTGACAGCGGGGCAGGCCAGAAGTTCTATCGCAAATTGGGATAGCTCAGGCCACAGGTCAAGCCTGCACACCCAGTAGTCAAGGGGTTCATCGCTCCTCAGAGTGTCGATATCTGCAGTTAAGGCGAGGTAGTCTGCTACCTGTCGGTCGAGTCGCTCTCTGAGGGTTGACCCCGAAGGGCTGTGGCGATGCGTAGGACTTAAAAAGCTCTGCATGTCCTCCATCAACAACACGTCTGTAAAGCGTCCTGTCCTTGCTGGTCGTGGGAGGATGAGGATTACTTTCACCTCTTCCCCTGTTAGATTCCCGTTGTGCTGTGACATCACCCTTATATGCTGTGGAAAGCATACTTTTTAATTTATTTTGGAACTGCTGCATCCTTTCCGACTTGCGGTAATTCGGTAACATTTCAGGCACTTTCTGCTTATACCGGGGGTCTAGTAGCATCGACACCCAGTACAGGTCGTTCTCCTTCAGCCTTTTTATACGAGGGTCCCTCAACAGGCACGACAGCATGAAAGACCCCATTTGCACAAGGTTGGATGCCGAGCTACTCATGTCCCGTTCCTCGTCCTCAGTGATCTCACTGAAGGTATGTTCTTCCCCCCAGCCACGTACAACACCACAGGTACCAGATAGGTGACAACGAGCACCCTGGGATGCCTGTTGTGGTTGGTCTTCCTCCTCCTCCTCAAAGCCACATTCCTCCTCTGACTCCTCTTCCTCACAATCCTCTTCCAGCGTTGCCGCAGGTCCAGCAAGGCTGTTTCTGCTGGTGTTGATGACCACAACTCTTTCTCTTCCTCTTCACGCTCATCTACGGCCTGATCCAGCACTCTTCGCAGGGCACGCTCCAGGAAGAAAACAAATGGTATGATGTTGCTGATGGTGCCTTCGGTGCGACTGACTAAATTTGTCACCTCCTCAAAAGGATGCATGAGCCTACAGGCATTGCGCATAAGCATCCAGTAACATGGCAAAAAAATTCCCAGCTCCGCAGAGGCTGTTCTAGCACCCTGGTCATACAAATAGTCGTTAACGGCTTTTTCTTGTTGGAGCAGGCGGTCGAACATTAGGAGTGTTGAATTCCAACATGTCTGGCTGTCGCAAATTAAGCGCCTCACTGGCATGTTGTTTCGCCGCTGGATATCTGAAAAGTGCGCCATGGCCATGTAGGAACGCCTGAAATGGCCACACACCTTCCTGGCCTGCTTCAGGACGTCCTGTAAACCTGGGTACTTTTGGACAAAGCATTGTACGATCAGATTACACACAATTCAATGCCGCCAACACATTTCTTCCGTTGTCACAAACCACTTTGTCGATCTCCAGTTGGTGCGGAGTCAGCCACTGATCCACCTGTGCGTTCAGGGCAGACAGGAGTGCTGGTCCGGTGTGATGCTCTGCTTTCAGGCAAGTCAACCCCAAGACGGCGTGACACTGCCATATCCGGGATGTGGAATAGTACCTGGGGAGCTGGGGGGGTGCCGTTGATGTGGAGCAAGACGCAGGAGCAGAAGAGGACTCAGCCGAGGAGGTTATGGAAGAGGATGGAGTAGGAGGAGTAGAGGAGGTGGCAGCAGGCCTTCCTGCAAGTTGTGGCGGTGTCACCAACTCCTCTGCAGAGCCACGCATTCCATGCTTGTCAGCCGTGAGCAGGTTTACCCAATGCGCAGTGTAGGAATCAGTGGTCAGATGGACCCTTGCCCCAACACTGTGTGCCAGACATGCCATTACTTCCTTTTGCACAATCGAGTACAGGTTTGGGATTGCCTTTTGTGCAAAGAAATTTCGGCCGGGTACCTTCCACTGCAGTGTCCCAATAGCTACAAATTTTTGGAACGCCTCAGACTCCACCAGCTTGTATGGTAAAAGCTGGCAGGCTAAGAGTTCAGACAAGCCAGCTGTCAGATGCCAGGCAAGGGGGTGACTTTGTGACATTGGCTTCTTATGCTCAAACATGTCCTTGACAGACACCTGACTGTGGGCAGATGAGCAGGAACTGCTCAAGGCCAGAGACGGAGTGGCGTATGGTTGACAGGGGGCAAGGAGGACAGCAGTGGTTGACGTGGCTGAAGATGCTGGACCAGGAGGAGGATGGCGGCTTTGAGTTTGTGTGCTGCTTGTAATCATGTGTTGATCCCATAGGTGTTTGTGATGTGCGATCATGTGCCTTCGCAAAGCAGTTGTACCTAGGTGGGTGTTGGACTTCCAACAACTCAGTTTCTTTTGGCACAGGTTGCAAATGGCATCGCTGTTGTCAGAGGCAGACACACAGAAAAAATGCCACACTGCTGAGCTCTGCAATGACGGCATTCTGGTGGTGACAACAGCATGCGTTAATTGACGTGCTGTCTGGCTGACCCCGGGTGCCGATGCATGCTGTCTGACTGTGTCACTAGCTCCTTGCGATGACCTCCCCCTGCTTCCAACTCGTCTCCTCCTCCTCTCTGTCTCCCCATCTGAACTTTCCCCCTGTTCTTCTTCTCTTTTAGCAGGCACCCACGTGACATCCACGGACGCATCGTCATCATCAACCGCTTCACTTGTATCTGACAACTCAGCAAAGGAAGCAGCAGCGGGTACAACATCATCATCATCACACCGTACGTCCATGTGTGTAATGCTGCCTGACTGAGACATATCCCTGTTATCTACATCCTCTGGCAATAATGGTTGCACATCACTCATTTCTTCCAACTGATGTGTAAATAACTCCTCTGACAGATCAAGTGAAGCGGCTGTGGTGCTAGTGTTGGTGGTGGCGGCAGGCGGGCGAGTGGTAACTTGAGAGGTGCCCGCAGCTAAGCTGGAGGAGGATGATGCGTCAAGGTTCCGAGCGGAAGCTGTAGAAGATTGGGTGTCCTGTGTTAGCCAGTCAACTATGTCCTCAGAACTTTTCGAGTTCAGGGTACGTGGCCTCTGAACACTGGGCATTATTCCAGGGCCAAAGGGAATCACAGCACCATGACCACGACGGCTCCTGCGGGGTGGCCTGCCTCTGCCTGTCATTTTTTTTTCGATTAGTGGTACTATGCGTGCAAGCTACTGTGACAACAGATATGAGTGGCACTGTGCACTGGCAGAAGTTGGCAGAGTAGACGCTGTAGTCCTGACACACACACTTGCAGACAACTAACTGCTATTCAATCTATCAATTTTTTATTTTTTTTTAATGTACACTACTGTTACACCAGATATGAGTTGCACTGGTGTGACACTGTGCCCTGGCAGGCCCTGAAACGCACACGTGTGAAGGAAACTGACTGCTATTATTTCACAGTCAAATTTCTAGTTTTTTTTTTTTTTTATGTATACTACTGTTACACCAGATATGAGTTGCACTGGTGTGACACTGTGCCCTGGCATGCACTTTTTTTTTTTTTTTTTTTTTTAAATGCAAGCTATTGTGACACCAGATATGAGTGGTGGCACTGGGCAAGTGGGCACAGTATACGCTGTGAGCCTGACACACACGCTGGCAGGCAGGCAACTGCAATTAGATTACACAGAAAAAAAAAAGAAAAAGCAGACTGATGTTCTAGCCCTAAAAAGGGCTTTTTGGGGTGCTGTCCTTACAGCACAGATCAGATGAGTCCTTCAGTACTGTAGTGGACACTGAATACACTAGCCTAGCTATCGATTTCCCTATTAAATCAGCAGCAGCTACACTGTCCCTCCTCTCACTAAGAATGCAGCTTCCGGGGGGCGGGGCCTAGCTGTCATGGAGGAAAGACGCACTTCGTGTGAGCTCCCTCAATATCTCACTTTAAGCAGCTATCAACAAGTGAATTTCAACCCAGAAGGGGATGACCCAGCAATGTTGCTCCTACCTGACCGACCCGACATGCTTAATAGCGGTCAGCAACTTGACAGTCTTACTTACCTCCGCGTGGCAAGTTTGGCCTGGTGCTCACCAGGTGGTAGAGGAGGCTGATTTCTCGATCCTGGGATGCCCAGGAGCAGCTACTTCCCGGCAGGAGCTCCGTTCCCCCCCCCTCGGACCGGTGGGGGTTATCCCGATCCACCCCTGAGAGGCTGTCTGGAGCTAATGGACGCACAGAGCACAGCCGCCCAGGCTGACATACTCATCTGCGACTCTCCCAATATGGTGGCAGCCGCGTGTCCTCTTGGTACCAGCAAAGCATGCCAGGATATTGAGTCTAAGCTGGACAGACTCTTTAATCAATTTTGGAAGCAAATAACAAGCAGGAAGCCCCAACAAGCTCCACCACAGCCCCAACAAGCTCCACCACAGCTAAGCGAAGCAGTCCCCATTAAAATCCACCAACGCAAAAGGCGTCGAAGACGGGACCGGAGGCACAAACAGAAATGCAGAGCCTGCCCCACGTCAAGCACTCGCCTCCACCTTAAGCCACCACAATCGGACGTGAAGCACCACTGGGACAGATCCGACCACCCGACAAAACAAGCTTCCACCACCTCAAGCCACGAACCCGGCACTCAGCCAGAGACTTGCCTTTGTTGTTCCAAGTCTCAGGGACTCCCAGCGTCTGCACCTGGCGCCCAGAAGGGATCAGATGAGCACAAGCAGTAAACAGCAGCCTGACAAGCATGTCCCACTATAGCCGATCCTCCACACCATGCCTTTGATCACATGAACTGCTCTCTGCACATTAACTAATCGTAAAGTAGCAAGCCTTTAAACATGTCATTATTTCACCTCCTAAAGAGTTTATTGTTGTAGTTCCTTACATGCCTTTACCTTAACCGTTCATGTATTATGTTATTCACTAGTCTCATCTCATGGGGCGACTCACACTTGATTTATAACTAGTGGTGGAGCTGCTGATATAAATACACAGTTGATAACGTGCAAGCTACACCCTAAACATGACAGCCATCTTTCACAACAATGTACTGCTATATACTCATACCCTCAATGCAACTAGCCATGATATACGCACGTTCAGCCTAGCATGCTCAAATATAACACACTTCTGTGTAAAAAAAAAAAAAAAAAGAATGCAGCTTCCGAATGAATCTAATGAATCTGGATGCTGTCCAGGAGGTGGGAGGGTCTGGGAGGGAGGGTCTGCTGCTGATTGGCTGTAATGTGTCTGCTGACTGTAAGGTACAGGGTGAAAGTTTACTCAATGATGTCGAATAGGGGGCGGACCGAACATCGCATATGTTCGCCATCCGTGGCGAACGCGAACAAGCTATGTTCGCCAGCGAACTATTCGGAACATCTCTAGTGATAACCTAATTAAGTGTTCTTGCATAGCAAGACCACTTAATGTTATCTCACATATATATTATTCCTATTATAGCCAAATTTACCACCCTAACTCCTCCCACAGATTTTACACAATATAGACAGTAATATAGGAAACACAAACAATTAAACAATTAAGCATACCTTCCCCTGGTATAATAGGAACCCCACCAACCATCACACCTCAGTCAAGTAACAAGAAGAAAATCCAAGAGAGGGTGGAAAACCAAATGCTGCCATGAATAATAGCCAGGAAAAGAACATTACGGTAAGTATGAATACATTTTCCCTATTCCTGGCTAATCATGGCAGCGTTTTACATATGGGATTCCCCCAGCAATAATAACACATGGAGGGAAATGCATGCTACAAAAAATAGTTTAATATATAAATCAGCTATGCGGATTAAAGGAGTTCAGGACAGACAGGCCAAACTCCGAATCCGAGCGAGAGCTTTGTAGTGTTTCATAAAGGTCTTTAAAGATGACCACTTTGCAGCCTTACAGATGCTCTCTGCAGGAACTCCTGACTTTGCAGCCCATGAAGTAGCGATGGACCTTGTGGAATGAGCTCTGATGTCTTTGGAAACAGGAACATTCCTTGCTCTATAAGCCCTGGAAATAGCAGAAACTGTCTAGGAACGAAGAGTGGAGACTGAAGCGGCTTCACCTTTGCGAGAACCCCAAGGTATAATGAACAATTGAGAGGATTTCCTCCAAGCAGCAGAGCGCTCTATATACATCAACAAACATCTCCGAAGATCCAGCATATGACACCTTGACTCTTCAGGGGTAGAAGGATGCTGAAAATAGGCAGGCAAGACAATTTCTTGATTGAGATGGAAAGATGTAACTACCTTGGGAAGAAATTCAGGTATCGGGCGGAGAACAACCCTATCATCGAAGAAGGAAGTGTAAGGTTCCTCGGCTGATAAAGCCCTGATGTCAGACATTCTTCTGGCAGATGTACAAAAATAGGGGATAATCTGCTAAATCAATGATGAAAAAAAGAACATAGCGTATAATTGTGAATATGAATAAACCATAGGTGTAAATTGTTTATTCATATACACAGTTATACGTTATGTTCTTTTTTTCATCATTGATTTAGCAGATTATCCCCTATGTTTGTACATATTTCATTGAAGACAAGAGGAAGTCTTTGGGGAAGTTCTACCCTGTCCAGGGAGGTTCTTTTCTGCTTGTATTCTATTGAGCACTTATTGCACTGTGGTTTGTGTACACACATATTGTATTTTTGCAATTCTTCTGGCAGAGACTAGAGCCAGCAATAATAGTGTATTCTGAGAAAGGATCTGCATATGTATGTCCCCAATAGGTTCGAAGGGAGAATCCATTAGAGCCTGCAGCACCAGAGGCAAATTCCAAGGAGCCACCAGTTGTCTGATAGGAGGTCTAATATGTAAAACGGCCTTAAAAAAAACGAACCACCATAGGATGAAGTGCCCATCGAATGCCAGAAAGAGCAGAGATAGCTGAGCAGTGAACATTCAGGGTGTTAAGCCGAAGATCCTTGTCCAGGCCTGCTTGTAGGAAACCTAAGACTTGAGAGACAGTAGGAGGACTCATGTTCTGCACAGATGAGTTCAACCATACTGCAAAGGCTTCCCATATTCTGTGGTAAGTAGAAGTGCAGATTGTGACGAGACCAATCTCGCCACATTGCATTGGAGGAGCCTGGTTGCCCGCCTCTTGCCCTGTTACTATGGACCCTGGGAGATTTGGCCTGTTCAATTCAGTATGATAGGAGTTATGTATTTTTGTATCCTTTTGTGTTTTACTGGTAACATGTGCTCAATGGAGTCTGCCTCTATTCCTGGATATAATAGGATTATTTTCCCCATTGTCTCCAGGATAGAGGGCTCTGTAAAACCGGTTTGGGCCAGATAGCCATGCTGCCAGCCAGGCCCCAAAAGATACTTTACTAACTTCTGAACCCCTGGTCTGATTCATGCCATTTTTTGATATGTTGTTCCCCTGAATGGATTGATTGTGAATATATATATATATATATATATATATATATATATATTTATGTGAATGTGATGTATATTTTAGAAGTTATGAATATGCTGTAAAAACTGTATTTTTCCTGCCTGTGATAAATTACATTAACCCATTGTGTTCAGTAATTATATCACAGGCAGAGGGGAGGATTTTATGTGTTTGTGCTGGGTGTGTTTTATGTTTTACTGTACGGGATTGGTTACATGTTGTCCCTCCCTGTGGGATGTCCCCTTGCATGGGGACTTGCATAAAAGTCTGTGAGTGTTAATTAAAACAGACCACTACTTGACTCTCAACACTGAGCTCTGTCTCGTCTTTGGGGGGATTCACTGTATGCTGTTAGAGACTGATTGCCAGGAGTGTAAGCCGCTTGGGAGCTTTTCCTGTTCGTCTGCTAGCAGCTATTTGTGAGGTTCCAGTTCGGGAGTTAGAGTGCTATTTTGTATCCAGTTCGGGAGTTTGGTGTTCTGCAGTAGCTGTGCCTGTATCTCTGGAAGGAGAAGATCTCCTAAATGGCTTTTAACCCCTTTTATGCCTGGGGGTGCCATTACAGAGATCTTCTAAGGAACATAAAAGGGTAGAGACCACCTGGTCTGATAAGCCCTGTTTCTTCAGGGATTGCCTTTCAGAAGCCATTCATGAAGCCTGAGCTTGTAAGGTTCTGGATGAACCACCGGGCCTTGTGTCAGTAGATCTTCCGAGACCGGAATCTCCCAAGGTTCCTCCATCGCCAACCTCTTCAGAAGAGAAAACCAAGTCTTGGCCAGAAGGGGATTACTGCAATCACTTTGCAACGTTCTCTGGAAATCTTCCTCAGAACAGCATGAATGAAAGGAACGGGGGGAAAGACATACGCAAGATGAAAGTGCCATTTCATTGACAGAACATCTTGATCCAGTGCCTTCGGATGGAATCTCCTTGATACAAAACAAGGAACTTGAGCGTTCTGAGCCGTAGCCATGAGATCCACTTGGGGAAGACCCCACCTCTGGACCAATTGCTGAAACACAGGTCTTGAAAGGTGCCATTCTGTGGCTTCCACCTGGTGTCTGCTGAGGAAGTCCGCCAAGACATTCTCCTTTCCTGGAAGATAGACAGAACGTAGGCCTTCCACATGTATTTGTGCCCAGGTCATGATTGCTGTCACTTCTTTCATCAGTGCGACACTCCTGGTGCCCCCCTGATGGTTGATATAGGCGGCAGCCGCCGCCCTCAATTTCACCCAGGCCCCTTTGATCAGGTGCTAAAAATGGAGAAGAGCCAGAAATGTCGCTCTCAACTCCCTTATATTTGAAGGCAGGTACTGAGCCCTCGGAGGCCATTCTGCTTGGATGAAGGAATTTCCCAGATGTGCTCCCCATCTGAACTGACTGGCATCTGTCGTGATGACTACCCAGTTGATTTCCTTCAAGGGAAAACCTCTGGAAATGTTTTCCTCTTTCAGCCACCAACGAAGCTTCCTTTTCAGGTCGAGAGCAATGTGGATCTGTCTTTCCCAGTACTCTGAGCTGGTTCTGAAGTTCCTCAGGAGATACTGTTGAAGCAGACACAGATTCCATTGCGCCCATCTGACCAGGTCTATAGTAGAGATCAGGGTACCCAGGAGCTTTATAAACTCCCTTGCGGAAGCAGAAGCCTTTTGAATAAAGACTTGAATACGATTCTGCAGTGCAACTTTCTCTCTTGGGTGAGAGATACCATTGCCATGAGGGTATTGAAGTTTGCTCCTAAGAACACCAGCTCCCTTGTTGGTTGTAGATGACTCTTCTCGTAGTTGATGAGCCACCCAAACTGAGAGAGAGTCTCGAGGACCAGATGTCTGTGTCGGAGTATGATCTCGAAGTCTGAGGACACTACCAGGATGTCGTAGAGGTAGTGGTAAATTGCAACATCCATCTTCTTCAGGAAAGCAATCACCGTGACCAGTATCTTCGAGAAGGTCCACTGGGCTGTACTTATCCCGAAGGGAAGAGCCTGAAACTGGAAGTGCTCCTTTTTTTACACAGAATCAGAGAAACTTCTGATGTCTGTCTGTGACAGGAGCATGGAAGTAGGCATCTCTTAGATCTATTGAGATTAACCAGTCTCTGTGGTGTATCACGGGGATGATGGAACGGATGGATTCCATGCAAAACCTTATCTTTAAGAAGAGATTAAGCTGGTGTATGTCTAAAATAGGCCTCCACTTTCCTCCTGGTTTCTTTACCAAGAACATGGAAGAATAGAACCCTTGGAACCTCTCTCTTACAGGTACAGAAACAATGACCTTTTCTAGTAATAGATTGGTAACATAATGAGTCAATACGTCTCTCTTTTGTCTGTCGACAGGGAGTCTTGTTCTGATGAATCTTGGTGGAGGGGAAAATTCTTCGAACTCCAGAGAATATCCTGCGGTGATTACGGAATTCACCCAAGCATCTGGAATTACACTCCAGGTCCTCCAGAAGAATGAAAGGCATGCTCCTACATGAGGGACCTGGTGTAAGCCACCTTCAGAACTGTCTGGTGGGGTGAAAGGAGGAATTTTGAGCCTTAGGTCTGGAAGAATTTCCAGTTTGACCATTCTTCCAATTGGAGAGCCGAGTATATTCTCTGCATGGTCGATAGGTTTTACTATCTCTATAGCCTCCCTGGACCCTGTAAGGACGATGGTCCTGTTGTGGTCTCTTCGGACGCCTGTCTTGTGGAAGCATGGTTTGCTTGACCTCAGCTGCCTTTTTAATAGCTTCTTCAAGTGGTCTGCCAAAAAGCACCTCTCCCAAAAATGGTAGGGTGCATAAATTATTCTTGGAAGAGAGGTCAGCTCCCCAGGAGCTCAACCATAGAGCCCTTCTGGCAGTAATAGAGTGTGCCATGACTTTAGAAAAAATCCTGATGAGATCTGTGGAGGATTCCAACAGCCAATCACTGGCTAGTTTAATCTCCTTCAAGGAGTCCGTCATGCGACATCTACTCACGTCTCTCTCTATATCCTCCTCCAAATCAAGGATCCATGAATGTAATGCTCTGGACAAAGCAGAGATAGAGACTCCTGGATGACAACCCAAGCCTGCTGTCATGAAGACTTTAGAAAGATCTGCATAAATTATTTTATCCATGGGTTCCTTGAGAGAAGCATTACTATCAATAGGCAGAGTTGATCTTTTTGCCACTTTAATAATCGGAGCATCAATCTTTGGGACCGCCGTCCACATTCTTGAATCCTCCTCCTTAATAGGGTACAATTTTGACAATGTGCCCTGACTTGTAATCCTTTTTCCAGGAGTATTCCACTCTGAGCGAATCAGTTCCTTAATGGATCTGTGCACTGGAAAGGAAGGTGGAGGTCTCCGAAATGTCTATCAGAAGTTGAAACTTCCTTGACTTCTTCTGGCAAATCCAAAGTCTTTCTGACTGCCATGAACACGGTTATTCCGTGAACTCTTCCTCACTAGAAGAGATAAACTCCAAGTCTAAGGAACCAGCAGCGTGTCTGAAGTCTTCTTCAGATAGGTCGGATTCTCGGCCAAAGCTCTCACATCTGGGTCTTTTATGTCTATTGGATTCTGAAATCCCTTCCGCCACAGCTTGCTTAATCCAATAAGCTATGTCCTGAGCTGAGGACTAGTGATGTCCCGAACGGTTCGCAGGCGAATAGTTCCTGGCGAACATAGCGTGTTCGCGTTCGCCACGGACGGCGAACATATGCGATGTTCGGTCCGCCCCCTATTTTGAACTTGAAAAAACACTTAGTATTAGTAAATTGTGCCCCTACTCGCAATACCGCGAGTAGGGGCATGTCTATTAAACAGTGAGCAGCCTGTTTTAAAAAAGGGTCCCCTCTCCCTGAGCGGGTGGGGGCCCTAAATACCAATAGGGGGAAGACCTATTGTCCTCCCCCCGGCCCCCACCCCTGAGCGGTGGGTTGGGGCCCTAAAAATAACAATAAGGGGGGGACCTAATGTCCCCCCCGGCCCCCACCCCTGAGCGGTGGGTGGGGGCCCTAAAATTAACAATAAGGGGGGACCTATTGTCCCCCCCGGCCCCCACCCCTGAGTGGTGGGTGGGGGCCCTAAAAATAACAATAAGGGGGGGACCTACTGTCCCCCTCAGCCCCCACCCCTGAGCGGTGGGTGGGGGTCCTAAAATTAACAATAAGGGGGGGAACTATTGTCCCCCCGGCTCCCACCCCTGAGCGGTGGGTGGGGGCCCTAAGTACAAATGGGGGGGATCCTAGTCACCCCTCCCCCCAAATTTTTTTTTATCTCCCTACCTACCCCCCTTACCCTAAAAATAATGAAAAATTAGTCGGTTATTATGGTTTTTTATTTGCCCTTTTTGGGGCTGAAAAAATAAGATTTTAGAAGAAAGAAAACATCGAATGGTAAGTTGTTTTTATCTAATTTTTTTTACAGGTTTTTAGTTAAAGGTCCCCCCCTCATTATTTTTAGGGTGAGGGGGGTAGGTAGGGAGATAATTTTTTTTGGGGGGGAGGGGTGACCAGGGTCGTCCCCCCCTTTGTATTTAGGGTCCCCACCCACCGCTCAGGGGTGGGGGCCAGGGGGGAAAATAGGTCCCCCCTTATTGTTAATTTTAGGGCCCCCACCCACCGCTCATGGGTGGGGGCCGGGGGGGACAATGTTATTTTTAGGGCCCCCACCCACCGCTCAGGGGTGGGGGCCGGGGGGGGACAATAGGTCCCCCTTATTGTTAATTTTAGGGCCCCCACCCGCCGCTCAGGGGTGGGGGCCGGGGGGACAGTAGGTCCCCTTATTGTTATTTTTAGGGCCCCCACCCGCCGCACAGGGGTGGGGGCCGGAGAGGGGGAGGACAGTAGGACCCCCCTCATTATCTTTATGGCCCCCACCCGCCACCCAGGGGTGGGGGCCTGGGGGGGAGGACAGTAGGTCCCCCTCATTATCTTTATGACCCCCACCCGCTGCCCAGGGGTGGGGGCCAGGGGGGGAGGACAGTAGGTCCCCCCCTCATTATCATTATGGCCCCCACTGCCGCCCAGGGGTGGGGGCCGGAGAGGGGGAGGACAGTAGGTTCCCTCTCATTATCTTTATGAGATCTCCTCCCCCCCCCTCAACCAATATTGTTGCCAGATAGAGTCCCTGTGGGTTTTAAAATTCACCTGCCTACTGAAGTCTATGGCGGTTTGCCGGGTTCTCGAACATTTGCGGAAGATCACGTTCGTGGTTCGCGAATCAAAAATTTTATGTTCGCGACATCACTACTGAGGACATAGAGGCTTGAAGTGACCTGCAATGTTCCAACTCTCCTGCGACCATGGATAAACACTTGCGGCATAGCCTGCAGTTATCCAAAGGCCTCACATCCAGGGCAGTCCGCCGGTTTATCCGTCCTCTTAGATGGAGACCTAGGGCCAGACCGGTCTTGAGGGCTGTAAAACACAGAAGTCATATGACTGTACCCTCCATGCACTCTTTTCCTAGGGCTATGAGGACAGGAAAAAACGACTGAGGTGTGATGGCTGATGGGGTTTCTATTATACCAAGGGAAGGTATGCTTAATTGTTTAATTGTTTGTGTTTCCTATCCTGAGGGTTAGAGGGAGAAGCTAAACCCATATGTTAAATGCTGCCATGATTAGCCAGGAAATGTATATTTATGCAAACATACACACCATCCGAAAAATTACATAAATGTCTTTGCACAGTCTTGCCCTATACCAAGCAATGTGTAAGCACTTCAAGATAGAATCCATTTTTGATGTTAAAGTATTGGTAACAAAATCTTAGCTACAATCGTTTTTATAGGTTTAAAAATCAGTTATATAGGGGTGTATACATAAGGTTGTCTTACTTTAAAATAAGTGGCTATCATAGAAAAAGGGTAGGGGCTTAGTATAATTTGAAATCTATGATTAAAGCCATACATTATATTTAGGCAGTAAAACTGAAGTTACACAAATGAAGTTCTATATACATGATACATGGTTAACTGAATAAATGCCTTTAGAAATGTGAGCCTTGGTAATACACAGGGAGTCTGGCTTACAAAGCTAGGTTACTATCAACAGGCCTTAATCCATCTTCTTAACAAGAACGAGAGAAATCTCAATGTATCTTTCCTGGTAAAATATTTTATATATAAATAACAAATAAATAAATCATTCTTAACAAGAACCATATGTAGTGACCATTCATATACAATGGAAGTCTGTTACTAGTATAGACCTAGGTAAGTTTCTGTGTCTGGTAGTAGTTTGAATGAAGATGTTATAATATTCATATCACAAAAACAAGATTCTACAACACATCAGATATTTTAAAGTTAATTAAATATTTCAATATGCAGACAGTTTTCTCTCTCCCCCCCCCCCCCCCACTCCTGATTTATTGGAAAAAAATGTAAATATCTTTACATCATTTCATTATTTTGTTGGGTTATAATAGAGCACAAGAACATCTTTCCAAGGCATCCATATTACAAGATCTATATCAACAATTACTTTTCATATAAATACTAACCTTGTCTGTCTTCTGTACACTATTGGAGATCTTGAAGTAATTAGGCACAGTTTACACATTTTGTGTTATTTGTTCCCCAAATGTACACAGTTTTACAAAGATTGCAATAGTCAAATCTTAGATTTAACAAATGTCTGTATAATTTAGGATTAGACTGCATATACAGGTACAAGGAACTCCAAGCTTGGAGTTGGACTGTCTGTATCACATTTTGGTACACCAAGGAGATATTTATTAATATTCAATCCACTACAGTTTGATTAAAGGGATAGTAGGAATCTGGGATATATACCCTTTGGATATTCAGAGATCGTTAATTTTTTTACATTTATTTTTATATTTTTGTTGAGCATATGAATACAAAGAAGCAACCTAGCCACAACAGCATAGGTAAGCAATTTTATAACATGACAGGAGGCTTCGTATTTGCTTTAGTCTCTCTTTACTAGAACTCCACAGCAGCACAGAAAAACAACCAATGAGAAAAAAGTTAGGTACTATAAAACCCCCTTCCCATTGCATAATTCCCTCTTTCTTTGCTGCTCCGCATCAGTACAGGTCAGAGTACCACCGCCTCCTGCTTCTAGTGGGTGGCTTTAGGATTTAGTGTGATTCATTTATGATTGTTATGAAATATGCTTGGTTGTGAGATTTATGTGCCTTTCTGGCTCTTTTATTTTCTTTGGGGAATGTTTCCTTTACAATACTGATAGTTTTTCATGTGTTTATTTATACAGATTACTGGTAGTTTGCTATGTGTTTATTTATACAGATTACTGATAGTTTGCCATGTGTTTATTTATACATATTACTGGTAGTTTACCATGTGTTTAGTTATACAGATTACTGATAGTTTGCCATGTGTTTATTTATACAGATTACTGATAGTTTGCCATGTGTTTATTTATACAGATTACTGATAGTTTGCCATGCGTTTAGTTATACAGATTACTGGTAGTTTGCCATGTGTTTATTTATACAGATTACTGGTAGTTTGCCATGTGTTTATTTATACAGATTACTGGTAGTTTGCCATGTGTTTAGTTATACAGATTACTGGTAGCTTGACATGTGTATAGTTATACAGATTAATGGTAGTTTGCCATGTGTTTATTTATACAGATTACTGGTAGTTTGCCATGTGTTTAGTTATACAGATTACTGGTAGTTTGCCATGTGTTTATTTATACAGATTGCTGGTAGTTTACCATGTGTTTATTTATAAAGATTACTGATATATTGCCATGTGTTTATTTATACAGATTACTGGTAGTTTGCCATGTGTTTAGTTATACAGATTACTGGTAGTTTGCCATGTGTTTATTTATACAGATTACTGGTAGTTTGCCATGTGTTTATTTATACAGATTACTGGTAGTTTGCCATGTGTTTATTTCTACAGATTACAGATCTCCAAGGAGAACTTTGCACAGGCAAGGACCGGCGCTCAGACACCTACAAGAGTATGCAGTGTTGCAACTCCGTATCTGCCTCCCGGTATCCATATAGGTATCGGTAGTTATTTCATGCGTAAGATTAGCTCCTGACCCTGTTCAGTGGGGCTTACTTGTCTTACCTTCCGGCCTGCTTTTTGCCTTCTAGCTGAGACAGAATTTGCGTTTTTACGTTATTGTTGTTTTTTTTGTTTGTTTGTTTTTTCGTGACTTCCTTTTCCTTTCGCTCGGGTCGTCGAGAGGCCTGACTTGACCTCCTCCGACATCCCGGGCACTCGTGGATTGCGGAGAACGTCTCCAGCTTTCCTCAGACTACCAACGGTCAGCCTGGACCCCGCGCGCGCACGGGATCCGGACGGTCAGTTGATAGTTTTCCCATCGTTGTTCTGTAGATTGCCCTCAGCCTTATGCTGATACTAGTATTTGGTGTGCCCTGCAGTTGGTCACCCTGAGTCTCTAGGGACTCTAGTTGGGATCACAGGAGGGTGCGACCCTCCATCACTTCGATCCGAGAATATTTTCTCTTTGGGAACAGAGAGCGATCCCCTCTCAGATACGGAGCCAGACACTGACTTGTTATTAGAGGGCGCAACCCTCCCTCAACCTCAGCCAGAGACTGAGCTGGACGCTATCACAATATTTGATCACATTATAGAGAGTGTGGCTCTCTCATACACTCGAGGCTCTACAATGCCGACCATTTGTTCATCACACAGGCTTGTACCTGTGCAAGACATCGATGACTACATGGAGGGGCGTCCCTCCTGCATTCAATTTGATCTGACATCCGTGCTACTGATTTTGTTATAGAGGACTGCCTGGTGATGCAAGATATACATATTTAGACTGGATCCCTCTATTCTATCTCCTGTAATGGATCTACTGGATCCGTCCCACTCTAACCCACGCGAGACATTCTCGCAGAGGTATAACGGGGGGAGTCTCCCACTTATTTACACACACTCCTGGAGAGGGTACGGCTAACGGATGGACCTCAGGTATTACGTGAGTGCAGGTTTTGGTGTATTCTGCACCATATAAAACAGAGGATTGCTTTCTGTTTTTGGATATCCAGACCATTGCAAACAATTGCGCAGACAGTTTCTCCCATATTTAGGTGGCAGGAGATACGGAGACCTTCATGGAGCAAAGGGGCACTGCCTTGCTCGAGTAACAAGATTAAGGAAGGCCTATTATCCGATCTGAAGGTAAACCGTTCGCATGGATCACATGGTAAGACCGGTAACCCCGGTTGTATTGAGTTCCCCGCTCATTACGATCTTGGGATGAGATGGCAGGACTGCCCCATCTCCTCGGAACGCATACCTGGTGATCAGGGTTCGGAGATGGGGGTCCTCCGTCTATACTCTATTTCTTCCTCACAGACGCCGTTTTGTCTGGATTGGCGCTAACCTACTTTTCAACTACCGTCATGGAGACCTACAAGGCTTTATGGGAGTACCTGGTGTGCCCTGACTCCTACTCAGACATCTTTCACTCTTAGAAGAGGACATATCTGGATGGAAATCTGCACTCCGGTTGGCACTTCCCATCACTTTGATTATTCCTGGGATTCGCTACTCCCAGAATAGTCGACCACCGTTCCTCCACACAAGTTCAGTTCGGAACCCTGAATGGACGTCCTTTTGGAATCTTTCCTCTACCGCGTCCGAGGATTACACAGTTCACTTGGAATATTGGAATCACTTAGGATACGGCTAGTTTGACCACACTCTTGCCCGCATTATAAATTTATTCTCGGAGGAGTCATCTCACCGGGTAGGCCAGGAGGGAACGACAGATCCTACTCGGTTCTATTGCGATTTGGTGGTGGACTTAGACGCGTTCAATGAGATATAAGACCTGCCTGCAAGGCCACATTGCCGGGTGCCCCTGGCACGATCGGTGGAGCAACCTTATACATCAAGAGTTGAGACATGGTGGCAGTGTCTTATCGCGGCCCTAAGTCCGCAAATGACCTTCGACATTTTATAACTGCAGGGAAATGGCTAATAGGTCAGTTTGCCAGCTCATGGACCGGCTGGTCGGTAACAGGTCGCGACCCCACTGTAGCGGTACTTACCTTATCCGGGGGCCGGCCGCGGTCCTCTCTTCAAGCCGCGCGCGGTCCTGCGGCTGCACGAGCCGCGCGCGGCTCATCCGACTGCTCAAACAGGAAGGCGGGCAGTGACCGCGAGAAGCGGTCACGTGTCCCGCCTGCAGCTAAGAGCGCGCCGCGAATCTCGGGCGCGCTCTTAAAGAGACAGTGGGAGCCTAAATTGCAAAAAGGCTCCCATTGGCTCCTGTCACGCCAATCACCCCATACACTTACCTGTTGGGGGAGTGGAAGAGACAGGAGCCAATCACGTTAGTTTGAAGGCTACTTATACTTACCCTTTTCCCTTAGTTCCTTGCCCTATCGTGGTTTCTGCTACAGTTCCCTTTAGTGCTTGTTGTATTCAGTTGTGTTTCTCCGTACTTGACCTTGGCTTTGTATTCTGACTTCGTTTTCGCTTTATCCTTGTCTGTACTGTTTGCCGGCTTGCTGATTCCTGTGTACCAGACCCCGGCTAGTTCTCGTTTACGCTGTCTCTTTGTGCCCTTGACCTCGGATCGCTCCTGACTCTGTACTTCTCCTTTACGTCGAGTCCGGCCACTCTAAGGTCCGGTAGACGTATCTCTCCTCTGTGCTGTCTTCTGTTTTGCTGGATCCTGCGTGTAGGGGTATATACACGTTACATTACGATAGGGCCATGGACCCCGCAGATTTAGCTCAACAGATGGCGACCCATGAGGCTAGATTTGTAGAGCAGGATCACCGTATGGATCAAATAGCTCAGGCTCTCCAGACGCTCTTAGCTAGAACCATTCCAGCAACCGCACCTAACCCTCCTGCACCCCTGCTTCCTGAAGTATCGACTATGCCTAATGCTACAGCACATTTAACGCCTCCTCCTAGGTATGGAGGGGATTCTAAGACATGCAGAGGGTTCATTAACCAAATAGAGTTTCATTTTGAAATGTATCCACGTTCATTTCCCACAGAGAGGTCCAAAGTTGGGTTCTTTATGCACCAACTTACCGACAAAGCACTTGAATGGGCAAACCCTATTTGGGAGGCTAATGGACCTATGGTGCATAACTTTCACAGTTTCCTAACAGCTTTTCGCAGAACTTTTGACACTATGAAAAGGTCTAAGAATGCCGCTAGAGCATTAATGAGGGTTAAACAGGGTTCTAGGTCTGTGGCTGATTACGCTATACAGTTTCGTACCCTTGCCTCACAGGTCGATTGGACCAATAATGGGTTAACTACTGCCTTCATGGAAGGCTTATCAGATTCTATATTGGATGAGGTAGCGGCTAAGGAACTTCCTGTTGCCTTAGAGGACCTTATTGACTACCTCATCGATATAGATAATAGGATTCGGGACAGGCTCTATACCAAGAACAGGAATAGACGTTTTGTTACGCCTATTCACCCCAGAGTTAATCCACCGGAGAGTGTAAAAGTATCTGAAGAGGAGCCAATGCAATTAGGGGTTGCCAAACTCTCTGATAATGAAAAATTACATAGGAGAAGAGAGGGACTCTGCCTATATTGTGGTAGGAGAGAACATATGGTAAAGGAGTGTCCTCTGCTCCCGGAAAACTCTCGCACCTAAGACCTTATAGGGGACTGGCCTTGGGTGTGATTTCTAAGTCTCCTACATTGCCTCCTAACCGACTGCTTCTCCCTGTTTCTTTACATATGGGAGAGAGTTGTATAGTTGAAAACATATACGCCCTGGTTGACTCTGGGGCAGCTGAGAATTTTATAGACTCTGGTTTTGTAAAGAAAAACAATATTCCCATCAGGGAGAAGGAGATACCCTTGGCCGTTGAGGCCATAGATGGTAGACCATTGATATCTCCAGTTGTTACTCACGAGACTGCACCGCTACACATGTACACAGGGGTTCTACACTATGAAACCATTCGGTTCCAGGTCATCACCTCTCCCTCTTCACAGTTGGTATTAGGGTATCCATGGTTACGTGCCCACAATCCCATTTTTGACTGGGAGACAGGGCAGATAAAATCATGGAGTGAAGCCTGCCATGAGTCATGTACTATTGAAGTCACGCCTGTGAATTCTATTAACGTTCCTACTGTTCCTCCTTTATCTACGGCTATACCCTCTCAGTATTTAACTTTAAAGACTGTCTTTGATAAAAGAGAGGCTGACAAATTACCGCCTCACAGACCCTACGATTGTGCTATTGATTTGTTGCCTGGTACTATACCTCCCAAGGGCAGGGTGTACCCCCTATCGGTTCAAGAAAACCGTGTCATGGAGGAGTACATTAAAGAATCATTAGAAAAGGGATTTATTAGGAGATCCTCTTCTCCGGCTGGAGCGGGGTTCTTCTTTGTATCGAAGAAAGAAGGTGATTTAAGACCTTGCATTGATTATAGAGGTCTTAATAAAATCACCATCAAAAATGCTTACCCTATACCGTTAATAACAGAATTGTTTGACAGGCTCAAACATGCTACGGTATTCACCAAATTAGATCTTAGAGGAGCATACAATTTGATACGTATAAAAAAGGACCACGAATGGAAAACAGCCTTTAACACTCGGTCAGGTCATTATGAGTATACCGTCATGCCATTTGGGCTTTGCAATGCCCCAGCAGTGTTCCAAGAATTTATTAATGATGTCTTAAGGGACTTTATTCACTCATTTGTTATTGTGTACTTGGATGACATTTTAATATATTCTACAGACATTCACACTCATCACAGACATGTTACGACAGTTCTGAAGACCCTTCTTGCTAATGGTCTTTATTGCAAATTAGAAAAATGTCTATTCGACCAATCCGAGGTCCAGTTTTTAGGGTATTTGATTTCCGCTGAGGGTTTTCGGATGGATCCCCAGAAGCTCGCTGCGGTCATAGAATGGCCTCTGCCACAAGGTCTGAAAGCCATCCAGCGTTTTCTGGGTTTCTCTAATTATTATAGACGTTTTATCAAAGGTTTTTCGTCTATAGTAGCGCCTATTACTCGTATGACTAAAAAGGATGGCAATACACGTGTCTGGTCTACTGAGGCACTTCAGGCTTTTGACTTTCTTAAGACTACGTTCGCCTCTGCCCCTATTTTACAGCATCCTGTCCCCTCATTGCCATATATACTTGAGGTTGATGCTTCCGATATAGGGGTAGGTGCTGTCTTATCCCAAAGAGAGTCTCCTGACAAGCCATTGCATCCTTGTGGCTTCTTTTCTAAACAAATGTCCAAAGCAGAAAGGAATTATGATGTGGGTAATCGCGAACTCCTTGCTATCATTTTAGCACTTAAAGAATGGAGACATTTGTTAGAAGGCACTAAGGATCCCATCCTCATATTTACGGATCATAAGAACCTGTCCTACCTTAGCGAAGCTAAAAGATTGTCTTCCAGGCAGGCTAGGTGGTCACTGTTCTTGTCTCATTTTAATTATATAATAACCTATAGGCCAGGCGACCGGAACACTAAAGCGGACGCTCTGTCCAGACAATTCGAGACTATTGACAAACAGGAGATTGATGTCACTCCTGTCATTCCCCCAGACAGGATAATAGCAACTACTATATTGTCTATTTCCTCGTCCCTCTTGCAGGCCATACAAGCGAAACAGAGCATGGCACCTGGCGAGAGGCCTAATGATAAATTGTTCGTTGACGTTCCCGAGAGACGGGATATTCTGTCACTGTATCACGATACTAAGACTGCTGGACATCCTGGTATTTCCAAAACAGTGTCAGCCGTTTCTCGGTATTTCTGGTGGGATACCTTACGTAAGGATGTTACTGACTATATAAGTGCTTGTTCTACTTGTGCATGTATGAAAACCTCTCGTAGAGTTCCTTGTGGGCTGTTGCATCCGTTACCCGTTCCCGAGAGACCTTGGTCTAATCTATCAATGGATTTTATTGTTGAATTACCCCCTTCGAATGGTAACACAGTCATCCTAATGATAGTAGATCGGTTTTCCAAAATGGCTCACTTTGTGTCTCTTCGCAAGTTGCCCACTTCCAAGGAACTGGCTCTTATCTTCGCTAAAGAAGTGTTTCGATTACATGGTATTCCCTTATCTATTGTATCCGATAGGGGTAGCCAATTTATTTCCAGGTTCTGGAAAGCCTTTTGTTCGGAGATGGGTATTTCCCTCTCATTTTCTTCCGCTTACCATCCCCAGTCTAATGGAGCTGCTGAACGTGCCAACCAGTCTCTGGAGCAGTACCTCCGTTGTTTTGTGTCTCACCATCAGGACAATTGGTCTGACCTGCTTCCTTGGGCTGAATTTGCTCGGAATAACGCCACTCATGATTCTTCCGGCAAAAGCCCTTTTTACGTTGTCTATGGCCAGCATCCCGTTGTTCTTCCGGCTGCATTCTCCTCACAGGGCATGCCAGTTCTGGATGAGCATTTGGCTGGTTTGCGTAATACTTGGGAGCAGGTTCAGCGTTCTTTGGTGGACTCTGCTGCCCGCCAGAAGGCTCAGGCTGACAAGCATCGCAGAGCGGCTCCTTCCTATGTTGTGGGGGACAGGGTTTTGCTTTCCACACGGAATATTCGCCTCCGGGTGCCTTCTATGAAATTGGCTCCCCGCTTCATTGGTCCTTATCGCATTATACATAAGGTTAATCCCGTTTCTTATGCCTTGGGTCTGCCTAAAAATCTGCGTATACCCAATGTATTTCACACCTCGTTGTTGAAGCCTTACGTACGCAACCGCTATACCCGGAGTACACCCCCTCCCCCTCCTGTCTCTGTGGAGGGTCATGAGGAGTTCGAAGTGTCTGCTGTTATTGACTCTCGTTTCCTCAGGGGTCGGCTTCAGTACTTGGTACATTGGAAGGGTTATGGGCCTGAGGAGCGCAGTTGGATTTCTGCGGATGCTGTTCATGCTCCCCGCCTTGTACGTTCTTTCCATTCGCGTTTTCCTGCCAGACCTGGTCCTGCCCGCCCGGAGGGCGTGTCCTCAGGGGGGGGTACTGTAGCGGTACTTACCTTATCCGGGGGCCGGCCGCGGTCCTCTCTTCAAGCCGCGCGCGGTCCTGCGGCTGCACGAGCCGCGCGCGGCTCATCCGACTGCTCAAACAGGAAGGCGGGCAGTGACCGCGAGAAGCGGTCACGTGTCCCGCCTGCAGCTAAGAGCGCGCCGCGAATCTCGGGCGCGCTCTTAAAGAGACAGTGGGAGCCTAAATTGCAAAAAGGCTCCCATTGGCTCCTGTCACGCCAATCACCCCATACACTTACCTGTTGGGGGAGTGGAAGAGACAGGAGCCAATCACGTTAGTTTGAAGGCTACTTATACTTACCCTTTTCCCTTAGTTCCTTGCCCTATCGTGGTTTCTGCTACAGTTCCCTTTAGTGCTTGTTGTATTCAGTTGTGTTTCTCCGTACTTGACCTTGGCTTTGTATTCTGACTTCGTTTTCGCTTTATCCTTGTCTGTACTGTTTGCCGGCTTGCTGATTCCTGTGTACCAGACCCCGGCTAGTTCTCGTTTACGCTGTCTCTTTGTGCCCTTGACCTCGGATCGCTCCTGACTCTGTACTTCTCCTTTACGTCGAGTCCGGCCACTCTAAGGTCCGGTAGACGTATCTCTCCTCTGTGCTGTCTTCTGTTTTGCTGGATCCTGCGTGTAGGGGTATATACACGTTACACCCACGTACATTGGATCTATCAGCGGAGGATGTTTTTTCTGTTTTTGGGATACTTCATCAACTGGCATCTCCATCGGTTGCTGTATTGTCATCTATCGCAGTTGGAAAGTCCATTTGGGATTGCTCGGGTAGCTCAGAGAATGGGTACCAGCGAAACAAACAGCGTGGAATTTGTTGACTGAGCGTTAAAACAGCAAATACGAAGCCTCCTGTCATGTTATAAAATTGTAGATTATGCTAGCTTTAGTGTACCTATAATCATAATTTTATTAATGACAGGAGGCGAGTATTTCCCACCCGTTCTTATCCCTCCCTTTAATTTTATAGTTTGGATTAATCAGGTACGTATACAACTCTGCTTGTTGTTTCTGCTACCTGTCACCTGTCCTTATGTCTGTTTTTCATAAGTAGGGTTGGGATATCTACATATTAAGGTAATTTTTGTTTGCTACATTGGGTATCTACAAGTTTATTCAAAATACATTTTATTGGATAATCAACCTGTTTGATTCTGTTTTTCTCTCGTTTCAGTTTCCAGTCCTTCAGCGCTATCTGGTGTGGCGCTTCTTCGTGGATGGTGGACATTGACTTATTTATTTTCAGTCTATCAACGCTATCTGGTTGACAGTTCTTCTCAGACGTTGGACATTGCTGTATTCTTCGTATCTGGACTTCGTTGCTTCCCATTATTTTTTCTGCTTTTGTTCTGTTTTGTCGCAGCTTGAAAGAGGAAATGATGCAATGGGAAGGGGGTTTTATAGTACCTAACTTTTTTCTGATTGGTTGTTTTTCTGTGCTGCTGTGGAGTTCTAGTAAAGAGAGACTAAAGCAAATACTCGCCTCCTGTCATTAATAAAATTAAGATTATAGGTACACTAAAGCTAGCATAATCTACAATTACTGTGACAGACAAAAGATAACGTGGCTATGACATTTGCTACATTTTCTTAGAGTGAAAACAACAAGCTAGATAAGCATGTCTAGATATAGGTTAAAGTATTAGCATGTGAACAAGTAGACTTTCTTGACATGAAAACAACTTAAGGAATGGCATAGTATAAAAAAGCTGTATCACATGTTAAGTCAGTACTTAGAAAGGTACCACTGCACAAAAAAGGCATATCATGGTGCACCATCAAATGCAACATAAAGGAAAATTAATAAAAGAGACTATGATTAATATAAAATATATTATAGTTCAAATGAACAGCTGAATGGTTAATAGGAGATAGGAGGTGGTGGCTGTCACGGCAAGGGTGCATAATTCATTGTTGCACTATAGAATATTGTAATTTAATGTAATTTGTGTAGGGGATATATATGAATTGGCCACTTGGTAGAGGTGGTATTGTCATTTTTAAAAGCGGTTAATTTGATTGTATGGGAGGTCAGAAGGTTTATAACATAAATTCCTCTTTGAAGATGAGGACCCCAACAGAGCTACTATGTAAGGTAGGATATGTCACACATATATGGTCTGGTAGTCTAGTTTAAATATAAACTCACTCTCTAATTTGCCATATGTCTAGATTCCCTCTTAGATAAGGAGTCCTTTGATATGAATGGTAATTGGCTTTCAAGAAAAAACAAAAACCTGGTGTTCCAGTATCATATCCAAAAGAAACATTAATACTTAATACAGATTAATAATTAAGCCTCATTTTTATTATATTTAGAATGGGACAAGCACAGTCTCCTAATCAAGCCTAAACATGATTGGCATAACATAACCATATGGGAAGGGATTGTGATGTCCGCTATATTGGGTCACAAGTAATAAGTGTGACATATCTATTGAATGGAAAAATGGTAAAAAAAATTCATATATGCAATTATTATTTCTGTGGCAAGTACAAAACAGGAGATCTAAGAAAAAGTTTCTGTTTGGATTGATGTTGGTCTGGAACACAAGGGGGTGGTCATTTATTGCCTCATTTGGTATGCCTTATCTCCACCTCTGGGCTAGGCATGGTAATCCACAGGGTATATATCCAATGCTATTGAAATGTGTATTTTACTTGCTTGGAGCCAAAATCCAATTTTGAGTGAGTCACCATCTTCCTTGCCAGAGACCCCATGGGCAGAAGTTTTACTTTGAAAACCTGAGTAAGTGATTAGGATTTCTGTTATTTTATCCCTTTTGTTTTTATGTGTTGTTGGTGTAAATATTTGTTTATCATCTATTTTTTGTACGCACTGTGACTATTATTTGCTCATAATAAATATTCCTTTATTAAGTTCTGCCTTCAGCTCCGTTTTAAACTGGTCCCGATCACTTCTTTTGGTATTAGTGACTATGTGATTATGTCAGTTATGATTGATGGTTGTCTCAGTAAAAGACTTGAACTATGAGCTTGGTCAGCATCCCTTCCAAGCTGCGCCTAGCCACCATGAGGCTTAGGCACTGCCCGGGATCCTGCTGGTTTTTAACCCACTCATTCACATGCACTGGGTGAGGGGATATAAGGTAGCTATTGGCTCCTTCCTGGTTCTAAGTTCTGAGAATTCCTGCTGTTTATTATTCATGCTCATCTCCAGAGGTACTAGGGATTATGGGAGTTATTGTGTAGGCTCTCATAGTCATGTGTACAAGATAAAAAAAAACATGCTTTCATTGTATTCAACAGGGAAGCAGTCATTTTGTTTGGTATTATGAGTTTTCTTTCATTGAAACATAGAATGTGATGGCAAATAAGAACCATTCGGCCCACCTAGTCTGAATTTGCTAAATACTGTCAGTAGTCCCTGGCCTTATCTTATATCTAGGATAGCCTTATGCCTATCCTACACATGCTTAAACTCCTTCACTATGTTAACCTCTACCACTTCAGCTGGTAGGCTATTCCTTGTGTTAACTACCCTCTCAGTAAAGTAATTCTTCCTGATATTATTTTTAAACCTTAGCCCCTTGAATGTAATGTCCTCTTGTGGAAATTTTTCTTCTTTTAAATATAGTCTCCTCCTTTACTGTGTTGATTCCCTTTATGTATTTAAATATTTCTATCATAGCCCCTCTGTTTCGTCTTTCCTACAAGCTATACATGCTAAGATTCTTTAACCTTTCATTGTAAGTCTTATCCTGTAGGAACCAGTTTAGTAGCCCTTCTCTGAACTCTTTTCAAAGTATCAATATCCTTCTGGAGTTACGGTCTCCAGTACTGCGTACAATACTCCAAGTGAGGTCGTCTCACCAGTGTTCTGTACAATGACATAAGCACTTCCCTCTTTCCAGGGCCAGATTAAGAGCCCAGTGGGCCTGGTGCTGACAATTATGACGGGCCTAATTACAGGATCATATCGACCAAAAACAGTAAAACACTCCCAAGCGTCATGTATCTGATGGAGTGCAGCAGCTATAAGAAAACACATACCCTAGGCTAATCTCTCACTAATTTATGTTTTCATTTTTCAAGCAAATCCATAACCCTAACAGCAGTGTCCAGTGAAGCAGGAAGTCAATAGGCACGGAGAAGGGTGTGCCACTGACACAAATCATATGACCTGCCAAAAGGGGCGAAAATGCCCAAAAAGAGGACATGTCTGCCCAAAGAATTAGAAGGCCAGCCTGGCATGAATGCATGTCAGGCTGCCTGCAGACACTAGAGACACTGGCTGGGGGACATGGGGACATTGAGACATGGGGGCACTGGGAGACATGGGGACACTGAGACACCAGGGCCACAGATACTAGGGACACTATCTTGGAGACATGGGGACATTGAGACACTTGAGGCACTGGGAGACATGAAGGCACTAGGAGACATGGGGACAGTGAGACACTGGCAGACTGCGGGCACTGGGAGACTAGGGGTCACTGAGATGCCAGGGACACTGGCTGGGAGACATGGGGACACTGAGAGACATGGGGACTCTGTGTCCCCATGTGTCTCTGTGTCATAATGTCTCCCAGTGTCTCAGTGTATGTCTCCTTGCAGCCTTCCCCCCCCCATCCCTTACTTCCATGAGCCGTAGGCTGTCTCTGTAGGGTGGGAGCTGCTGTCTGGACTCTCTGTAGCTGCTCCCCTGCGGATCAGTGATTAGAGATAGGCAGGGAGGAATATGCTGGAACTTCCTATTCCTGCCTCTCTCCATACA
Source organism: Pelobates fuscus (assembly GCF_036172605.1). Lineage (NCBI taxonomy): Eukaryota > Metazoa > Chordata > Amphibia > Anura > Pelobatidae > Pelobates > Pelobates fuscus. The sequence goes on from NC_086320.1 coordinate 104,022,167, forward strand.
CAGCGACCCCTACTGGCCAGTGCTGGTATTGCATAGTAATCTCTTGTTTATACTGAGAAAAATACCAGCATTTGTATTGCCAGTATCACTGTAATATTGGAACCAGCCAGGCAGCCTCAAATACTGGCTGTGCCAATAAAATAAAAGCCAGGTGGAATCCCTAAGAGAAGTGTATAAAAAAAAAAAAAAAAAGTTTTTTTTTAAATCAATGGGCCTATTCCATGGGCCTGGGCCTGGAGCTGCAGCTCCATCAGCCCCTATGTTAATCCGGCCCTGCCTCTTTCTACTGCTAATATACCAAGCATTCTGCTAGCATTTCCTGCTGCTCTATTAGATTGTCTGCCTACCTTTAAATCATCTAAAATCTAAATCCCTTTTCTCAGATGTTGAGGTTAGGACTGTATCAAATATTCTATACTCTGCCCTTGGGTTTTTACATCCAAGATGCATTATCTTGCACTTATCCATATTAAATGTCAGCTGCCACAGATCTGACCATTTTTCTAGTTTACCTAAAGCATTTGCCAATTTGCTTTTCCCTCCTGGAACATCAACCCTGTTACATATCTTAGCATCAAGCAAAAAGATATACCATGCCATGAAGACCTTCTGCAATATCACTAATAAAATTATTAAAGAGAATAGGTCCAAGTACAGATCCCTGAGGTCAGTGGCGTACATACCAGGGTCGCAGGGGTCGCGGCTGCGACCGGGCCCGGCCCACCAGGGGGCCCGGCCGCCCCTGCGACCCGGTATGTAGCCACTGGGCCAGCCTCTTCTCCTCGGGGGCCCCCCGAGGCTGGCCCTGCGGTCACCCCACGGCCGGTCCTGCGGGCGCGCAAGGGAGCACTCTCCCCTAAGTGCTTCCTCTTCAGCTCCCTCGCGCACCGCACTGATACCGGAGCCGGAAGATGACATCATCTTCCGGCGCCGGCATCCCTACGCGGTGCGCGAGGGAGCTGAAGAGCAAGCACTCAGGGGAGAGTGCTCCCTTGCGCGCCCGCCAGCCTGACTGACTGACTGCCCGCCGGGTGACCGGCCGCCCAGGAGCCTAGCAGCACCACTGAAGCCCAGGGAATCCCAAAAGGTAAGGAGGCTGGGGGATTAAATAAAAAACAAAAAACGTGTGTGTGTGTGTGTGTGTTAGTGTTAGTGTGTGTGTGTGTGTTAGTGTAAGTGTGTGTTAGTGTTAGTGTGTGTTAGTGTGAGTGTGTGTGTTAGAGTGTTTGTGTCTGCTAGTGAGTGTCCGTGAGTGAGTGTGTCTGTTGAGTGTGTGTCTGCTAGTGAGTGTCAGTGAGTGTGTTACTGTGTGTGTCTGTTACTGAGTGTGTTTGTGTGTTAGTGTGTGTGTTAGTGTGTGTGTTAGTGTGAGTGTTAGTGTGTTAGTGTGTGTGTTAGTGTGTGTGTTAGAGTGTGTGTGTCTGCTAGTGTCATTGAGTGAGTGTGTCTGTTAGTGAGTGTCAGTGAGTGTGTTACTGTGTGTGTCTGTTACTGAGTGTGTTTGTGTGTGTGTTAGTGAGTCTGTTTGATGTCTGTTAGTGAGTGTGTGTTTGTCAGTGAGAGTGTATGTTTTGTAAGTGAGTGTGTATGTATGTCTGTTACTGAGTGTGTCTCTGTCAGTAAATGTGTGTGTCTGTTAGCTAGTGTGTATGCGTCTGTTCGTGAGAGTGTGTGTGTGTGTCTTCAGCACTTACCTTTCTCCAGCGCCGGACTCCCTTGGCGCAGGGGATCCCTCCGCCTCTCAGCTCCGAATGCGCATGCGCGCAAGAGCCGTGCACGCATTCAAACCACCCATAGGAAAGCATTACTCAATGCTTTTCTATGGACGTTCAGTGTCTTAGAATCGCGGAAGCGCCTCTAGCGGCTGTCAGTGAGACAGCCACTAGAGGCTGGATTAACCCTCAGTGAAACATAGCAGTTTCTCTGAAACTGCTATGTTTTCAGCTGCAGGGTTAAAACTAGAGGGACCTGACACCCAGACCACTTCATTGAGCTGATGTGATCTGGGTGTCTGCGTACATACCGCGGTCGCAGCGTTCGCAGCCCTGCAACCCCTGCGACCAGGTGCCCGCCGCAATGTTACCAGAGTAAGCGCGCGGGGGGGGGGCCCATGGATCAATTTTCACACCGGGGCCCCATGGGTCATGTGTACGCCACTGCCTGAGGTACCCCACTGGTAAAAAGACCATGCTTCCAATATACTCCATTGACTACAACCCACTGTTGCCTGTCACTCAGCCACTGCCTTACCCATTCAACAATATTGGAATCCAAGCTTGAAGCTTAAAGATTGCAGTTTCAGCGCCATGGGAGGGGGACCCTGAGGGTGGGGGCACACTCAGGGCAATATAGTGTCAGGAAAACCGCTTTGTTTTCCTGACACTATAGTGATCCTTTAAATAATCCCATTTCTCTTGTAAATCCATTTAAACTGCTCCAGTCTGATAAGGACTTCTTTACACATATTCTAATTTTAGAAAAGTCTGTTTTTTTTAAAGTCTAAAAGGCTTGTTTTTGTGTGGTGTGACTCAATCACTGTTCTTATATTAAACCACACTGACTGATTATCACTGGATCCTAAACCTTCACCTACAGTAATGTTCACATAATATGGGTTGAAAAATATTGGAGATATTTGAATGTCATGTCATGTCATGTCATATTTTGAGTAATCAGTATGTACGCTCAAAAATGTTTAGAATGACCCCCAGGTAGAATGGTTAGAATAATTAGCTAGAAACAAAACTTTTCACCCTCACTTGTTATTCTAAAACATCTTACTCAGCAAATGCTCTGAAGTGGACATGTTATTTAATTGTCTCTCCAAGAAATGCAATATTAAACTGAAACTTATTTAGAAATATCTGATTTACTGATGTCTGATGTTCTGAAACATGTTTATTGACAGCGCAACTAGCCATAAATGAATTTGTACATTCCAGTCAATCACTGTATTCTAACTAAATTGTCTTTAATTGAATTCTGAATTGTATTTTATGTATCCAATTCAGGTATTTTACCAGAATTGTTGGGTGCAAATATCGTATTTTTAGAATAGTAAGTTTCAGTAGATGACCCTATATTATAGATAGTTCTTATCTGGCTTGCCTTACTGTAGTTTCATTTCACATTCCTTGTTACGGTTTCCAGTTTCAGACTCTACATATAAATTATACTCTGTATACAATGGTGCCCTCTACCAGTATTTCTTGAGAATACATTTTATTATATAGTAAAGTCTTCATTTTCTGTTTTTATTGACAAAGATAAAGGAACAGTGTAGTGTTAGGAATACATATACCTTTTATTTGAGAGCTGCATGATTTTATAAATGACTGCCCTAATGAATATGTAAAATGTTTTTAAAGACAATCAGACGGATGATGGCAAATGTAATGGACATTATACCATAAGAAAAACGGTGCCCAGAGTAAGAACGTAAAAACACGGACTAATGTCATGATGGAATAACGTCAGACCACTCTCACAAGGAGAGACAGAACAAGGGATACAGTGTGCACCAAATAAAACAGATACAAAATTAATACAAAATACAATAAAAAGGTACAAAAAGCATGTAATAAAAATATCTAGATTTCAAAAATCTTTAAGTGTTCATATGACGTCTTGGGTCAAATCATCAGCAGCATACGAAAAAAGAGATAAAACACAGGGGACCAATGGTACAATATAGTTGATAAATTGGCTACAGACAACACCGAGGTTAAAAAGTGCCAACTTACATTCAAAAGAGCTATAACCAGCTCCAGGTAAAACAGCCTACAGTGGTATATAAACTCCCCACTTGTAGGATATCCTTCTGACGATAGTTGCAGTGTAGATCATGTGGAAAATAAGAAGAGGAGAAGGCCCATGTGTAAGTACAGGTGGTAATAAGAAATATACTTACAATTTTGAGAGCTGACAAAACGCTCTGTGTGTCAGGCATGGGTGGAACAATCCCCACCAAGGATTCTTTAAAAGATGCCTCTGGTGCTTCAGATGGTAGGATAAGCCAGGTATAGGTAGAATAAAAATAAAATAAAAGTATAAATACTGACAAAAATATACAGGTAGTCAAAAGAAATAACTTTTATTGAACAAAAGTATAAAAACAACACTTTTCGCCCTATCAAGGCTTTTTCAAGTGTAATCAGTGTAAACATGAGTGGGGACTTAAACACTTTTTAACCTCAGTGTTGTCTGTTTAATGAATATATTTTTTGTATCTTCAAAAAAGTTAATAAAAAAAAAAAGTGGTATGATTAAAGAAAAAAAGGGTCTGCTTTATGTCACCATTGGCATAATGTGGCTTGTGTTCACAGTCTGATGCATAGCGGCTCATTCTCACAGTAGAGCTGTTGAAAGATAGTCATTGAACAGAAAAGCTAGAATCTCTCCTTTGCCCCACTGTAGTTGAGCTCAAGTACTCCGGCTGAGTACCTCCACCCAGGGCCGGCACGTCCTGTAGGCTGATTAGGCGGCTGCCTAGGGCGCTTGATAAGGGGGTCACCGGGTCAAAATGTGTGCTGCAGGTCATGGCATCGGGCCCTATGGTGCACTTACATAGCTGCAGACTAGCGCCCGATGCCATTAACCTCAACCCGCAAAGATCAGAGAGCCGCCCCCCCCATCACACCTCTAGTTTGCCGGCAGCGCACGGGCACATCTTGTAATCCCTCCCGCCCCTTCCCCTGTACTCTGGGTCAAGTGGTCGTGAGGATAGTGAGGGGCTGAGCTGAGAGCGAGTCAAGGAAGCCAGACGCAGTCTTCAATTCTGTGACCCACGGAGAGCGAACATCAAATGAGAGAGAGAGAGAGAGAGCAGAGAGAGAGAGAGAGAGAGAGAGAGAGAGTGTGTGTGTGTGTGTGTGTGTCTTTCTGGGTCACCGATTGTGAGCATCACTGAATGAGTGCGTATGCATTTGGGCATTACCTCTATACCTCGCTCAATGTCACTGATGGGGCAACACTTTGTCCAAAACAATGTTCCTCATACAGGAGCACTGATGTGCATCAGTGGCAAGCGCTATGCACTACCAATGCTTCTTGTAGTTAAGCATGGCATTGTAGCAGAGGCACCTCTAGTGGCTGTCAGTGTGACAGCTACTAGAGGCTTGTTTAACCCTTCATGGTAAGGCAATGTTTTATCTTGTGGGGTTAAACATACAGGAGGACCCCTGTGGAGCGAATAGGGCAGCAAATTTTTTTGGGGCTGCAAAAATCCTTGCACCTGCCCTGCTTCCACTAAGAACCTCACTCTGATCCCGCAAAGTAGGTGTCATCCTCCCCCAAACATCAGCCAAGACTTGATGCAGGGTGAAAATAGTGAGCACTTTATTAAACAAAACAATGGCTTCTATACAGACCCAGGAAAACCCGCCAAGGCGCCTTTGTGTTTGGGAGAGAATTGCAATGACTAGACACACTTCTGCTAAACAGTTATTTGATACTCAATATCTGTTGTCATTGAGTTGTTTATAATAAAGTTTATTACCTATAAGATTATTTTTTTTAATTTAGAGGTAATTCCGGTGGGGTACAGCGCCTCTTTTTCTGGGAAGCCGTCTGACCTCATTAGTTGTATTCTTTGTCTAATATTGGTTTACATTATTACACCTTTTTTTCTACTTTTGATTTTCTTTTTTAGCATGCTGTAGTGTTTATGGTTGCAGGAGGGCCTGGTTAACCCTTATAAGTGGTCAAATAATTTTAAAATGCAAGGTCTGGGAAAACCATTAACATAGCAGATTTTTAGAAATTAAAGCTAAATTAGATTACAAGGGACACTCCAGGCACCAAAACAACTTCTCTAAATGCCCCAAAGTTACCTCCAGCGTCGATGCCCACTCTTACCCAGCGGCATCTGGGTTCTAAATTTTCAGATTCAGGAAGCATGGAGCACCGCCGTGCCGTGCAGGGACCCCACTCATTGACAGAGCAGTCAGCTGACGCTTTCAGGCAATCAGTGACACCCTATTCCCTAAACTGACCTGGAAAGAAAAGTACCCTTTCCAGTGATGAAGTTGTGTTGGTGCCTGGAGTGACTTTTTAAACATAATTTTCAATAAAGGAAGTATTAGAGGACTCTTTGCAGGAAGTGTTTAGGAAGACTGTAAGTCACATGCAGGGAGGTATGATAGGGCTGAATAAGCAAAGTGATTTAACTCCTAAATTACAGAATTGGGTAGTGGGACTGGATCTATACACACAAAATACTTCATTAAGCTCAAGTTCTTTTGAGGACTATAGTGTCCCTTTTAAGTGTTGATTTGTAATGTTGAGTGGTATGCCATGGTACACCAGGCACTGGCACCATAACCACTACAGCATGTGGTGAGAATGCTTGAGGTGATCCTTTAATGTAAGATTTAGTTATATATATTTTTTTATATTGTTTTTTAAGTGCATTTAATTTGGAAATTATTAATTAAGCGCCAAGTCAGATGCCATAGTATTACCCAAATAAAGAACGGTGTGTACATTTTTTTTGTGTGTGTTCAAGTAGATAGTGGGTAGATGTTGCATAATAAACAAAAGTGGTTTCATTTAAAAGGGAAGGACAAATGGTGGCATGATAATGGATGGCATAATTATTATGAGAGAGGAAAAGGAACACTAGATCAGACTAAAGGTAAATGATGGAGGGTGCTTTAGGTGATAGACAAGTTCTAGGTTAGTATAAATCCTAATTCAAATAATGAAGTCACAAACAAAAAAAACAACAAAAAATTAAACATATGGCTTTAAAATTTGCTTTATTCAGTACCATGTTTCCTGCATATAAAACCAGTGCAAAAATATCTTATGCGTTTGCAAGACATAAGCAATGTAGCGACTTAAAAGATGATATAGGACAAGCAATAGGTTAAAATCCAAGACGTACCATATATTTATATGTATAAAACAAACATTCACGTTCTTTTGTTAATACAGGGCACTGTTCAAGTATAATTCTACATATTTGTAATGAATCCTAAAAAAATCATAAGATACATTGACATTTTTGGCCATTAAAAATAGCACAAAGCATATATAGCCTCCAAATGGATGGTGTTTATGGTATTAGCATATGTACACATTATGCTTAAAAGCCAAAAGGAACATTTTTTTGTCTCAATATGCTTCGTCTTTTCTAGTAAATCATATGAAATGATGGTAAAATTGCCAGAATTGTGTCAGTTCTAATATGTATATCTTCAAGGTTTGGCTTAACCATTGGAAATAGAATTGTCAAACTTAATACTTTTGGAATAAGGGGAGGGGTTCTTTTAATGCATAGAAATTACACGCAAATTGCATTTATCCAACATATTTTTGTGAAAACCAACTACAAAAATAAATTGGTTCTTGCTGATTTTTGGGAATTAAACAGTTAAAGTTCCCTCAAAAGACTAGGGGTCTGTGTGGGTTCCATGTTAGAACATTATCTTTCTTAATACACACATTTCATTAAAAAAAACATTTCTGCTATAAACAATGCAACAATTTAAATCCGTTGCGTTTTATTATTTCCAGTGATAGCTATATCACAATGATATAAAATTTATTTACATATGTACATTTTATCTAGAGTAAAACACAAATCAAGGAGGTTTTTCCTATTTCTACCTGAAAGCCAGATTCAACAAATATACACTTTCCCTCAAACATGTCAAAATACATATTAAAAAGCATTTATTCCCACAGTTTAAATACATACTGTGGTCCCTCAGATTGCCACACTTGGCCATTACCAATGGTTTTATTTACTTTACTGCAAATTGCGGAAAACAAACAAAAAAGAAATTTTAGGTAAATATACTTGTACTGGAAGTATTCCTTAAAGGGATATAGAATAAGTGCCAGGAATACAAAGCTGTATTTCTGGCACTTTAGCCCCTTTGCCTCCCCCTCCCTCGCACCCCACTTTTCTTCCCGCCTGGGTCAAGTGTTAAAACCCGTTATTTACTTACATTATCCAAGCACCGATGTCCCTCTTCTCGACGAGCGGGTGCAAATGCCGCGTGCATTAGACCTCCCCATAGGAAAGCATTGAATCAATACTTTCCTATGGGGAAAAATCTGACGCTGTTGGTCCTCATGCAGAGCCCGGACCAAAGGTCTGTTTTGATTCAGGAATCCCTCAAGTGGCTGGGCTGTCTCGTAAACAGTCATGGTGGGCAGACATAGAGCTGCAATGTAAACTAAGTGCAAAAGGGACACTGCACCCAGACCACTTCAATGAGCTGAAGTGGACTGGGTGCGGACAGTGTCCCTTTTTAATCCAACCATTTCGCCTAAAAACATGCAATTGCCTTATTTTAATACTCAACAATGTAATAATCCCACAATAATCTTTGCAGTAACCAAAAGCTGCATTACATCCCTATGTGTTTTTCTTTAATATTGATTTACATAAGCAAATTTGAGTCACAGGACTAGAGAGTGTGCAAACACATTTTAAGTAAAGTTTCATTTATCAAAGCATAACTTCTACCTGCAAAACATTGGGAGTTTTAAACAGGATGGCTTGCATAATGATGTATGTGGGTTCAGTTGTGAATTCAACAAATTAAAATATCATATGCAATCAGAAAATTCAAATACAGATTAACTAAAACATTTGAAAAAATAGTCTGTTTCTTTCCAGGTAATGATACAATCTATTTAACCATCATATTGATAGAACACCAAAAGGTAAAGCAGTCTTTAAAATAAAAAGCTTTGCCTCTAAAAGAAGGGTAAAAAGGATCTGTATACATTTGCTTCCTTTTTGAATGCACATTACATACTATGCATTCTGACTTACTGTGCTGGACTCTTAAGCAGAAAGGATAGATATTAAAATGAAGGTTTCAGTGTTTCTCAAGTGTCCAAAACAACACTGTGTAAGCAATTACTAGTGGGTTTCCCTTTCAAATACTAACACTAGAGTGCAACATACTGAATGACTGCTAGACATTTCCTAAATTGGGTTTTGCAAAATATTCTGTGTAGCTGGAAAGATTTACTATTTGATATTCTGTTTGGAAGGGATCTTAAAAATAAAACTGCGTAATTGCCAAGCTTAAAGAAAACGAATAACTATTTACTTTACACTATTAAAACCTTTCAAACTTCAATAGCAAGCTTGCATTCTAAGATATTGCTTAAGAACGAGTATATTGTACAGTACTGTATTTCGTGACTCGGCTTGTTGATTTCCCTACATTGCTACTGGAAGGAGGCAGTTCTTCCATCAAATAACCACCTTGATTAAAGTTAATCTGGCCTTCTAACCCACTTTCTGCGACTGTTCTGTTCTCCACCACACTTTGCCCACCAGATCGTTCAGCTTGAATTAGGACATTGCCCTGTACACTGGATATTGGAGCATAATGCCTTTCAGTAACTAGAACATTTTGCCCTACAGATATGTCAGGAATGCTCATTGAGGTCTTTAAACCTGAGCTAGGTGCCATGACCCTTTCAGTTACAAGTAAGTATTGTGAATCTGAAAGCTCACCAACATCTAATCCAGACCTACCTTTGTCTGATTTGATCATACGCTCAGTAACCATAACATTTTGCCCATCTGCAATGTCAATAATTTTATGCATACTAGAAGCAGGACGAATTACCCTCTCTGTCACCAGCACGTTTTGCTGATGCAGTGGCTCAAATCGCATTGGAGGACCTGTGGTGTAGGTCTTCTCTGTCACAAGGACATTACCACGAACAACAGGCTCATGAATGTACATCGAAGATCCGTAGGACTGATCAACCACTTCTTCTATCATTGCAGTTTCTGGCTCAGTTATATGGTGGCCCATGGATGATGAAGTATAGGCGGTTTCGAATTGTGAAGCATTTCGTAGGTCAAACTCTTCTTGCTCTTGAGCTGCAGCAAATTCCAAGTTTTCTTGTGCTTGCAGTGTATCTTGCCTGAGATTATCATAGGATCTGTACTCTTCTATGTGCCCAGCAGAGCTTAATTCAATGCCTTGACAAATGTCTGCCAGAACTTTAAACTTCAGCCCTAAATTATCCAGACATGTCTCGTCAAATTCACTTTCAATGAAACTACAGCAGCCAACAGAGCCTGCAAGTGATTCGGTTTCTTGGGAATAAGTCAGAATGCAATCTTTGGATGGCTGTGCATCCTCCTCGTCGGCAAATGAAATGGCTTTCTATGGAAACAGAAAAATAGTTTCAGTAACAGGTTTTAAAGATATTTAGCAATATTTTGCAGTCATGCACAGTGGTCAGGCATATACAATTCTACACATTGATTTCACATTTTATTTTAATACCAAGGGATATGCATCACTTTGAGACAAAGGTATCAGCCAAAAGCTTTTTTTCAGCCTGCAGAGTGAGACAATGGTCTAGTTTAATGCTTAAAGCAGGTAAATATGATATATTCACCTGCTTCATCTTTCTTATGTTTTCCACACCCATTCCAGGTGGGGGAGGGGCAGACACTGATCTAACCATCAGTGCCCTATCCCTAGGAATGCTGGATATGTGCATTGGGCATGCCTGACAGATTTACTCATGTGCAATTAGAAGATCTCATCACCTTGAAACCTTGTTGCGTTTCTTTCTCCTGCTGCTGCACAATGATGCCCTGTTTCTGTCATTAGTGGACTGGTCTAAAATGGAGATGGGTGGGAAGGATGAACTCCCGCAGCTGAGAGGTATGCTTAATAATGCAACCTGATTAAGTTTATAAACCTTTATATACGTTTTAAAGTTTTCCTTGCTTTGTTTTGGTTTGTATATTTGTTTAAAATTGTTTGCGTTCTAGTTTAAAAGCAAAAAAACAATTGATATGTTGACCTTGACTTAACTATTTTAAACTTGCCTGTCAACTGAAAAAAATAAAATAAAATAAAAATAAATAAAAACACAACAAAAACATCCCTAAAGAAAATTAAAACATTACAAAAGTCTATTTCACATAAACTATTTACAGTCCACTGACACAAGTCAAATAAAGAAGTAAATGTATTAATTGCCAGATTCTACTGGCACAGTATTTAAAAAACTGTATGCCCAACTGCATTCAGTTGACGAGGAGCATTGATGCGCCTCTGTAGATATTTAGTGCAGTACGTATCACAGTTGAACAATGCAACTATACATCAAAGTGTAATTAATGTCCTACAAGATACATAAGTGAAAATGTCAATTGCTAGCAAAAGTCATGATCCAAGTACTTACACCATTGAAGTATTCTTTTAAAAAGTCTTCATTCAGGGCCACTGCACTTCCAGCTGCATAAGCCCCACCATCTCCGGCAGCTGCAAACCCGCCACCAGCTCCCACTCCCGAACCGCTTCCTGAAGCTAAAACTCCTATTGATTGGTTTCCAAAACCGAACCCTTCAGCATGCCCTGCGCCAGACATAAGTCCTCTGTGCTCTTCCCATCGTGTGTTCGTTGTGGATGAGTACATTCCTTTTAAATTGTTTCCATATCCTTCAGATTGGAAGCCATACCCATTAGATTTTATTCCAGCACCAACTTCCCCTCCATTCTCACCAGCCATTACTGAAACAATTGGTAGAGAAGCCTAATAGGAAAGGTATAAGGGGGGAAAAAACTATGCATTAAACCACAATAAAATGTCAGGCATGTATGATGTTTTGATTTATTTTCTTACATTTTCACTAGCGAATAAATTAACAATTTCAAAAGTTAAGTGATGAAGACTTGATCTAGGAGAAGATAGAGATTCATATAGCAATTGCCATTAAGGTGATCGTGAGACCACAAGTCATGGAAGGAACTGTGTGTGTATTTATTATTAAGTCAAGAAAGGTGTTTTTTTGTTGTTGTTTTTTAATTGATAATTAGTATTTTGGATTAAAATATATAGACTATACATTTACATATCTATTTAATGAACAATAGTATTTGTACAGAAGAAAAAAAAAATAGGAACAGTTCATTATCCAAAGAGAGGTTGAAAATTATCAAGCATGAAACAGTGCTACATTTGTCAGGTAGCTCACTGTATTTATTTTGTATCTCCTTGTTGAATTGAGAATGGAGAGATTGAAGGAAACAAATAGTATATATATATATATATATATATATATATATATATATATATATATATATATATTACACATACACACAAACACACACACACAAAAAAAAAGAAAAATAAAGGGATCACTTAAACAACACAATGTAACTCCAAGTCAATCACACTGTGAAATCAAACTGTCCACTTAGGAAGCAACACTGAGTGACAATCAATTTCACATGCTGTTGTGCAAATGAGATAGACAACAGGTGGAAATTATAGGCAATTAGCAAGACACCCCCAATAAAGGAGTGGTTCTGCAGGTGGATACCACAGACCACTTCTCAGTTCCTATGCTTCCTGGCTGATGTTTTGGTCACTTTTGAATGCTGGTGGTGCTTTCACTCAAGTGGTAGCATGAGACTGAGTCTACAACCCACACAAGTGGCTCAGGTAGTGCAGCTCATTCAGGATGGCACATCAATACGAGCTGTGGCAAGAAGGTTTGCTGTGTCTGTCAGTGTAGTGTCCAGAGCATGGAGGCGCTACCAGGAGACAGGCCAGTACATCAGGAGACGTGGAGGAGGCCGTAGGAGGGCAACAACCCAGAAGCAGGACCGCTACCTCCGCCTTTGTGCAAGTAGGAACAGGAGGAGCATTTCCAGAGCCTTGCAAAATGACCTCCAGCAGGCCACAAATGTGCATGTGTCTGCTCAAATGGTCAGAAACAGACTCCATCAGGGTGGTATGAGGGCCGGACGTTCACAGGTGGGGGTTGTGCTTACAGCCCAACACCATGCAGGACATTTGGCATTTGCCAGAGAACACCAAGATTGTCAAATTCGCCACTGGCGCCCTGTGCTCTTCACAGATGAAAGCAGGTTCACACTGAGCACATGTGACAGACGTGACAGAGTCTGGAGACACCATGGAGAACGTTTTGCTGCCTGCAACATCCTCCAGCATGACCGGTTTGGCAGTGGGTCAGTAATGATGTGGGGTGGCATTTCTTTGGCGGGCCGCACAGCCCTCCATGTGCTCGCCAGAGGTAGCCTGACTGCCATTAGGTACAGAGATGAGATCCTCAGACCCCTTGTGAGACCATATGCTGGTGCAGTTGGCCCTGGGTCCCTCCTAATGCAAGACAATGCTAGATCTCACGTGGCTGGAGTGTGTCAGCAGTTCCTGCAAGACTAAGGCATTGATGCTATGGACTGGCCAGCCTGTTCCCCAGACCTGACTCCAATTGAGCACATCTGGGACATCATGTCTCGCTCCATCCACCAACGTCACGTTGCACCACAGACTGTCCAGGAGTTGGCAGATGCTTTAGTCCAGGTCTGTAAGGAGATCCCTCAGGAGACCATCCGCCACCTCATCAGGAGCATGCACAGGCGTTGTAGGGAGGTCATACAGGCACGTGGAGGCCACACACACTACTGAGCATTATTTTGACTTGTTTTAAGGACATTACATCAAAGTTGGGTCCGTCTGTAGTGTGATTTTCTTTCCACTCTAATTTTGAGTGTGACTCCAAATCCAGACCTCCATGGGTTGAAAAATTTGATTTCCATTTTTTAATTTTTGTGTAATTTTGTTGTCAGCACATTCAACTATGTAAAGAACAAAGTATATCAGGAGAATATTTAATTCATTCAGATCTAGGATGTGTTATTTTTGTGTTCCCTTTATTTTTTGAGCAGATATATATATAAATGAAAAATTGTGATTGAAAACCCCTTCCACCTGAAGTCTGTGGATAGTTAATACAATGTTAAACAGAAATCTGCACACCAGTCAAGCCATAAGACTTGCTTTTCCCACAGAAATCCCAAAACTGCAGCGATGTTACAACCGCAAAGGATTCTGGGTGAGCATATGCAAATTAGTTTAACAAAGAATCACATTTTTGCCTCATTCAATTTTAAACATGGATTCCTTTTAATCTGTATTTACTGTATATAACAGCTTGAAACACAATATGCAAAACCAGTGAACCACCTCGTGCTGATGAGTTGCATTAACAACGAAACAGCTGTCCATGAGTGGTTCACTGGTTTTGCATCTTTTCTTATATTGTGTTTCAAGCTGTTGTATACACACACATACACACACACACTCGATGGGAGGTGCCAGCTGTTCAATAGTGGGCTAATAGGCCTGTTAATCAGTCTGCGCAGGTGCAGATTAGTTTTGCAGAAATGCAGACCTCCTGTCCTCTTGCTTTCGAAATAAGAGTAACATAACAAAATGGGTAAGCCTGATGAGTGCCCTGGTTCTGGACTGACACACTTAAAATGATACTCCAAGCACTAAACCAACTTTAGCTTACTGAAGCAATTCGGGTGTACAGATCATGTCCCTCAAATCTTACACAACTAAATTCTCTGAAATTTAGTAAATATATCACTTTGGTTTCTGTTTATGCAATCCAAGCTACACCTCCCCTGGCTGTCTCTTACACAGCCTACATGAAAGAAACAGAAATTTAATTTTCAATCAGATGCACCATGTGTTTACTTTAGAAGTTTTTAATGCTTTGTTAATGTAACTTAAAATCTCACACACGAGGTTCTTGTAGGCTCTAGCAAGCTATTAAAGCAGGAGATATGAAATTGTAAATTGAACAGAATGTATAATGAAAGGAAGCTTACATATTTGATTGTTATTTACAAGAAATGGGTTAGACAGACTCCGTAGGTTACATGCAGAGGAGGTGTGGTTGAGGATACATAAACGAAGTAATTTATCTCCTAAATGGCAGAGAATTAAGCAGTGAGACTGCAGGGATATGATCTATGCACCCAAACCACTCCATTAGGTTAAAGGTGGTTGGTGCTTATAGTGTCCCTTTAAAGTGGCATAGTTTGCAGGTTGCAATAAGTGAAGCATAGTTCTCAATAATTTTCAGAAAGTTGTGAATAAAAGGTTTCCATTATGCATATGACTGTATTATGAGGTTTGAACACATGTTTAGAAATAATCTTCTATTCCTCTCTACTCAAAAAATAAAAAAAAAATTCCAAATTATATGTGATGGCAAGGATTTATAATTTCCAATTAAAGAGAGTTTTTCATAGATATTAAGGAAACAAGAAGATGTACAAAAGGGACTTTGAACAGTGGCGTAACCACCACGGTCACAGCTTTGACTGGGCCCGTAACTCCAGGAGGGCCCGGCCACCCTCTGTGACCGGGGTGCCCGCCGGCATTTTTGTGCGGCCCCGGCCACGTGGAGCAACCGCCGGGGCCTCATTGAAGGGGCCCATCGGGTGGCCAATGCTCTTGGGGCCACCTGATGGCCATGAATTACCTGGAGGGGTTAGGGGTGTAGGGATGATGTATGAGGAGGAGGGGCGGGGGGGGCCCAGGGCAATTTTTGCACTGGAACCCTGTGTTTTCTAGTTATGCATCTGACTATGAATTAAATGCAGAGCAGAGAAAATGTCACGTGAAAGATCCTGTGACTTCCTGTAAAGCTTATACAACAACATCTGGAAAACTGCATTCTACAGAAAGATAGAAAACACTAAATTTTACTATGCTAACGCATTACCATGTGAACTGCACAGAAATAAATAAGGCCAAGCGTCATGTATTATCCCAATAAGCAACACAAACATTTTAAGGTCACATTCTGGATTTAAAGGAATTCTCCCCCCCCCCCCCAAGTACCCCAATACCGGAATCCAGACCGTTGTCAGACTACGCCCATGCTACTCCCCTGCCGACATCAGCCGACGGAGAGACCTAATGCGCATGTGTGGCAATGGCATTAGGACTTCTGCATAGGAAAGCATTATTCAATGCTTTCCTATGGGGATTTCCGTAATGCTGGAAGTCCTCGTGCATAGTGTGATGACGTTCAGCATCATAGACTGTCAAAAGTCGTCTAAGCACCTGAAAGTCCCTCTAGTGGCTATCTGGTAGACAGCCACTAGAGGTGGAGTTAACCCTGAGAGGTAATTCTTGCTGTTTTTCAAAAACTGCAATAATTACCACTGTAGGGTCAAGGGACATGGGATATTTTCTTTAATGAGCTGAAGTGGTCTGGTTGCCTACAGCTTCCTTTAAGGTTGTGAACTAGATGTCTACCAATTTTCTGGATCCTCAAATACTTGCCATGTTCAGTGGTTCTGCCAGTTCATGGTTTGAACTCAGAATCGTCGCTTCTGTCCCATCAGGAATGGCCATAAATCCTTTTCCTCCAGATCCACAGTAGCACATTAGTAACAAAAGTGGTATCACTGTATAGCAAAAAACAAACACACAATAAATATATCATCTATTAAATCTATAAGGAAGGCTGGCTCAGAATGCAGGGACATATGCATTGGTTTAGGAATCTATAAGAACAGAGTAAAGAAATTTGATACTTCAGTTCCATAAAACAGTTTATCAATCCAGCAGTAAAGATACAAGTGTCCATTCGGTCCTATCAATCCTCACTCATGTACATGGAGCATAATAAGAAACTTTTACATGAATTCTAAAATTTGACCCAGAAATTAGCATTTTGTATTTCTAGCTCTCCTAGAAATTAGTCCATCAATTCTGAACAGTCATGTAAAACAATATACACACACACACACACTACAAATATTCATAATTTTACATTTTTAAATGTTTTCTTATCCTCTGTACTTACATAATAATATCAAGCAGGCAAGGATCATGAGTGCAATGGCTCCACCTCCCAATTTAACAGATGTGTCCACCATTTTGTCTCTACAAGCAAAACCATCTCCACAGGTGCAGACAGTTAACTTAAGGACCTGTAATGTCGGACAGCTTAATCCTTGATTGTCAGTAACCAAAAGCTGAATTGTATGTATACCAGGCCAGGTCTCTGTAGGCTTCAGTTGCACGCTAACATCTAAGACGTTGATTAAAAAAATAAATAAAAGAACAATAAAACGTAAGTATTGTATAGTCCCAATTGTGAATAAAAAGTGTCAAAGAATTAATATTTCACAGCAAGGAATAACCAGAGATTGTTGATTGTAGATATATGTGTGATACTTACTATCTTTTTTACCAATTGTCCATAATTTAGCAAATCCTACTGGCTCATCAATGACTGTAAATGTGAAAGGAGCACCATTTGGGTATCCATCAAGGTCCACAGCAGTCACGTTGATAAATGAAGATGTGTCACAAACAGTTTGCACTGGTTCTACTAGTGTTGGACAATTGTCATTTTCATCTTCAACTTCAATTGCAATGGTCCCTGTTGCAGTTTTTCCTGGAAGAACTATACATTTAAAAATAAAAATATTAGAAAAAGGTTTTGACATTTTGGAACATTATTCATCTTGTCTAAGAACATGATGGCAGTATTAGACAAATGTTTGTAATTGCCAAAGCCTAGGTGAAAGTTTACACTTTTAAATGTTACACAAAGTCATGTTTGTCAAAACACATGCACTTAAATATTGTAATTTCTCACAAAAAAACTATGATTTGTCTAATTTTCCCATTACTTCTTGTGGCAGTCACCTGTTCAACTTGCCTGTTAACAATGGGTGCTTGCAATGAAAATCGTCAGGAGCAGTCATAAACATGAAGTTTAGTATGGGTCTCTGTAGATCACCCACAATGGATCTACAGGTTTTTTGACATTGACTGAAATACTGCAAAAATACTGAAATGTTCATCTTTCTAGTACTCAGGGAGATAAAAATTAGCTTCTCATGAGAGAGATTTTCTTAAGAAGACAGAGTAAAAGCTTACCTTCACTAATAGCCAAAATCTTTGCCATGTAGGTCCCATTTACTACGTATATTGACTCACGGTCTGGTATTTTTGAAAGTTTAATTTCAGCTGTGATTGGGTCAATCATGAACCAATTGTCTGGGTCATACTCCTTTGCATACCTGTTTTTGAAATATTATTTATTCATATGCAGTACTTTAGATTTAATCAAGTATTTACAAATTATTGACAAATCAATCAATCAATATCTATACATTCATTCCAAACACACAAAAATACTTACTTGACATTTGAAGCAATTTTTCCAGAGTCTCCATCAGTTGCTTGGTATGAACCGATAACTTGATTGATCATTACACTTTTTCCCTCCTTGATCACAAGGGATTTTCTCCTTGGCCTAAACACAGGACCCTCAGGCACATTTTTCACCTTCACTTTAATGGGAATGGACTTTCCAACTCTTCCCCCTCCACCACCTGCTGCTCCACCACCACCACCACCACCGCCGCTGCCACCGCCACTGGATTTATAAACCGAGTGGTGGTATTCTGCTTGGTTGGAAACAACTACTTTCAGTTCAACATTTTGTATTTCCTCATAATCGGCTTCCTGGAAACAAAAAACAGAAATGCAGTTATTCTTTCCCCTTTAAACTATGTACAATCAAAAAATGTTCCCAGGAAAAGTTAAAGTGGTAGGACTACCTTGGTAAGTTTAATTTTGTTTTCCCAAAAACCCTAAACAAAGTACAAACTCTCACCAATTATAGTGATAACTAAGCTATTTCAGCCAAAATCTAGTAATTTCGTTTTTCAATTTATGGTTTAATGAAAGACAAAAAAAACTAAAAAACCTGTTGAATGTTACATAAAGGATGTTGGCTGCACTACATTTGCCCAGCATGACACTACTGTGTAATGCTTCTTGAAAAGTTATTAGAATTATGACTTTGAGTTTATTCACTAAAGTTGAGAAGATGAGAGATTTAATAAAATAAAAAACTAATCCTTTTTTGTAATCTAATGTAACTCAAAATGAAGCTCAATGTCAAGGCAACTAGCATTCTGCAGCCAATGTCGTATAATATCTGCCTGATGGGTACAGATAATCCACTAGAAAAAGTGTTACAGTTTATTCGGTATACATAAATAAAAATACCCTATATAGGAAATAGCAGAACAAACTATTTCATTTAACCAAGCACAGTGAAAAAATACAAAACAAATCTTTGGGGAAAGAATGGAATTGAGGGATGAGGATAAGTTAGATCAGGGTTAGGAAACCTTGAGCACTCCAGATGTTGTTATGGACTATATCTCCCATAAAGCATTTTCTTTCATAATACTGGCAAAGAATCAAGGGAGATACAAACCACAATATCTGGTGTGCCAAAGGTTGCCTACCCCTATGTTCAAGAGCAACGATGAGCTAGCCCTGCATTGCAGTTTTTAGCTCAGTAGAGCCAACAGAAGATCCTAAGCAGGACAGGAAAATGGGAAAACATGAAGATCAGCATGCAATAAATACATACATACATACATTTAAAAAAAAAAAAAAACAGTATGACACTACAGGGGGAAAAAAAAAAAATTAAGAAAGCTGCAGAATAGATATTTCATAGTATGTTTCCTATGTTATTCCATTATGGTGGATAACAAAATAGGAGTCCTAGCATTTAGTGGAGCAGTTTAGTCATGCAAGTTATGTAAAAAGAATACCTACGGGCAATATTAGGCAGTATCTTCACAGGTACATGCAATGTTTCATGCTTGAGGCAGCACAGAATTAGTAGGTAGCCAAGGTCAATGACAAGTAAGCTTAAGTCAACTAAACAAAACTACATAAAGCATTTTTAAGTCAAATATACAAAACAAGATTATGCAGACAGCTCAAATGTAACAAGTCTACTTTGATATTGCAGAATACATTTTAAGCTGTTTTAGAGGATTGCAAAATTAAAGTGTGGGGGTGGAGCCTGGCAGCCATCCTGATCAGATGCCATCTCAACTAACTCCCCAGAACCCAGATACAATCTGCAGTTAATCTCCCTTCCCATGCCCCATCAAACCTCGAAAACCGACCAATACAACTCAGCAAAACATACTGCACTGATTGATGCCGTTCTTTCAGGCCCCCAAACAGCCCAGGCAAAGGCAAAAAACTGCAATGCCACACCGAGCAATGCCACACCTAGGCCTTGAGGCCTTCCTCGGCAGAAGCTACCAGGAGCACTCCCCACCAGACACAGACACCGGCACACCTACCATGGGCCACCGCTCACAAAAGCACACAGCCGGTACCAACTTGCAAGACAGAGACATAGGAGAGATGCTGTTCAGGCCCGGGCAACCAGAACCGGCACACACTGCACACCCGCCCAACAGTAGCCTGACCTCAGAACCGATCGGAGGTGAACAGACAACCACAACGGCCCCCCCCGGCGGAACACTCACGGCGGCCTGAACCCCAAGACGACTCAGCCCCCACTACTAAAGGGGATCTAAAGGCACTATTAATAAATATACAGAAGCTGCTTGCAGCAGACGTCGCGCTAGTGAGAGCTGACATCCAACATGTTACAGAACGGGTTAGAGCTGCAGAGAATGACATCACCAGTGTTCAGGACACGGTAGGTACCCTCAAAGACACTATCCAACAACTCCAAACAGAGCAGCACATCTTAGCTGCCCAAATAATGTCCCTGGAGGATAAACAGCGCTGTACACACATTAAAATCCGTGGTGTCCCTACTACAGTCCTAACTGTGGAATTGCCACACTATATACGGCGCCTGCTCTCAACTATACTACCACAGGCCACCGCAAAGAAAATTGCCCTAGATGGGATCTACTGAGTGACGGGCTCAGTCCGCATCTCACCTAACACACCCAGAGATGTCATCCTGTGCTGTATAACCGTCCACGATAAAATACAAATAATGACTGCCCTAAAAGGTAAAACGCCACTGGACTTTTAAGGCTCCCAGCTTTTATTCTTCCAGGACCTTACTAGAGCCACTTTGCTGAGGTGCAAGAGTTTTGGACTGGTGACTACAACACTCCACAAAGCTGGAATAGCATACAGGTGGGGAAACACTGGCTCACTGCTGGTCCACCATCAGGGGACTGAACACAACCTCACGTCTCTAGCTGGAGCACCCGCTTTTCTAAGCGCACTGGGACTACAGCCCTCACAAATCCCCACTACACCAGCAGGCCACCCGGAGAATGGGGACCTAGCAGACGGATCCACTCCTGCTATGCCAGCACGAGACCTGTGTATATAGCCGTTTATGTTTTGGTTATGATTCTCTTGTTTACTCCCACCCGAGTTCACTTGTATTCCTGCATCCACCTTTATATTTGCTCTTTATGATTTAATGTTCGAGCACTGCCAATAATTGTATGGGGACCCTCTCCCACAACAGGGGCAGACAGACCCCCTATGGCTGACAACCTGAAGGAGTCTATCCCAATCTAGAATCCTCCACTCCCCCCGCCACCATCAAGGTGAGGGGTACCAGATAGGAAGCCACAATATGTATCATGTACATCGGAGTAATACTCTCACATGACACTCCAACACACCTGAACACACCAGAAACTCCATAGTAGTGTACATACAGGCATCCAATCGTATACACCTGAACTAGCTTGTTTCGCACACACATATGCTCACACACACACTGGACCACAATGGCTAGAACTAACGAGCATACTCATACTCATCCACTTTGAGTATCCCAGGGGAAAACACACGTCCTACCACACCTGCTACAAACACACCTACCCGGGGTTTGTAACCTTACCTGTTTGTTATGAAAAATTGTGCTGACAACCATCCTGTCAATGTCTTATCTACACGTTGGCGATCACGATGCATGCAAAAACGAAATGTCTTACCATTGTACTACTATGTTTATGCCAATGTGCCAAACAAAGCACGAAAAATAAAGAATTAAAAAAAAATAAAAAAAGTAAAGTGTGTAGTTGTAAAGCGTAAAACTCAACTATTTTAAACTTACCTTAACAATCATTAGTATTCCTTCATTTGTTTTAGAATCTCTTATTATTTCAAAATGGCCACCTTCATTTCCAGAGATGATTGTGAAGTTGGCCAACCAATTATCTGTAAATTCTTCATCAAGGTCAATTGCTTTCATACGCACTATTTCCACATTAGCTGTATTTTCTTCCACGCTACCTTCATACTGAAATATAAATCAAGAGAGCAATGAAATGCAAAGCCAATTTTTTTTTTGGCAAGTGGTGGTGGGATTTAGACTTTATGATCTATTGCACTGGGCTCCACCATGAAACTACATGTTTTCAGACAAAGGAAAGGATAAGATAATATTCTATATGGAATTTTTTTGAAGAAACTATTTTAGAGGATATTTGTTGTGAGCTTAGAAGAAGTGTATGATCATTCTTACTACCAGTTGCTTGAAAAGATGGTTAAGCAACTTAAACACTACAAGATAAAGCTGCAGCAAAATAACCTTTATGTACCTATTAACTCAAAATACTAGACAGCGATAACTTAAGCTTAACACTTTATTGTTGCAAGGTGGAGAGTTCCACCAGGGACTTGCATTTCTATTGTCTTATTTTTCATAGTCTCACTTGTATTTGAGTAAATGTCAAGCTCTCAAATGAAAGGCACTCTGCCGCCTTGTAAAATAGCAAAAGGAATGCGGCATCTGTTGCTCGGCCTAAAGCTTGAACACAATAAGGTAAAATTCTAAAATATAATAATAACAACAATAATAATAGGAAAAAAATCGACACGGACATGAAGTCAAACCTACGCCAGGCTCACATTTATGGCTCTCAGATGATTAAATGAAAAACACTTGTAATACAAAACCAGGAAAGTCCTGACTAATGTATGGACCAATACATTTTGAAAATATGGTTTCAAAGATTAAAGCATTGGGCAGCTGAATGCTATTTGTAAAAGGCAAAGAGTAGGCTTGGTAGCACCAGTTTTTTTTTTCTTTTTTAATTTACCTCCTCATATTCCAGGTATGGAATGTTGTCATTAACATCTTTAACTTTGACTTTCAGCGTAGATCTTCCAGCGAGCGCACCTGGAGCCCCATCCAAGTCTTTCACTTCCACAACCAGACTGTAACTGGTTTGTTGCTAGAGGGGGAAAAAATATGTATTTTGTTATGAAGATCTAATAATAAACCAAAAGACAAGAATGGCATTTGTTTTCACTTCATACACTCAGCTGTGTTGTAAATCTTTTATATTACATGATTATTTTATGCCAGGGTATTCTAGTTAAGCTAAACATTAAGGATTAGGGATAGTGAAGGTATTAAAAAGGACACTCTAGGCACCACGCCGACTTCATCTCATTGAAGTGGTCTGAGTGCAGTGTTCCGGTTCTCTTAACCCTGCAATGTAAAACATTGCAAGTTTTGAGAAACTGCAGTGTTACATGAAAGGGTTAGGACTGCCTCTAGTGGATAACTACCAGAAAGCCAACAAAGACGCTTTCCAGAGTTGAGAACCTCCAGTGTGTTTGCATGAGGGCATCCAGGGTGTTGAAGATCCCCATAGGAAAACATTTTGCCAATGCCTTCCTATGTGGAAAGCCTAATGCAAGCGTGGGGCACTCGCATGCACATTATGTTCCCCATCGGCTGACTTCAGCAGAGTGGGAGCGCGACCCAGCGCCGAGGGACAATGGTGCCGAACCTGGGAAAGTGTACAACTTTATTTGCCTTGGCAGGGGGAGGGCCGAAGGCACTATTGTGTTAGTAATACAATTTTGTATTCCAAACACGCTATAGTTTTCCTTTAACCCCTTAAGGACACATGACGTGTGTGACACGTCATGATTCCCTTTTATTCCAGAAGTTTGGTCCTAAAGGGGTTAAAGGGACAATTGTACTACTTGCCAAAAAAAAAAAAAAAACACACCACAACAGGTTACCATGAATTGAGGAAAAATAATTTGGATCGGTGCTTACTCAGAAAGATGTGGGGCTTGCGCATTACGGGGAGGATATTAATGATCATTTTAAAACAGAATATATCTGGAAATATTTAATGTACTGATGAATTTACATGAGTAAGGTTTAAGGTCATTTTATTTATCTATGATTCTACAAGTACTCAACAATGAATTGGTATTTTTTTAAGTAAGTTAATTACATTTTGGGAGTACTACAGTGGCTTACAACCATAGCGCAAACAGTCTGATATTCAGTGCAATAGTATAATGATGACATAACACATTGCTCCACTGCCATGTCAGACATTGTGGATCATCAAAGGGTTTTGTCCATCACGAATATATAGAACATTTATTTGAATTCTCTGACAGAAATTGCAGATGAGTGGAATATCTAAACAGATTTCGTCTAGAGAAAGTAAGAGGAGATAATGTGAAGTTCTGTACACTTTTGCAGTTTATGTTAAATCCTTTTGTATGTTGAGCAATTATCTTAATGGCCATATGGAAACATAATGGAATATTTCCAACGACAATCACACATTTTCATTATTTAGGAATACAGGGAATAGCAATGCAAGAATAGTGCACTCTATGAGATTGTGTGACATAGAGAAAAAAAACAAAAAACAATCACTAACACACGGAGACTAACAAGAAACCGTAAATAGGCCTTCAGTAAGCTAGTCATGGCAGCTGGCAGCACCCACAACCCATTGAGGGCAATAAAAGGATGCAGCAGTTGATGCATTAGGCCGCGGGGACATGCAACCCTTGGCACTTCAGATGTTTTGGACTACACCTCCCATGATGCTTTGGGAGGTGTAAGAGCATTACCGGGGTTGTAGTCCACAACATCTGGCGTGATGAAGGTTGCTTACCCCTGCTTAGGGTATCCTGCCACTGCTTCCAAACGGTCACACCAAGACATGACAGTAAGTGAGAGAAGAAAAAAAAACACTAAAATAAATCTATTAAATTTAGATTAAAAAGGAAATGAATAGATTTTATTACCTCTCTGTCGATTGAGGCTGAAGTTGTGCGAACTTCACCTGTTTCTTTTATGATCACGAACATTGGTGGTGAACTTGGCTCTTGAGAGATAATTTTGTAGGCAAGTTTAGCATTCAATGTCTGTGGATCATCCGCATCAGTTGCACTTAGCTTCATTACAAGGGTGTCTGTAGAGAATGCAGAATAAGTATGAACACGTTAAACATTCTAGTCAACATAACAGAAAAAGGGGTGGGGGGGGGGGGGAGAGACAACAAACACATTATAGGGGAGATTTAGCAATGTAAATACAAGTGCACTTCTAGAACCAAGTGTCAAATAAGGAGCAATAGCCATTGTAACAGAATGCTTCTCAACATTTTGCAATTTACTTTGATACATTTCCCTCTACACATCATGAGCCTTGAGCTCTGCCAACTCCAAGAAGAAACTTTACTAATCAGAAACCTATTACACAGCTCTAAGGAGTGTGAACTGTTGGACATGTTTAATCCATCACTGCAAGGGCTACAGTATGTTTTGTGCATTAGACGTTTAACTCTCTTTGCAGAGATTATAAACATGATCAATAGCCCATAAACAGAACTTGCATCTGTGTTTAAATCTGTTAAAACTAAACATGCAAAACACATTATTAATACCATAAGCTATGCAATGTATAAAAGGTTGTGAAGGTGCCGTGTCTTTTTAACTCACTAGTACCAGCTTTATACAAAGTCAGGTAAGGCAACATTTTTATTTTTAATATATAAATAGATACTTGCTCATTATGTATGTATCAATCTATACTACTTAATTTACAGGCCAGGATTAATCATGTGCAAATATTTTATATTAACCATGGATTAATATGTCTCATAATATACATAATAATTCAGGAAATTGATAAGACTACAGTCCATAACAACGACTTACCTGCTTCACTCAATTCCTCAATCTCACCGATAAAAACTTCAGATGTAAACATTGGGAAGTTATCATTGATATCTAGAACTTTTACACGAAGATCAATAGGTGGCTCAACATCTTTACCGCTCTGATCCAATGCATATCCTTTGAGCTGCAGGAGATACATGTAATGTAAATTAATCAAAGCAGATTTGTAGTGTGCTCACTGCAGTGCCAAAAATAAAACAAAACAATTCACACTTATGCAAAACAATGCGGTGTTACCTCAGCATAGAAAATACAAAACCAAAGCAGTGAAAAAGCACAATGCACAACTTCGTTGATGAGGGCTAGTGCCACTGGTGAACGTTTGTTTTTCGTGCTCTTCATTTAATGTATTATAGCTCACCTATTAATTCAATTGCACATTGTGCTTTTTCACGTTTTTTTCTTTTTACGCAAATTAGAAATAAAAGAACCCCCATCCACCCCCCCCCCTCTCCCCCGCCCCCCAAAAAATAAACACAGGGAAAAAAATAGCATTTATATTCTTTACCATTCTGGGTGAAAGTACCTCTCACTAGCATTTGGTAATATAATGCTCTCACCACTGCAGCTTTATTTGAAGGAATTTGTAATGCCAACCCTCTAAACCACAGCAACCATAAAGTGTCTGAGATAGCTCAGCCACCTGCTAGTCACTTTTTTTCAAACCTGGGAATATCATATTGTACATGTCCGCAGGTCTTCAAACAGTCACAGGGTTAGTCACTAGACTGAGAATTGTTGGGAATTCAAAGTCAATATTACATTTAAGACCAAAATAGCTGAACTGGAACAATTCTCCCAGGCAGCTGTGCTTCCAAGATTTGCTACTTTGGGCTTAAATGTAAAATTCCCATTCAATTCACTTTGAATTCTCAATAAGTCCCACTTTAGCAACTAACCTTGTCAGTGATTTCTAAAATAAATTATGAAGGAAAAGGTAAGCATGCGCAATACAGAGGTTTGCAAAATATTTTTGGTGGGTGATTGCCCCCAGTTAGTGTCAAATAGTTTAACTCATTTGACCAAAGCTGGGAGCTCCTGGCAACCAAACTCCTTCCCTCAGCTGCAGTCTAGATAGAAGTAAACTTGCTTCCACATTATCTGTCCTATCACGGACTTCAATGATAGCTTGCACGCTCTTGGCCAACACACTCTCCATATTATCATTTTGCATAAAACATGCCCAAAACCACCTTTCTGTGACCCATAACATATTAAAGGGACACTATAGTCACCTGAACAACTTTAGCTTAATGGGAATCTCCAGTCCCAGGAAAACGATCGGTTTTCCTGGCACTGGAGGGTCCCTCTCCCTCCCACCCACCAATCCCCAGGTACTGAAGGGGTTGCGTCGGCCGGTGGGCAAGACTGATCCCGCCCACCGGCCGATGAGACCTAATGTGCATTAGCGCTCCCCATAGGAAAGCATTGAAAAATAATTTTGGGGATTTGAGCGACGCTGGAGGTCCTCACACAGCGTGAGGATGTCCAGCGACGCTCTAGCACAGGTTTCCTGTGCTATAGAGCAGGAAGTGACCTCTAGTGGCTGTCTAGTAGACAGCCACTAGAGGTGGAGTTAACCCTGCAAGGTAATTATTGCAGTTTATAAAAAACTGCAATAATTACACTTGCAGGGTTAGGAGTAGTGGGAGTTGGCACCCAGACCACTTCAATGGGCAAAAGTGGTCTGGGTGCCTGGAGTGTCCCTTTAATGAAGCAGTTTTGGTGTATAGAACATGCCCCTGCAGCCTCACTGCTCAATCCTCTGCCATTTAGGAGTTAAATCCCTTTGTTTATGAACCCTAGTCACACCTCCCTGCATGTGACTTGCACAGCCTTCCATAAACACTTCCTGTAAAGAGAGCCCTATTTAGGCTTTCTTTATTGCAAGTTCTGTTTAATTTAGATTTTCTTATCCCCTGCTATGTTAATAGCTTGCTAGAACCTGCAAGAGCCTGTATGTGATTAAAGTTCAATTTAGAGATTGAGATACAATTATTTAAGGTAAATTACATCTGTTTGAAAGTGAAACCAGTTTTTTTTTTTCATGCAGGCTCTGTCAATCAAAGCCAGGGGAGGTGTGGCTAGGGCTGCATAAACAGAAACAAAGTGATTTAACTCCTAAATGACAGTGAATTGAGCAGTGAGATTGCAGGGGAATGAGCTATACACTAAAACTGCTTTATTTAGCTAAAGTAATTTAGGTGACTATAGTGTTCCTTTAATAAAAGAGCACACACATTTACAGAGTTTGGATGGAGTGCAATCAAATCTATGTAATGATACATAGAAGTTTATACATGAAATAATGTATATGGTTTCTAGTTCTTGTGAGGTTTTCCTATTATTTTTTTAATTATTTTTTTTTATATACACCCATAATCCAATTGATAATTTTATGTGTTCTTTTAGGATACAGTATTACATATTAAACAAAAAAAGTGTAGCTAAAGAAATCAGATGTAATTTTTTTACATCACACAGTTTCATTTTCAGTTTTATCATTACAATAAATTACTGTTGTAAAACGTTTGCTAAAGTGACTGATACATGTTATCATAAGCAACCCCAATTTATATTAAAGTACAAGCAGAGATGTCATATCTTTAAAAAAAAAAAAAAGGTAACAATCTTAAATAAATTGGGAATTGCCACTGAAACCATTTCCTGGGATGCTGAATGTCTCAAGTGCTGTGATCAATTTGGATTATATTCAATGTTCCTTAGTAAAGTGTGAATTGTTGGCTGTTGAAGGTTAATTTGAAATTTTAGACTACAAATAGAACAGCCCAGTCCCTGGCCACAACTCCACACATACTCTTAACCCCTTAAGGACCAAACTTCTGGATTAAAAGGGAATCATGACATGTCACACATGTCATGTGTCCTTAAGGGGTTAAAATATCCCTAGTGCAGGCAACATAGTGCAAATGGTTACTTTTCCTGTCGAGAACATGTTGCATTTTCCATAACTTACAGTGGGAGGTAGTCAATTGCTCCCATTTACCCTATGGTATTGCTCATTAAAAAAAATAAAATATAAAAAAAAAAGTAATGAATTCGGGGTCAACAATTTAACATATGCCCAACCCATTAAATGCTTACATAGAACATTGGATTTTCCTCTCGGTCCACAATCCCAGTCACATTTACTTCACCAGTCCTCTCATTGATATAGAATATGCCAAGAGGGGGCTCAGTAACTCCTGCTCCAGTGATCAAATATCGAATTCTTTTGGAGCCCTGGTAGTCAGATTGTATCTGATCAAAAGAAAGAAAAATGGACTGTAAAATAATGACTTAGTAACAATTTCCACCAAACTTTGGGAACAACTAAAGGGAGCACAAAATGTATAAAAATCAAAAAGGCATCTTTATTGGTCAGGTTAACTTCATGATCCACCTAATAAAATGTATAATAACTATGCTAGCTGAATATATATTTTCAGATGTCAGAAAGAACTATTCATCTAAAATTTGAAATGTTCATAATGGAAATGTTTAACAAATCTAGGCTGGTACCCATGCAGGTTAAAAAAAAAAATGTGTATATATAAATTCAAATTTTATTTTTTTTATAATAGAAAGAAGAAAATGCCGGTTCACAGAAAAAAGCATGTTTTGGTGACTGACCACTTATGAACAGCCAATTTATTTCTATTCTTTACCATTGTATGATTCAGGAATACAAAGAATCATTTGTAGCTTAAAATAAATAAATATATTTTTTAAAAGTAAGACGAAAGGACATTCAAATTTGCTTAATGTCCTTTTATAAAAGGAAAAGGAAACAAAACACGAATAGTGCTCTCAAGCAAATTCTAAAAAAGAGAGAAAAAAAACCCAAAAAGCTTATCGATGAATGGCACACCTCAAATATATGTTTGTCTTGGGATGTGCCACAGAATTTAATAAAGGAGTGGTCTAGATATTGTATTTTATATTAAAGCCCCCTTATAATATAGGCATGTTTAGGTGAGTGCAGCCCTTATGGTTTCATATCTAAAAACATATTTGGTATATTTGGTCTGTGGTAAATTGACTGAAATAATAGATCAACTGAGAACAGAAAAAAGGAGATACCAGCTACATCAGTGACATTTTTGTTATTATGCAAAACAATACATTATATACTATATAGAATTTTCTTTCAAGTTTAAAACATTCATTAAAATAGGGAATTTTTTTAAAGCAAATTTGTATGCATCTGTGAAAGATACTGTTGAAACTAGTTAGAAATAAAATGTTAATCACTTCAGTTGCAGTGAGATGGATGCTGCTTTTGCTTAAGGAAAGGGGGGGGGGGGGGGGAGGAAGCACAAAATAAAAAAACAGATGTGTGTGAGGTTGAACGCAACAGATTAGGGCCCAATACCAGAGGAACATAAATATTAAGAGTGGGAAATCAGGAAAAAAATATAAAAATCTGAAAATATATAAATTGTTGTTAAAAACAACCACAGGGCTGGTAGTAGAAAGTAATTGAGAAGGCATACTATAAGGCAGCATTTTAAAAACATATTCTTGCAACACGCACCTTTGCTATAGGATTCCTAAAAGAATTATCCTGTTCTTCTGGTATTGAAAGAGGTGGGATAATCCATTCCCGTTTCTGCCGTATTAGACGTGTATATTCTGGTTTTACACCAGGTTTGTGGTCACTTTTTCTCACCTTCTGAAGAAGAAAAAAAAAAAAGAAATTAAAACAAGGACAGTACACATACTATACAAGAATGCAAACAACCGTACATAAAAGTGTCTTGTATGTTTGCATTATGCCCTGCGTGAGGATTTACAAAATAAAGAAAATATAAAAATATTGCAATTTAGCTATACTCCATTAGGGAACAACAAAATTCGTCATAGTGTAGATTAGCATCTGTATGATTCATCCTTTTTTTTTTTTTTATATATGTACACACACACACACACACACAAACACACACACGATTCCCCATTTAGCAAGACCCCTGTGTGAGTCAAAAGTTGAATACTAGAGAAATTTTAAAATTAAGAGTTTACTTCCACTTAAAAGTACAATATAGAAATTAACACAAATTAAGTCAGTCCTTGTCCTATTAAAATGTTACATAGCAGGCTTTAGCAATAGTATAAAGAACTTTCCTGTCTTAACATTTAAAGTGTATAATTTTTTTACAGGAACAAAACTGCACACATTTGACAAGAACAGATAGTATTTAATAGACTATACCTGTAAATGAAGACTATGTCCAAGTCCCAAAATGACCTGCAGAACAAGAAAAAGAAAATTGTTTCCAACCATCACAAATATTGTAAAATGATTTCATGAAATGACTAACAGCCACATAGATAGATGATTAGGGAGGTTCCCAGGGGGATAGACCCTACAGAATATAGAGAGACACCCCCTCACTTGGGTTGATTAGGACTCCAAGCCATTGACAATTTGTGACACAGGAAGGGTCTGCTTTGTGTAGACATTTGGCTGGCAACATGGTGTAGCCACAATTGTTATTTCTATAACTCCGTTTACTTGGAGTTGAGATATTGAATAGTGCCAACGTGGGCTAGCACTTTTTTAGTGATAAAGGGTATATGTGTGTATATATATATATATATATATATATATATATATTTTAAACACATGCACACACACAGTATATTGCTGACTCTGTAGGTTTAGTGGTAAGGTATGCGTTACATTATACTGTGGGCAACCTAGCCCTCTGCGGAATATGAATCAAGCAAGTTATTCACCTAATAGTGAGGTTCATACAACCAAACTTGTGCCATGCCACTACTAAGCCTGATCCATTTGATCGGCCTTTGATAGTCCTGCTTGATGTAGATTGAACAAGGTGTAAGTAGCATAGCTGCTAATCACCTTAATTTGGATTTTTAGGAATATAATCATTTTCACATTAAAATTTTATTCCCTTGTATATTTATATGATGATGCCGAGTGACGGCACAAACTCACGCTGTGTGGCGTAATTATGTGATTGTTGCGCTTTGTGTACAGTCCAATCCGGGCGTCCTCAGAATAGCAAGCACATTGGTGGGGTGAGTTAATGTAATTTTTGTATTTGGCATTTATTGATGTATAGTTACACTGTATACTTATCCTGATGAAAGTCTGCTGGGGCAGACTGAAACGTCGATTTTTGAGCAATAAAAGCTAAGTTTTACAACCTTGGAGTGCTACCTATTTTTAATTTGTGTAATATTGCTCACAAGCACCGGACATTTACATTTGGAATCTGGGGAGTGCAACATTGTTTTGTCTACGGTATCTATCTATCTATCTATCTATCTCTGGCATGTAAATATTTCAGCATAATAATTAGTTTGACTACCATACACAGCCACAAGGAGGCATTGTAATTGCTAGGAATATCTGAAAAGCTCATTTTTAAAATAATAGAACATATTTTTTGTTATAATTCGTATTTTATTGAAAGTTTTATGAGGAGGGATAGGATACAGAAGACAAAAATGGATGGGGAGGGGTAGGGGTGTTTCACATGTACTTGCAGTGTATTACATAACGTTTCACATATTAACAGCAGCTCATTTGTACAAGTTGTCCTGTTTAGAATCAGATACCGACATGAATCCAAGATACATATGTGTGATGAGCTGCACAGTCTGCCTGCAGGTTTGCAGCTCAGTCTATACTAGGAGAGATTGCGACCATATATATATAAATCTTATAAGTCAGGGTCTATGATTCTCCCATCGTAGGCGTCAGCCGCGTATATCTAATTTAAACCTGTGATGTTTTGTTAGCAATTGGGTGTTAACGTTGTGCTGTGTGTCACACTAATCTGTATTGACGGGCTATGGTTTTAAGGTAGTCCACCTGTGCCAGTTGTGGTGTGCAGTTGAGATTTGTTTTCGTGTAGAGGCTGTTAATATTTCGTATTTAAGGTATTGTCTAATCTTTACTTCCAGCAATGTGGAAGAGGGGCAGGTAGTTTGTTTCCAGTGTGAGGCTATAAGATTGCGTGTCGCTAATATTGTTATAATTACCATGTGTTTATCCAGGTGTGAGATAGGGGTGGGGATCAAGAGCAAGAGGCCCAGTCAGGGCGTCAGTGCCAGGTTCCTCATACCCATACAGGACCATAGATTATAGGTTTCTGCCCATAATGGTATTATGAGGTGGCATCCCCACCATATGTGGGTCATTGTTCCCTCACTCATTCCGCACCTCCAGCACTTATTTGAAGTGAGAGGAAAAATTCTATGTAGCTTTTCAGGGGTGTAGTACCATCTGTATACTAGCTTTTTGCTGGTTATGACTTTTAAAGCCATCAGTGATTCAAGCCACTGCCCGTCTGAAAGTGCCAAGGGGCATTCTCTTTCCCATTGGGCCTTGTAAGAGAATTCGTGTGTGGTGGCTCGGTTACCCAATACCGCATAGCACAAAGACAAAGTTTTGTTTTTAGTCGGTGCCGAATAACATCTATCGTACAACGTATTCGTTTCGGTATCAATGTTGTGTGGAGCGGTTAAGGATTGTGCTACTTTGTCTTTGATTATGCTTTTTAGTTGGATGTATGGAAAGGAGGGGGGTAATTTGAATGAGCTTTGTAATTCCGGGAAGGGTATGATCTTCCCTTGGTGACATATGTCCTTAATGCGTTTAGCTCCTTTCTCCTCCCATCCGCCTAGGGATAGCCATGGAGAGATCGACTGGAGTGCAGTTATAGGTGCCCAGTGAGAGAGCCGTTTGTCAGTCTGTTACGAGTGGCGGAGGGAGTCCCACATTTGTATAGCATAGCGAGTTAGGGGTAAGAGTTTGTGTTTTTTATCTCTCAGATGTTTTGGGTCCAAATGAGATCTACCACAGATCCTCTGGGCCCATGTTGATTTTTAATGTCCATCCATTGTATGGTCCCTGGTGGGGCGTGTAGTTTAACTAAATTCTCTATGATTGCGGCCCTGTGGTACTTTAGGACGTTAGGGAATCCCATACCTCCTTTCTTGGTTGGGGAGTGCAATAATGCTAAAGGAAGTCTCGTTTTTTTTGCCTACTCAAAACAGGTTTCAAACACTCAGATCCCCAATAAAGAAAAGACCCCATTCAGAGGTAGAGGAGGATCAGACTACATCAGTACATATCCCATACAGACAAAATTAAATCAAATTGAAGGTATTTTCAATCTTTCACAGGTTGAATTCACATCAGATGAATTAACCCTCTTAAAGAGGGGACTTAAATTTGCCCCCACAACTAACATTAATAGTTTTAATTTATATTTAGACAACCAAAAATTCTTAAAAAAATTAACCATCAAAAGATTTTTTCAAAATAAAGTTAGCGGTAATTTACAACCCAATACAATAGTGCAGGAAGAACCAAATCAGACACCTAATAATGATTCTAAGTCTATACAAGATATCATACATACTCCTTTTAAATCCACTTCTCATTTCTACCCCTGGTCTGCAAAAAGCAAATACTTGGATATTTTTAATGAATTAGTCCAAGCAGACCTTGATAAACTAACCAACAACAAATACCATCTTAACTTGAATAAAAAGGAAAGAGACGCTTTAAAAAGGTTAACTGAAAATCCGAATATAATCATTAAAGAGGCGGATAAGGGAGGTGGTACAGTAATAATGGATAGATCATACTATATGGAAGAGGCATATAACATTCTAAATGACACTAACACGTATGAAATTTTGTCACAGAATCCAACCTTAGGGTTTTTACAATCCCTAAAATTACTATTAGACTTGGGTATTGAAAAAGAGATTCTAACAAAGAAAGAACATGATTTTATTTATAATCCCAATTGTAAATCAGCTACCTTTTATTTTTTACCCAAGATTCATAAGAACCTACAAAGACCTCCTGGCCGCCCTATAGTCAGTGGCATTAATTCCCTTTCCTGTAATCTGTCGGAGTATGTTGACTTTTTTCTCCAACCTTACGTTTCCCGCATTGATTCATACATTAGGGATACCAAACATATTCTACAGGATATTTCCTCAATACAGTGGAAATCTACATATGTTTTGGCCACTACAGACATCACAGCCCTATATTCAAACATTCCACACGACAAGGGCATTCAGGCCATTAAAGATGTACTTCTCAAACATCAATGTCTTCCACCCATTCAAATCGAATTCCTAATGCAATGCATGGCGTTTGTACTAACTAAGAATTTCTTTTGGTTTGATGGTCAGTACTTTTTGCAGAAATGTGGCGTCGCCATGGGTACTAAATTTGCCCCCAGCTTTGCTAATATATATGTTTCCCATTGGGAACAGCGCCATATCCATCTAGGCCCTCAGCTGGGGGGCAATCTGGTCCTATGGCGGCGCTACATAGATGATGTACTTATAATATGGGAGGGTCCCATGGAGAGTTTGGATCTTTTCTTTAATTATGTCAATTCAAATGATTATAATCTTAAATTCACTTATAACACAAGTTTAGTGTCTTTGGATTTCTTAGACCTTACTATCTATATAGACCAAAATCAGCTTCAAACTAAGAAATTTTTTAAACCAACTGACTGTAACAATGCCATAGATTTGTCCAGTGCACACTACCCTCCCTGGCTTTCCAATGTGCCAAGAAGCCAGTTAGTTCGACTCAGGAGGAATTGTTCAGATAATGCTACATTTGTACAACAAGCCCAAATAATAAAGGCACGCTATTTGGAAAAGGGCTACAATCAGGATCAAATCAATACAGATATACAAAACATATTAACTACAGACAGGAATACATTCCTGAAAAATCATCATAAAAAACAATACACTAAAAGCAATAATACGGCTGACCCTAAGAACAATAAATTTCAATTTGCATTTATCACCCAATATAACCCACATGCTAATAAAATCAAAAAGATTCTAAACAAGTATTGGTACATTTTACAACGTGATAGTGTACTTAAAGAGATCATTCCTGATAAGCCCATGATTATATACAAAAGAGCGGCCAATCTCAAAAACAAATTAGCTCCTAGCCTTCTCCCTGCACTCCCTTCATCTACTTCTGGTTCTTTTCTCCAACCCCTTAAAGGTTTTTATTGTTGCGGACATTGTTCCACTTGCAAACATCAAAAAAGAAAAATAACTAGCTTTGTCAGTACTCAGACTAAAAAAACATATGTAATTAAAAAACACATACAGTGTTCTACCACTTTTGTGATTTATATACTTCAGTGTGGATGCGGAGCCCAGTATGTGGGTCGTACCACCAGAAAACTCCACATCAGAATTTTGGAGCATTTTAACAACATTAAAAGGGGTACTTTGGATCACAGTGTTCCTAAACATTGTAATTCATGTCCCCTTTTTTGCTGGGAAAATTTCCAGGCCTTTGGTATTGAACATATCACACTGGGTTGCAGAGGAGGAGATAAGCTCCAACAACTAATCCGACAAGAAGCATTTTGGATTTATACACTAAAGACGCTACATTATGGCCTTAATGCTGAAATAGATCTTCAAGGTCTTATATAGATATTTGGATCACTTGTCATATTGATTGGTATAGATTGTTTTTCTTCTCAATTTCCTCATTTCTTGTTCATTTACTGATATATGTATGTATATAATATTTATACAATTTTTTGCCTTATCATTCTATTTGTACTATAAGATATATATGCTTACCTAGATGGTTGTTCTGTAATTTTATTACCCAGTTTGTTCCGGTCCATTATCATTTATGTACATGGATGCTTATATTTGGTGTAATACTTACCTGTCTACGCATCCATGTACACATTTGAATTGGTGCTGGATTTATTATGTATTTGATTACTTGATAGGTTGTACATTTATATATATAATTTCTAATTGGTCATATACCATATATTTTTGGGGTTCTATATGGTTCCCACTATGTTATCGTTTTAAACGACTTATTTATGTGCAATTTAGATCTCCGGTGTTTTGATCTCCCCCTTTCTTTGTTTATATATGCTCGAGTCTCGAGCGTTTTTGCTCTTAGATTTCTAGCGCGCATGCGCTCAGCTAACGGATGTACGTCACAGGAAGTATGTTTGTGCGTTCCACACTGAAACGCACGCCGCCGGTGATCGGCATTATGAAGAATCTCAACGGGTATAAGAAGATCCTCCTTCATATGACCCTCTACATATCCCTGAAGAAGTCCCTTATATTTTATCTGGACGAAACGCGTTGGATATATGGACTCAAGTTGTTCTTAATTTTTATTTTATATTTTATTGTATTTTGATCTCTCTTGGCCGTGCTACTCCTCTTTGGAATCGTGCTGTTTGTTCCATGCTGCTCTGGAGTTCCACAGAGAGTGGAGATATGCTCAGATTTTCCTTCTGTTTGTAAGTGTATCTAATAAATCGTTTTTGTAATTTTTATTACATACTTCACCATGTATGGCTTTCTTTTATCCACTCCTTAAAGATACAAACCTCCTTGAATTGTGCATTTGAAGCGGATACCAAGGTTCATACTCCATATACCCCAAGGGGGTGAGAGGCCTGATTTCTACCTTCGTTTGTGAGTTAGATATCACTATCACTTATTCACTTATTTTACATAACAGTGTTATGCTATGATCTACAATTTTTGTTTTTCTAGATTCTACTATCATTGTATATAGAATATTTCACTCTGGTCTAATTCCCAGGTTGTATACATATATCGTATGCTCATTGGATGTGGGTTCCACTTTGTTGTTTTTTTGTCTCGTTTTTTTTGCGTCCCATATAAAGGATGCTAGTAATTTTTGTATCTGTTTGCATAGCGTGGGTGAGAGGGGTAAGGGTAACATACAAAAAACATATAGAAGTTTCGGGAGCACCATCATCTTTACAGTGTTGATCTTGCCCAGCCATGACAGCATAACATCTTTCCATTTATGTAGGACCTGTTTACACATTTGTGGTAGGGGGAAAAGATTGAGTGTGGTGATGCTTCGGTGTGTGGCCGCTATCGTCACTCCTAAATAAGTGAGGTGTGTCTGTCTCCAATCAAAGGAGAATTCGGTTTTCAGTCTAGATACCTTGGAAGAGGGATGTCGGATTGGCAGGGCTTGCGTTTTTGATTGGTTTAACTTGTAATAGGACACCTTACTATACTCTTCTAGCACAGTGATGAGATTGGGTAGGGAACGTTCAGAAAATAATAGAACATTTTGGAAAATATTTAACAGCTTGAGGGGATTAGTATTAGACACTAACCAGTCTGAACAGCATAAAATAAAGAAATATGATCTGAAATGCCTGTCTGGTTAGATGGTTACCTGGAACACAAAACCTCCCACAATCTTGAGAAAATATTGAGATACTTTATTTTTTAAAATGAAGATCATAAAATGAGGATCCCACACCATTAGTATGTAAAACCCTAAAGTACTCTTTATATGAAAGCCGCATATTATGCCGAGCTTACGATATTAATTAGGGGATAGAACAACACCAGTGACAACTGGTTACATTTTAAGATTGCGGGATGTAAAAATAAAAAAAACACCTTAATTAATTTGTTTAAGCATTTGAATGCCATAAATATGATCAGTACATTGCAAAGTAACAAGAGTGGCATACCTCTGGCACTCCGAGGGTTCAGCACGCAGTACAAACAGTACAAAGATTGGGAGACATTATATTCCGCATCCACACACAGTGCTGGGAATAGGGGCCACATTTTAACAGACATTACTGGTACTAGAGCAGAGTTTGGTAACATTTGTTCCCTTATAGCTTAGTGAATAAATATTTTGTTTTTCACCTTGACCAGGGATCAATTCATTGTATGGGCATCAAACCATTTCTCTTTTTTATTATAATTTTTGTTAAATCACACCCCAAAAAATATTGTTTGACACGTCACATGCAGTGAATATGTTTTACATGAACCAAGGTGTGTGTATAATATATGTATACACATATACACACACATACATTTTTTTTTATTCAATCTTCCATGCTCCATTTATGTATATACACACACACACCTGATAATCAATTGTTATTAAAAAATAAACACTCATAAAAAAAAATAAAAAAAAAATAACACCATATAGGGATTCAACTCACAACATTTACATTACAATCTTAGTTAGTTTGTAACTTTTTAAATGGTGATTTTAGTTTAAGATTAGAACATTTTTAAATTATTATACACCGGATGTTCAGCTTCGACTCCGTACTAAAGGTTAAATAGGGGGCACTTCAGAAATTACCTATTTGAGCAGATTCCCCATATCTGAGATACACTCAGACTAGGCAATTTTCATTAACAACCTAAGCTCTAAGTATGCATTGAGGCAGAGGGACATTATATTGTTTGAAATACAGTTTTGTATTCCTAACACACTAGTGCAGGCTTCCCCAAACCCCTGCCCTTCAGATGTTGCTGAACTACAACTCCCATGATTCTCAGCCTGTTTCATTCACAGAATCATGGGAGTTGTAGTTCAGCAACATCTGCAGGGGCGGAGTTTGGGGAAGCCTGCTATAGTGCCTCTTTATCTATGCTACCTCAGAGGGCATTAGATTTATACAGCCATGTAAGAACAAAGCATGTGCTAGGCAAAACAAAACTAAAGGCAGTTCAGCAGCTAATAAAGGGTATGGTTTTAGGGCTTGGGAATACTTGAGCGAATTTTAATAAAAGCTTTTTTTGCAAAATTTACCTTTTGGATATAGAGTTTTATTGAAAGTCATCAGATGCAAACAGAAAATATTGAGGATGTTCATTTTGTCAAAAATCATATGTTAAGACAGTTGAAGTAATTTGGGGTTATCACGGGAAATAGTTATAGACAAGATAAATGCAGGAGATGCCATCAACTGTTTGTGTAGAGAAATACTTTAATCTTAAAGTCGTTAATTTACATAGCATTTGGCTACACAGGTCTTTGGACATATGTCATATAAAAGTCCCCAGATTCAGTTGTTTAGTTACCTGCATCCTTCTATTCTTTACACAATTATTTTATTATACAAAGAAATAAAAAAAAAACACTAGCTTTTGCATTTAGTTTACAACAGATAGAAGCACTTCAAAACTATGTCAAATCCCCCCACCCCCCCAAAAAAGTAAGAACTGTCAATGTATATCCTTACCATTGATTAAAAGTTCCAAAAGGTTACTAAATAAACAATAAATAAATAAAAATCAAGTGCACTTTAGAATTTATCACATGGTGCATGTGTAAATAGAACATTCTTCAGCAGAAAAAGTGTTTCTTTGGGCTTTTAATATTTATGACATTCCACCTCCTCCGTGATAAACTTCTATAATTTTTCCACATAGAAAATATTGAGCAAATGTCTCGGCATATTACTAGTCAAATTATCTTTAAAGTAAGCCATTTGATGCAGGTGTTGTGTATTGCTTAGTACTCTATTGTTTAAAGGGACACTATAGTCACCTGAACAACTTTAGCTTAAAGGACCACTATAGTGCCAGGAAAACATACTTGTTTTCCTGTCACTATAGTGCCCTGAGGGTGCCCCCACCCTCAGGGACCCCCTCCCGCCGGGCTGGATGGAGAGTAAAGGGTTAAAACTTACCTTTATTCCAGTGCCGGGCGGGGAGCTCTCCTCCTCCTCTCCGCCTCCGATCCTCCCTTTCGGCTGAATGTGCATGCGCGGCAAGAGCTGCGCGCGCATTCAGCCAGTAACATAGGAAAGCATTTACAATGCTTTCCTATGGACGCTTGCGTGCTCTCACTGTGATTTTCACAGTGAGAATCACGCAAGCGCCTCTAGCGGCTGTCAGTGAGACAGCCACTAGAGGATTTGGAGGCTGGATTAACCCCATTATAAACATAGCAGTTTCTCTGAAACTGCTATGTTTATAATAAAAAAAAAAAAGGGTTAATCCTAGAGGGACCTGGCACCCAGAGCACTTCATTAAGCTGAAGTGGTCCTTTAATGAAGCAGTTTTGGTGTATAGAACATGCCCCTGCAGCCTCACTGCTCAATCCTCTGCCATTTAGGAGTTAAATCCCTTTGTTTATGGAACCTAGTCACACCTCCCTGCATGTGACTTGCACAGCCTTCCATAAACACTTCCTGTAAAGAGAGCCCAATTTAGGCTTTCTTTATTGCAAGTTCTGTTTAATTAAGATTTTCTTATCCCCTGCTATGTTAATAGCTTGCTAGACCCTGCAAGAGCCTCCTGTATGTGATTAAAGTTCAATTTAGAGATTAAGATACAATCATTTAAGGTAAATTACATCTGTTTGAAAGTGAAACCAGTTTTTTTTTCATGCAGGCTCTGTCAATCATAGCTAGGGGAGGTGTGCCTAGGGCTGCATAAACAGAAACAAAGTGATTTAACTCCTAAATGACAGTGAATTGAGCAGTGAAATTGCAGGGGAATGATCTATACACTAAAACTGCTTTATTTAGCTAAAGTAATTTAGGTGACTATAGTGTTCCTTTAATAAAATGTCAAACACAAATATTTTCGAATGACAAACGAAAGGGCGGCCCTCACAAAACTTTGCCTTACATAGTAAAATCGGATGTATAGCTTCAGCTTTGTCATTTTCTAAACATAATTCTGGTGCCGTATACCAGATTTTCACCACTTTATTTAGTTTAAAAATACCTAGTAACTGCAATGAATGTATATGCAGATTCATTAATCATTCAGGTTTCCCACAGGATTGTTCTGTAAACTTCAGTAGCCTAAGATGATAAGTGTGGGCAAAACCAGGTGGATAAAACAAACAAACAAACAAACAAACAAACACATTCTTGAACCATTCCCCCCACCCAATGCAAAAAAATAATTATATATATATATATATATATATATATATATATATATAAAATAGGAAAAAATACCGGCACTCTAGGTCTTCCAAACGGAGATATTTATTTTCAGATCATCTGGAATGATCTGAAAATAAATATCTCCGTTTGGAAGACCTAGAGTGCTGGTATTTTTTCCTATTTTATATGTTTTTTCACTGTGCACCAGGCTATAACTTAATAAGTTGGAGTGCAGGAATTTTTTGTTTTATTATATATAATATATATATATATATATATTACACACACACACACACACACACACATATACACACACACATATACACACACACACTGCAAACAGGCTCTTTTTGTTTGCTTTTCTCATATTTGCTCGATTGATTGCTCTGTAGTGAATTCTTTACCTAGTCCAGGAACAGCTGATTCGACCTTGCAACTTTTTTTTTACCACTACATATAAAACGGTCGTTTACTGAATACATTTGAATTGAG
Source organism: Pelobates fuscus (assembly GCF_036172605.1). Classification (NCBI taxonomy): domain Eukaryota; kingdom Metazoa; phylum Chordata; class Amphibia; order Anura; family Pelobatidae; genus Pelobates; species Pelobates fuscus. The sequence goes on from NC_086320.1 coordinate 104,064,028, forward strand.
GCTAAAATGTTTGTTTTATCACTAGAGTTAACTTCTTAACAATAAGGACTACACATAAGCTTTAGTCAAAAAACGTTAATTATGCTCATATCACAGTGTATTCACAAAAACAAAATATATATATTTTTTCTATTTTAAAGTACTGCCACCAAAAATTCTGAAAATCAATTTCCTGTAATTCTACAAATTAAAATATATATATTATTTTTTTTAGTTTAAATAACTTTTTTTGCATTTTTTTTATACTTCTGTAAGATGACTTGTACAGAGCAACTCGAGTTATGAGACATTAGGAATTTTACCACCTGCAGTGCACTGCTGACTATTCACATTCATGTCCGACTGTGTGGGTGTGTATGGGAACATCTCTTTATTGAACTTTCACATACATAGAAAAAAAAAATCAAAAAAAAAAAAAAACCTCAACATTACAGCCAGTATTGCTAGCCAAAATTAGATAAAATCTGTTTTGTGTTTTTAGTAGAAGAAAAAACTATTTAAACCGATTTATCAGTATAGATGCTTACCTAAGCTTTTCATACAATTAAAAATATTTTGGTTTAGCCAACACAACACAGACACATCATCATCTAGTAACATCAGAAAAAAGATTTCTTAGTTCCTAATGCAGAATAAAGACTTTTCAGTGCTTTTAGGGGGTTTTCAGTGAAATCACAGAATGGGATTAAAGCAGTCTTTTGTTCAGTTGAGTGCGTTCATTATTTCAGAGTAACTGTGGCTTTGTTATGTGCCCTTGGTAAGGAATGCTACTTGAAGCTTTGCTGTAAACCAGGGCCGGACTGGGGATGCAAAGCAGCCCTGGAAAAAAAATCTATGCCAGCCCCATAAGTCAATGCGACATATATTGTCGCATGTAATATGTAAAGCTATGTCTTGCCACCCCAGATGATTGAGTTTATATATATATATATATATATATATATATATATATATATATATATATATATTGCTTTTTCTAATATAAAATATTGGTCCTTTCAGAGTAAAACGTTTAATTATACAGTAAGCATACTCACATGCCGACACAGGCAATCTCACTGACACGCACAAGCTCATTGATACACAGCCTCATAGACAGCCTCACTGATATACATAAGCTCATTGACATAAAAACACAAGCTCACTCACTAGCAGACACACACACACATACATGCAAGCAAGCTCACTAGCAGGTGCACACACACACGCAGCTTAATGTAGTGGTTCTGGTGTCTATAGCCTGTCCCTGCAGGCTTTTCAATGTAAACACTGACTTTTCAGAGAAAAGGCAGTGTTTACATTGCTTCCAAGTGACACCTCTAGTGACCGTCACTCAGACGGTCACTAGAGGTGCTTCCTGTGTCAGTGAGTAAAAACACTATTTTTAAAACACACACACCATGGCAGACACAAACACACACACCATGACAGACACACACATAACACGACAGACACACACACACACACACACACCATGATAGACACAAACGTGACACAGACACACACACACACACCATGACACAGACACACACCATGACACAGACAGTCTATGATGCAGACACACACACCATGACAGAGACACACACCATGACAGACACACCATGACACAAAGTCCATGACACACACACCCACACACACCATGACAGACAGACACACACACACACCATGACAGGCAGACAGACACACACACACACCATGATAGACACACACACCATGACAGACAGACAAACACACACACACACACACACCCACTCTGACAGACAGACACACACACACACACACACACACCATGACAGACAGACACACACACACACACCATGACAGACACAAACACACACACACACACACACACACACCCCCATGACACACAGACACACACACACACACACACACACAAACACACATACATACACTGACAGCATTACACATGTGGGTGATTACCTGTGGGTGATTGGCTAGGGAGTCATGCAGGGCAGAGAGCTGGGAGTGCTGACGGCCGCAGAAGGAGCTGGGAAGGCGGCCACAGAAGGAGCTGGGGAGGCGGCCGCAGAAGAAGCTGGGGAGGCGGCCGCGGAAGGAGCTGTTCTGGCGGCCGCATGGGAAGCTGTGCTGTCTCTGCTCCCCCGCCCTCGAGCGCTACTGAATGAGACCGGGGCCGGAATATGACGTCATATTCTGGCCCCGGTCTCATTCAGTAGCGCGCTGGGAGCAGAGACAGCACAGCTTCCCATGCGGCCGCCAGAACAGCTCCTTCCGCGGCCGCCTCCCCAGCTTCTTCTGTGGCCGCCTCCCCAGCTTCTTCTGCGGCCACCAGCAGACCCAGATGTCTGCCCGGCCCCAGGTGCCGACGGCCCACCGGGAAATTTCCCGGTGTCCCAGTGGGCCAGTCCGGCCCTGCTGTAAACAGACCTGCAAAGTGCAGAGTTAATGGACAAAATAGATCATTTACCAAACACAAGGCAAAAGCTGAAAAAAGAAGAGTCCACAAAGCTCTCCTCTAAAATTAAAACGGTGATTTAAAATACCATTGACAAGATCACTGGGCTGATTGATAAGGGGCATGGAGAATGTGTTCCCACAAGGTTAAATGGACAAAATCACAGACAAAAAATGCTGGTAAAATCAGGGTGGCCTTGAGTATTTAAAGAATGTATCTTAAAGGAACACTATAGTCACCTAAATTACTTTAGCTAAATAAAGCAGTTTTAGTGTATAGATCATTCCTCTGCAATTTCACTGCTCAAGTCACTGTCATTTAGGAGTTAAATCACTTTGTTTCTGTTTATGCAGCCCTAGCCACACCTCCCCTGGCTATGATTGACAGAGCCTGCATGAAAAAAAAACTGGTTTCACTTTCAAACAGATGTAATTTACCTTAACTAATTGTATCTCAATCTCTAAATTGAACTTTAATCACATACAGCAGGCTCTTGCAGGGTCTAGCAAGCTATTAACATAGCAGGGGATAAGACAATCTTGCAATAAAGAAAGCCTAAATAGGGCTCTCTTTACAGGAAGTGTTTATGGAAGGCTGTGCACGTCACATGCAGGGAGGTGTGACTAGGGTTCATAAACAAAGGGATTTAACTCCTAAATAGCAGAGGATTGAGCAGTGAGGCTACAGGGGCATGTTCTATACACCAAAACTGCTTCATTAAGCTAAAGTTGTTCAGGTGACTATAGTGTCCCTTTAATGCAGAGATAGGAGGGTACACTCAGATGAACACACACACACACACACACATATATATATATATATATATATATATATATATATATATATATATATAAATATATATATATATATATATATACACATACATACATACATACATACACACACACACACACACACACATACATACATACATACATACACACACACACACACACACACATACATACATACACACACACACACACACACACACACACACAATTCAATACTGTATTGCTTTTCTATGAAGTCAAATTTTTTTGCAAATAATGTAAAAAACCTTTCACCCTCTTTCTCGCTATTTATGTAAATAAATAATTGAAGTGGCACAATTCTTAGATTTAAAGGGACACTATGTACAAAAACAATTTTAAATTTAAAGAAGTTGATTTAGTGTATCGATCATGCCCCTGCAGTTTCACTAGTTTATCAGTACAATTTCCACAACCTCAACTTGAATTGAACAGTGTGGAATAAAAGATATACAACTTAAAATAATAATGCACAGCTTCCTCTAGGGATATAACAGATAGTACCCCTCAAAATAGCAAACCAACATAGGAAATGATGAGGATACTGTTGTAGATCTATAAACACACACTGATATAGTGTAATACAGTAAAGTACAGATATATGCGCGAATAGTAATTCACTCACTAGAGAGTTGATGAATAGGTTGCCTTAGAGTGCCTCCCTTTAGAAACCTTGGGGGCTGCTCCAAATCCTCTTTGTGCTTTAGGTAGTTATCACCACATACCATGAAAAGCAGAACACCGGACGATATAAAAAAAAAAATAAAAAAAAACCATGAAGAGGATCTGGAACAGTCCTTCAGGATTCTAACAGGAGACATCCTAAGGCAACATATTCATCAACTCTCTAGTGAGCGATTATTATTTGCATATATGTATAGTATTACACTATATCAGTGTGTTTCTCTGCAATTTAGAATTCACATTAAAGGGACACTATAGTCACCAGAACAACTACAGCTTAAGGTAGTTGTTCTTGGGAGTATATAGTCAGCCCCTGCAGGTTTTTTTTGGTAAACACTGACTTTTCAGAGAAAATGCAGTGTTTACATTACAGTCTAGGTGCACCTCCAGTGGCCACTGGAGGGGATTCCTGGGGCAGTGCTGCAGAGTCGGCTGCTGATTGGCCAGGGAGGCATTTGGATTTTCCTCTGGCCTACCACCTTGGCTGAGATGATCAGAATTGGGAAAGCATTGTGATTGGCAAAGATCATCACTTCTGATGTCAGCCAAGGAGGCAGGTCAGGGGCGGAGCACTGGCAAACTGGAAAAAAAGGTACGATTTTACTATATTTAGGATGGCTAGGGGTGGTGGGAGCAGGGAGGCTAGATAGTGATTTTAATACTATATTAAAGAATATACAAGAATACAGGTTTGTGTTCCTGACCCTATAGTGCTCCTTTAATTCTTTTTCTGTTTATGCAGCCCTAGGTACATCTCTCCATGGCTGTGACTTAAACAGCCTGCATGAAAATAAGGGTTTCATTTTCGATGTAGTCTTACTTTAGGAGTTCTCATCTCCTACTCGGTTATTGATCTGTAATCAAACACAGGAGACTGTTGCAGGCTTTTGCAGGCTATTATTTAAGCAGGAGACAGGGAATTCCAAATTAAGCAGACTAAGCAATAAAGGACAGTTAATAAATCAACTAGACTTTTCAGGAAGTGTGTAGAGTGGCTGTTAGTGTCACAGACAGGGAGATGTGGCCAAGACTGCAAAACAAAACAGTAATTTCTATATATTTCTCACATTATTAACAAAACACTGTTTTTAGGTTTTAAAACATACTCATAACTATGTGTAACTAGAATATTTTGTTCTTGTCCTAGATTTAAAAAAAAAATAAAAAAAATTGAATTATGCCTTGCTGCTAAAATGGTGCACACGATACTACGTGACATTCAAATGAATATAAAATGAAAGCATGAGTCACTGGTATAAGACACCCAGAATGAATGACATGAGGTGTTTTCTTAAAACTCTAAGGGAAAAAAAAAAAAAAACAGTTTCAGTAAGTACAGATAATGCAGGTAAATGTACATGACCTGTACCTGTTTAAAGGTAAACATTTGGTGATCCTTCAGCCACAGCAATGCACACATTGTCTTTTCTGAGAAATTACAGTGTTTATATTGCTAGCTAGGGACACCAAGTGTGGTCCTGCTATCTTTGAAGGGGTGACATTCAGCATTCATTATAGTTTGGAAACAAACTGTAGCAGACGCATTTTTCTTGACCCAGAATGGAATGTTTTTCTTTTCACCTTTCACCTTCTGATTTATTTCTCACTCAACTGTCATGGCATTAACTCAACCTGATCTCTTCATATTGGAAGTGTGAACTCCAGCACTTGAAAAATTAGAAGAGCTACAAAAGTCCTTTTTTTTTTTTTTTTTTTTTTTTGGGAAAGTAGATTTAAAAGGACCCAAAAATTCAAGTTCCACAGTACTGGCCAGTTTTAAAAATTACTTCCCACAGTGCGTGCGTGTACACACACACACACACACACACACACAGTGGCAGATCTGAAGTCAGGTGAGGGAGGGACCACTATATGGGTGTGCCACTAATTCCATCACTGAAGACATATCTGCCTCTAAGGGAGCAGAGCTTGTCAATGTGTCAGAATTACAGGCGTCTTATGTGAAACATCACGGAAGTTCCTGTGTTTGTAGAAAAATTACCTTCAAGCATAGTGCAAGGATGGGTAATCATTTTACTTTCTCTCGGTCCTCCAGACACCAGGTAAGGGAAATTGTGTTAAGAGAACAGGAAGTGAGACTTGCATGCAGCTACTTGGCCATGAAACCCATTCCATGAAGTTCAATCCGCACAGTTGTTGTGCCGATATGAATGCCAGTAGAAGTTTGGAACTCTTCAGCTATGGAATCAGCTCCGAACAATCAATTTTTTTTCCACAAACGTTTGTAAATGCAAAGTGCATGGCTTAGTGCTTGATTTTATACACCAGTCTGATTTAAACAGATTAAATACTACTTGTCCATATAGTGTGTGCACAGCAAACATTATGTACACACTTAGAAAAGGTATATTCTGTGGCAGAAAATAGTTTTTGGTCTAGGGTATAAATTAACATAGGTGCAAAATAATCAGTTTTTAGTTTACTTATCAAAATAGTTTTAAACTTAGCTATAAAACTTACTGTGAATTTTTTTTTTTTATTTCTTCCACCCTATCTGCATAAATAAGGATTAGTGTCCAAAAGAAGAAGAAGAAATGCCTATTTGGTTATCAGCAGGTTTTTTAAAAGAATGTAGCTTTGTATGGAGATTTAAGGAACACTGTAGTGTTAGGAATGCAAACATTTACTCCTAAAGCAATAGTGTTCCCTCACCTATAGGTGGCCTGGCCCAAACTGCGGTTAAGGTTTAAAAAGAGTTGTAACTACCTTTAGTCCTTCACTGTGCTGGTCTTGCTGCAGCTGCTCTAACTCCTTGGATGAGATCATCAAGATTCATGATCTCATCCAATCCACTGGCATTGGGAGGCTAGTGCACATGTGCAGCAAAACACTGTGTTGTGCCAATCAAAATGTTATCAATGAGAGCATCTGATTGAATAGTAGATTTTAACTTGTCTATAGGGGTGGGAGTGCCTTTAGGAAGACATATACATTGTATACATTGCTGTTTCCACATGGAAGGGTTAAAATGACAGGACCACTACACTCAGACCATTTCATTGAGATACAGTAGTCTGGTAACTTCAGGGATCCTTTAATGCAATACCATTTGTAACAGAAACGTCCTGGTTATTTCATTTTCATCCCAGAAACAACTTAATTGTAAAGCAGATGTGTCTTAATAAACTTTTTAAAAACGTTATCCTTTGTACTTTCCAACATCTGGTTTTATGTAGACATATCTTTTGTCAGTTTTAAATGCTAGCAATTCCCAGCAATTAGAGACATTATTCTTTACCATTTAAAAACTCACTTTTCCTTGTCTCCTGGGAACAAAGATGATGCACTACTCTATGCATGAACTTATAATAGAGGTACCAAATAAAACAAACCAAACAAAACATGAAAACATGCATGCGTTTATTTTTTTCACATTCTAGGGATATCTAAAAACAGGTTATAAAAGTTGAAGATCTCGTCTATATCCTTTGCAAGCCCTCCTCTTCCTACTCTGCCCAGACTTTCTGTGAATGTCCAATCACAGACTTTCTAATGCAGATCAATGCGAAGTCTTTGCAATGCAGGTGCTAATGTCATTTGCTGCCTCTTGAGTTTAAACAGTTAGAAAGTAACATGACCAGTTGTTGGATTGGCAGCCAGTTGGATGTAACAATGTCTTGTTGAAATTTCTGTTGAAATTTGTCCTCTATGTAAACCAAAACCCCCCCCCCCCCCAAAAAAAACCAACTTAAAACATAAAAACACAATGCTCTAAGTGTTCATATATGTGATACTATTTTACCGCACTTTGTATTTCTTTCTACTGCTTTCACATGCCTGTGGTTACATACCTTGTAAATAAATAAAGAATTTAAAAAAATAAAAAACATAAAAACACATAACTTGAGTTATATAAAACAAGTTTAAAGAAACTCCTGGTCGGAACGATTTTAAATTGTTTGTAATGTAAATTTGTCATTCTGAATCATGCTTATTGAATCATGTTTAATAAGATATTATTGAATAAGTTGAATATGAACAGTGTAATGTAAATGTTTTTTGTATTGAAATGTTGTTATATATGACAAAACTAAATAAAAAGAATTAAAAAAACAAAAAAAACATAAAACACCTCGGCAAGCTAGGGGTGTGAAGTGTTCCTTTAAGACTCTCCATAGTCTATTATATTATTATTTTATTATTTATATAGCGCCAACAAATTCCGTAGCACTGTACAATGAGTGTTACATGCGTCTTTTGTAGTAGAAAAAACACCACAACAAGAGGACAGTCTTCAATTAGAGGGGCAAAGGTTTAAAAATAATATCAGGAAGTATTACTTTACTGAGAGCGTAGTGGATGCATGGAATAGACTTCCAGCTGAAATGGCAGAGGTTAACACAGTGAAGAAGTTTAAGCATGCGTGGGATAGGCATAAGGCTATCCTAACTATAAGATAAGGCCAGGCACTAATGAAAATATTTAGAAAATTGGGCAGACTAGATGGACCGAATGGTTCTTCTCTTCTGCAGTCATATTGTATGTTTTTATGCTTCAAAAAAGTCACAGCACAATTTTGTGCAATGTCATTATTTGAGATTGTCTCTACAACCATCATCAGTTCTTGCATTTTTAATTAGCTTACTTTGTGCACAAATATTACACAGAATGTGCTCCAGTATGAAATTAAAGCACATGAAATTTGATATGTCCAGACAATGGTATGGTAATAAGTTTAGGTGCCAAGACATTTAATGGATCAGGAATTTAATGTCTGACATTCTGCAATTTTGTTACCTTTACTTTTTCAAGCAATCGATTACTATACGGCATGTCATCAATAATATACGGTGGATGCTTTTTGTTCTTTTTTTCCCCCTGTCTTTGTAATTCCATGTAGCATCAGTTTTGTTTATCATGGGTTCACAAAATCACTTACTCAGAATATTCAATATGCATATATGCACTCTGGAACAGGGTTAAAGATTGTGGATGCCCAAAAGTCATTTGTGTTCTTTTCCTACAATCATTAAATCTTCCTATAACTACAGCAAGATGAAGTATGATGGATGATGGATCAAGATGTATGGAATATGTTGAGTTTCATGCTTTGACCAGATCCCCTACAAAGTTAGTTCAAACGTCTTTAGAGAGACGAGAAGACTTATCACTCAGAAAAAGTACAAGTATACTTATCCAGGAGAATTCATTATACTTTCCATCCCATTTCATAGTATATTTTGTTTTATAATGTAATCATGTGATCTTTTATGCTTGTTGATTCAGTGCTTTCCTATAGGGAAGGATTAATGCATGAGCACTAGGTTCCTGGTTCGCACTGAATTAGGCAAGTGTAAAAAGGTTTTTTTTTAATCCCTTTATTTACCATTAGAGGGGAGGAGGCACAGAGGGACACAATAGTGCTAGGAATACACTTTTTAATCCCCAACACTATAGTGTTACTTTAGGAGCCTATTTTTGGTTGGTCTGCATAGGGTCATCTTGAACTCTTGGTTCTGTCAATAGTATTTTTGTTTGGCAATTACCTGCTGTCTGATTTCCCTCTTTGTAATAGGTATAAAGTGCTACAGTATAGGTTGGTGCTCTATAAAATATTTTAAAAAATCAATAAATTTGAGTGTGTATTACACATATTAAACACCTTTTTTTTTTAATTATTTTTTTGTTGTTGCTGAAATGCTATATGTATTGGCTTTCCTTTCCTTTTTAAACCACAAAAATAAAGTTTACTTGCATTCCACTCCCTCATCTCAGAGCAGTAAAAAGTTATTTTCCTAAAACAGCAAAGTACTCAAACTATAGGTCTTCCAGTGTAGCAGCAGCTATATTTATCTCTGTGCCCGGGGCTTTAATTATTCAGTATGATCCTTTAGCGAGCTAGAACAGTTTAAGCGAGTGAGGTGTGGCACTTTGCAGATGTTTGTATCATTACTCACTGAACAACATATGGGACTATGTACACATTTTAATTTTTAAAACTCGTGAGGATTCTGCGACAAGTAAAATGGTTTTAATGGTATTTATTTTTTTAGATAAAAATTATGTCTAGTAAAATATAAAATGTCAGTCAAAAACAAAATTAAATAATTCTGACTCAGATCGTATAAAGATGCACAGCTACAGACACATAATTAGCTCATTGAGCAGCTTTTATCAATTAGAACTCAAGAGCATTTCCCCACAAACATCAGTGGAGGATGTACCAGGGTACGTTTATCTCTTATCATGAAATTTGACACCAAGACCTGCTTAGACTCCTTAAATTCCTCCATTTAAACAATGCGAAGTAGGCTACTAATCCATCACTTAATTTTATACCATTTGCTTTGCCACAGGTCGGAAGTTTTTAATCTGCAACATGGTCAATAAACCCCATGAAAAGAGCATAGACTTTGTGTATATATTTAATAAATAAGTGATTAACCATGCAATAGAGTCCCATATACTGCATGTAAAAAAAAAAAAAATATTATATATATATATATATATATATATATATATATATATATATATATATATATCATCAGAAACTTTAAAGGGTTACTCCAAACACCATGGCCACTTCAGCCATAAATAATCATTGTGGTTTAGAGGGACATTGTAGGCACTATAACAATTTTATCTCATTCAATTGGTTGTAGTGCCTGGAGTTCCCTGGTGCTGTCCCTCTAATGCTAAATCATTTTTCAGCAGTTTAACACTAAATAAGGGTTTCTGGCCACCCACTTCCTGTGGCTAATACAGAGATAACACACTTCCTTCATCCAACACCAGAATATACCAGCAATGGGGGCTGTGATAGGCTGAAAGCAGTCATCTGACACAGTCATTTACATCCACCCATTGCTTCTCAGGCTTATGTTACTTTATTAGCCCAAGCAGCATAGAGGACAGCACCAGGGACCTTTAGACACAGCAACCAACACTAGCATCACTTAGATGGTACAGACCACACCGGGTGACACCAACTGGGCCGGCACTACCATAAGGCAGCGACCTTAGGACACCACAGCTGGCCCATGCAGAAGGTACTGTGTCCTTTAATGGGCTGGTGAAAGCCCAGTGGACAATTGCATGAAAGACCAGAGACGTTCGGGTCTGCAGCTACGTTAAGTGAAGACCTTGCATATCCCTCTTGTGAGTTCCAGCAGCGTCACTGACAGTATTGATGGTAATCCACAGAAACAAAACACTGACACCATCAGGAACTATGTGTTAAATTTATATTTATTATATTATATTGCAACTTATTGTAACAATGCAGTGTTTGTGGGCCCAGGGCCTACTTGAAAACGAGAGAAATCTCAATGTATCCTTCCTGGTAAAATATTTTATAAATAAATAAGAGTAAGTCCATGAGGGAAGTGGGCCTGCCCCCATGAATGATCGCACAGGGCAACACCAAACCCTAGTGACGCAGCTGAACCACTTCAATGAGATGAAGCAGCTACAGTGCCTACAGCGTTCCTTTAAAATAATGATTTCCTGCATTGTAGAAAGCTGGGAGTTACTTTGCATATCACAGACTGATTGGCTGCTGATATTGCATGCTCCCTGCAGCCCATTTTTATCATTAGTAACAAGTTTCAAAACATTGTTAACTTTTTGCATAGCAACATCCTTAATGGATAACAGATCTTCAAGAGATAATACTATAGCTTATAGAAAGGACAATAATATTAATCTATTAGCATGAATGATTACAGTGATTTATGGAAAGAGGACCATCCCATTTTAATAATTAGAAGGAGTAGAAAAAAACAATTATATATATACATATATATATATATATATACACACACATACATATATATATGTATTTTTTTTAATGATAAAACACTTAAATTAGTGTTCATGTTCTAACAATTATTTTCATCAATATTAGTAAAACAGGGGGAATCCATGCATTTATTGAATAGTTGATAAATTGCTAAGTAGCCATTGATTCCAGAACTATATATGAGGTTTGTATAAAGAGAAAGAAAGCATCTGGTTTTATGATCATATGAGAAATCAGAATACGTTTTTATTTCTTAAAAATACTTTAAAAATCCATTAAAATATACGATACAGCATTTTTGAAATTATTATTTATTTTAAAGAGAAAAATATTTTTTCAACAGATTTCTGTAAAACACAAATGATTACGATTTTTAGGTAGCAGAGGTTTATCAGTGCACCTGCTGAGCAGAAATATACAAAAAGGACAATTGCTTGGATTATAACAGAACAGAAAAATGCAATTTTCAAATATATAGAAACTCAATTTTCGGAGACCCATACTATTACTGAAGAGTTATAAACCCTGCAATGTCTTAGACAAGCAGTAGAATGTGTCATGCTTATAGGTAAATAGATACACGTATCTACATATGTTTGTATCTATACATCGGTTTGGAATTTGGCCAGCTCAAAGTACAGTTGTTTCTGTACAAAGCAAATCTGCTAACGTGTGTCCCCATAATGAATTTCAAATTAATAAATGACTCATCTCCTAGATTAAATGTAGAGCTAATTCTGAGACGGAGACCCAATCTTTCTAGGATCACTTGCAAAGATCAAACGCAGTCAAGTGGGAGACTGAACAGACAGAAAACATTTATTTTTCTTCGAATCACATAGTTACAGAGAACCCTGGTCAATCCCACTGTTTTCATGGGTCGAAATCTAACCCTGGCATAGTTTACAAATTCAAACAGCTTATTGAAATGTCAGTGTTTTGTATGGGCCCTGCTATTTTTCTGCACATTACATTGGAATCACAAAGAAATGTACATTCCCATTTTGCAATACAAAAAAAAAACCACAAATCAAGCTTTGCTTGCAAACCTCAGATAGGCCTACACCACGTTTTATTGTATTTGTTATTTACTAAATTGTATATTGAATACAGTTTCGGATTTGTTTTTGATTTAGATTGCTTTTTCATAAAACAAAAATAAATCATAAATAAATCAACATAAAAGTTAGTAAAATACAAAACACACTGATCTTTGACACATCCATCTATGGTTTCTACGGAAAGGTGTGGCACAAACATTCTTTTAATGAAAGTCCCTAAGGCACTGTCACAAGAAAACAAACAAACTCATCCTAAATTGTAAATTTTATTAAAGACACGGAGGCTCCTATTATGCTTCTCTTTCTTTAATTTTCCCTCAGCAGCGAAGAGAGAAATGAGTGAAAAGAGAAAAAACATATCATTAACATATATACATATTCAACATATTCCATAGTGCTACATAAGGGAACCTCCCCCTTCCAGTATATAAGGTGTAGCACTCTCTTCCTCTTCTTCTTTCTTCGCTGCTCCCTCAGACCAGCTAAGTACCTTCATTGACTATTTTATATTATTGTCATTTGTATCTTCATTTACTGTCCCTGTTCTTCTGCAGGGCTTGTTCCTAATTCATTTATTCCTATTATATACTTTTACTGCTGTGTTTCTTCTATCCTGTGGGGTGGGCTCTGGTCCCTCTCTTCTCTCTGGGCTGTTTTGACCCGGCCCGTTTTCACCCGGGTCCCTGGGCTCTTTGAGTGCCCTTGGCATTCTCCCCACCCCCCCATAGCCGTTTTCGGCACCCTTAGACTCCCGCCGGCGGCTTACCCGAGCGGTTTTCTCTCTTCTCCGGTTCCGCCGCGCGCACGTTCTGCGCATGCGCGGAAGACGCGCGGCGGCCATTTTGTTGGTTTCTTGTCGCCGGTTGTGCCGGCGGCCATTTTAAGACCTTTTTCGCGGCGTTTTTTGCTGTATTGCTCCGTGGAGGCTGCATGCTCCCTGCTCCTGCTCCTATACCGGGTATTTCTCTCCTGCTCTGTCCTTTGTGCGTGGGTTAATCAATCCAGCATCTATCCCTGTCCTATACTCTCGGTATTTGCACTATATTATCTATAATTATGCAGTCTGCCTGCGGTGATTTAATTTCTCACCCTGTCCCCCCTAAGGGTACCACAGGTTTTGACTCCCAGGCTGACTCTAATCTTATAGGCTCTGAGGAGTTTCAAAGCCTCCTGGACACCACTATGTCCACCTCCATTAACAAGGCCATCTCCTCGGCCATGGGAGCTATGTCCTCTAGCATCTCCCTGTCCATCTCTCAGGCCCTTAGGCAGGCCCTCCCTGCCCAGTCTGGGCCAGGACACTCTCCCATCTCCCCTGAAGGGACTACCCCAGGGCGCAAGGCGCCTGGCAAACGTAAACACGCTGCTGACCACCCCCATACCCAGGTAAAGCCTGGTTTGAATGACACGCCTCAGGCTGTCGATGATGGCGCGCAACAACCGCGCAGTAGAGCTACTGGCCGGGCTACGGCGGCCAGGGAATGGAAACGGGCACGTGCCCATGATTTATTGTCCGATTCGGACGAGGATGGGGACGAGGAGTCGGACAATCAGTTCTCGGATCCCTACGGGGACGAGGTTTCAGGGGACGATGACCTCCCGGGGTCACAATTTCCCTCCAAGCCAACCCAGACCAAAGCCCTTTCAGGGGCCCATGATGCAGAGCTAACCTCTGACGATAAAGATGCCCTGGCATTTGACCCAGACAACCTCAGGCACCCTCGCTCCGCGGAATGGGAGCCTTCGGACCATATAGCCCGGTACCTGGCCCTTAGGGTCCATAAATCCCTCTCACAGGAGGGTCGGAACAAACTGAGGGCGGAATGCCCCCGCCCGATCATACCCGATGCGGTAGCCAAGACCCCTGAGGTAGACCCCCAGATTATACAGTTCCTAGGCAAGACGGGTTGGAAACCCAAAAAGGGCCTGGACTACTCCATGCGCAACTGTCAGGACAAATTCCTTGACACCCTGGGCCCAGTCACCAAACTATATGAGCTACTAGAATCGGCTCAGGCTAGTGGGGCTCCAGTAGATTTTGATGTGGCGTTCGGATGGCTCCAACGTCTTATATGTATGATAGGCAACGCCAATACGGCTATGTCAACGGAACGCAGGAAAGCCATCCTGCTTAAGATTGAGCCCAAGCTCGCGAGCATGGCCTCCAATGAGCCCGGTGCCTCCGCAAAGGGCCTTCTATTTGGGGAGTCCTTTGTAAAGGACCTGGGGTCTTACGTTAAGACCTTCACAGCTTTGGACAAGGCCCAATCCTCCATCAAGCGGGTATTTAGCCCAAAGGTTTTTGGCGGGGCCGGTAGAGGTAGGAGCCGTCTACCCGGCCGCAACCCCCGGGGTTTCTCAAGACCGGGCAGAGGCTCCTTCAACCAACAGAGACCGACCCAGGAACGGTCCTTCACCCCGTTCTTCCCCTCACGAGGACGGGCTTGGCATACCCGCGGCAGTCGAGGAGCACCCACGGGAAAACGCCCTTATGGTGAGTACCATGTTTCCCCTTTCTTCCCATATACGGGTAGGGGGCAGACTGGCCCGGTTCACTCGGGCATGGACACTGATCACGTCAGACAGTTGGGTGTTGCAGACGATAGAGGGCTACCACCTAGAATTGACTGCTCCCCCCATGCAGACCTCTCCCCCAAGGGCGATTCAAATGCCGACTGCGCACTTAGACCTCATCTCTACAGAGATCAGAGAATTACAGGCAAAGAGGGCCATAGAGGAAGTCCCTCTAGACACACCAGGTTTCGTAAGCAACCTTTTTCTAGTGCCCAAAAAGGGAGGCGGGGTCCGCCCGGTTATCAACCTACGGCCCCTGAATGCCTTCATACAATACCGGCATTTCAAGATGGAAGGCATTCATTGCCTCAGAGACCTGCTCCTACCCGGAGACTGGATGGTCAAATTAGACTTGCAAGATGCTTACCTAACGATCCCCGTAGCCTCAATTCACAGGAACCTACTCCAGTTCTGCTGGGAAGGCAAAAAGTGGCGTTTCACATGCCTACCCTTCGGTCTGTCCTCAGCCCCTTGGTGCTTCACAAAAGTACTGAAACCGGTGGTGGCCTTCCTCAGATTACACGGGGTCCGCCTTATCATATACCTGGACGACATCCTCATACTCTCCGGGACTCGATCACTCTTACTAGAGCACTTAGGGTGGGCCCTACACCTCATACAGAACCTGGGCTTCCTTGTAAACTGGAAGAAATCGGTTCTGATCCCCTCTCAACAAATGGAATTCCTCGGATTCCGAATCGACTCAGTACTACAAGTTCTCTGCCTCCCGGCGGAGAAGATGTCCAACATCAAGAGGGAAATAAGGAAACTTATGCAACGGCCGGACATATCCCTGCGCCAACTGGCACGGGTCATCGGCCTGTTGGCAGCCTCTATCCAGGCGATTTTCCCAGGCCCGCTGCATTACAGAGCCTTACAACGACTGAAAGCGGCCTGCCTACGAAGTGGCCACTCGTACGAATCCCACATTTCCCTGGACACGGAGTCGAGGGAGGAACTGAACTGGTGGCTAACCCACATGGAGGCTTGGAACGGCCGGGCGATCTTCGGGTCCACTCCAGATCTAGTGATCGAATCGGACGCCAGCTTACATGGTTGGGGCGCACGCTGCGGCAATATCTCCACAGGAGGCAGATGGTCCACGGAAGAGTCCTTCTTACACATAAACTCTCTGGAACTGCTGGCGGCCTCGTTCGCCATTCGCAGTCTATCACCCAAAGGCATCTCATGCTCGATTCTTCTCAAGCTGGACAATGTCTCAGCGGTACGTTACATAAACCATCTAGGGGGAACCAGGTCCCGCATCCTAGCGGTTTTGGCCAGAGACTTCTGGAATTACTGCTTACAGAACAGCGTGTCCATTACCGCGGAACACATCCCGGGCCTGGACAACTACACCGCGGACTGGAACTCCCGCTACTTGAGGGACTCGGGAGATTGGAGACTGCTACCGAGCGTATTCCGCAAAATCTCATCCCTATGGGGACCTTTGAGCACGGACCTGTTCGCATCCAGACTCAACACACAACTACCGAGGTTCTGCAGCTGGCGACCAGACCCAGAGGCCATAGCGACAGACGCTTTCCTCCAAGATTGGTCCGAGGGCAGGGCTTACGCCTTCCCACCGTTCAATCTAATAGCTCGTTGTCTGGCACACCTCCGACGCTTCAAGAGCTCGTTGGTCCTGATAACCCCGTGCTGGAGATCTCAACCTTGGTTCCCACACCTACTGGAGATGGCGATAGACCACCCAAGGCTACTGCCGGACCATCCATCTCTACTGACCAACCCAGACGGGGAGAACCACTCCCTAGTGGAACAGGGCCTTCTCCGTCTCATGGCATGGCTCCTTTCCAGGGACCCTGGGAGATCACAGAGGTTTCGAGCACGACTATGCAACTCCTGGCAAACGCATGGGCACCTGGTACACGACAAGCTTATGCTGCGGCATGGAGACAGTGGGCCAATTGGTGCTTGGGACGATCATTGGATCCGGTATCAGCCCCTGTGAAGTCGGTACTAGATTTCCTTACACACCTGTTCGAGTCAGGCAAGGCCTTCCGCACGGTCAATGTATTCCGCTCGGCCATCTCAGCAGGACACGACCAGGTAGACGGCCTCCCACTAGGACAAAATCCTCTAATTTGTCGCCTGCTCAAGGGAGTCCGTTTCTCACGTTCCCCCACATCCAAATACGGATCCTTCTGGGACGTCAACTGTGTGTTCAGACTCCTAGACGGCTGGCCCACAAACGTGGATCTTTCACTTAAACAATTATCGGCAAAACTACTTATGCTGCTCTGCCTACTATCCTGTAAACGGGTATCAGATGTGAGAGCCTTGGACTGGCGAGCCCGTACATTCACCCCGGAGGGGGTGTCGTTCGATATCTCACGAAGAACGAAGTCGGCCACCAAACAAGTTTGCTATCCACGAATACCGTGTTTGCCTAACTTATGCCCAATAGCATGCCTAAAAGAGTACGAGTCTCGCACCTCTACACTGCGCCCGTCTAATGACGGCCCTCTGTTCATCTCCCTGAAGAAACCTCATCTACCTGTATCCACGCCGACACTGGCACGATGGATCAAATGGCTGTTAGCTACGGCCGGGATCGATGTCTCTGTTTTCTCATCACACTCTGTTAGAGGCGCCATGGCCTCAAAAGCATCGGCAGCCGGATGCCGCTTGGAAGACATTCTGAAGGCTGCAGATTGGTCTACGGAATCCACCTTCAGGAATTTTTACTTTAGACCGATACAACATTTTTCAGATAAAGTTATAGCTCAGCTTTAAAAAAGCATAATAGGAGCCTCCGTGTCTTTAATAAAATTCCTAGATTTTACTAGTAGCATGACGTAAAGTCATGATTTTATTAATGACACGGAGGCGAGTATTATTCCCTCCCTCCCTCCCTGGGAAGGAAGTGGTGGTATGTTCTTCTTTTACAACCTGTTATTCTAGACTGACTCACAACTTACACTCATACCTTTAGGACGGGTCTTCCTGGCCCAAGTTTATTAAGTTATGCATAACTATTTGACGTTCTTTTCCTGGGGACACTGTGACGCCTTTTTCTTTCAGGCATAGTTGACGTTAGCTTATTTGATCATAACCGTTGCATATCCATATATTATGTCTATTTAATATGACATTCATTTCCTTTTCAGAAATATAGGTTACTAGAAATACTGGACTATGTTACACCCAGTTGTCAGTTGGGATTTTACCATATTTCTCCTCTCTTTTTTAGCATGATTCCACAAACCAATGGAACTAACAGGAGCTTCAAGGTTGACTCCGCATTCCCTAGGAAGATATGTTCAACTTCCCAAGATTACAGTTCAAGTTCAAGTTATGGTTCGGTTTACTGGTCTTCGGATCGCTACGAAAGAGGAAGAGGAAGAGAGTGCTACACCTTATATACTGGAAGGGGGAGGTTCCCTTATGTAGCAC
Source organism: Pelobates fuscus (assembly GCF_036172605.1). Classification (NCBI taxonomy): domain Eukaryota; kingdom Metazoa; phylum Chordata; class Amphibia; order Anura; family Pelobatidae; genus Pelobates; species Pelobates fuscus. Next base: position 104,082,775 of record NC_086320.1, read on the forward strand.
TATGGAATATGTTGAATATGTATATATGTTAATGATATGTTTTTTCTCTTTTCACTCATTTCTCTCTTCGCTGCTGAGGGAAAATTAAAGAAAGAGAAGCATAATACTCGCCTCCGTGTCATTAATAAAATCATGACTTTACGTCATGCTACTAGTAAAATCTAGGAATTGTTTTCAACTGCCATGTACACATATATTATAATTATATATCATATAATATAAAACAAAACAACTGTTTTCAACTTAAATCGGTTTCTAAAGTTTCTAAGTATGTAACTTAGCAGAAAGAAATTAAAGCAAACTTGTTTTTTATTAAAATAAGTAGAATTGGAATTTTTTTTATATAAAAAAACAAAAAACAAACAAAAAAAACCTGTAACTTAAAAAGAGCACTTGAATAAATAAATAAATCCATAACATGTAACACAGGATTACTGTAGAAAACACCCTACTGTTACTAAATACTTTCTGGGAAATATAAAGTGGTGATGAACTAAGCTGAAGAAGATATGAAGTACCAAATGGACAATATAAACACTATAAAATACAAAGCACTAAATAGAACTGTTCTTTATTATATTAAACTACAACAAGTACACTTGCTGTGAATTCCCAAATGCGTTTCTTTTCATGGAAGTGTCAAGTCTATTTAGATGTTACAGCAACTAAAATGTCCTTCATCATTTTTATTATATACATACATCAGCAGCACTGTAAAATAAAGTCAATGTTCAAAGTGACAGTAATGACAGCCCAAAACCATGGACTATAATTATCTAATGAAAGCTCAAACAATTATGGAAACAAAATATCTGATATAAAAAAAAAACAATTAGCAGAAGTAGCACAGGTGCTGATTATAAATTACATTAGCTCAGTTCACTTAAACAGTCAGGTTAACCACAAAAAAGGACTTAAATTTAAAGAGGCACTCTAACTACAAAAGCTCACTGTACTGGTTAAAGGGACACTATAGGCACCCAGGCCACTTCCAGATAAACTACAATGTTTACATTGCAGCATTAAGTCTGCCCACAGTGGCTGTCTACAAGACAGCTATTAGAGGGCTTCTTGAATTGAAATTGACCTTAGGTCCAGTATCTGACGTCAGACGTCCTCACACTCTACATGAGGACACCCAGCTCTAATGTGTGCAGGGCACGTCAGAGGGGGCGGAGTGTCAACCCAGCCAGAGGGACATCAGCGCGGTGATCAGGAAATAAATAAAAGGGTTTTTAACCCTTTATTTACTCAGGTGAGGGACGCGAGGGAGGGGGAGGCAGGGGGAGCGATAGTGTCAGCTTTTTTTGAACACTTTGACACTTACATGGGTTCAACGGGTCTCACTGGCCTCAGAGAGTCAGCAGAACAGATATGCCCAATGTATTCGACAACAGTTTGACTCTTAATAGGACAGTCTGGAGTTTGTCATATTTGTGACAGTTTATAACAGTGATGATTTAAATAGAATAAATTGGATATAAAAGCATCTCCCTGGCTGTCACTCCACAGAGCTAAAATAAGTGACCCAAACGTTAGGCTACTGCAAACCTGCTTTTCCCACTTCTTTACCCCTTAAGGACTGAGCCAAATATACACGTTTTGATCAAACAAAACTTGGAATTTTACGGTCTGTTCAACCGTAATTCACCTCTTTCATATTAAGCGCACCCACACTTATTATATATTTTATTCAGAAGAAATAGGGCTTTCATTTAACATCCAATATTTAGCTATTAAACGTAACTTAATATGAATAAAATATAAAAAAAAATGAGAAATTAAGACATTTTTATTTTTTTAGTTCTGCAACTGTGAATGTCATAATACTGCTTTTACTGCAATAAAATACACATTTGTATTCAGCGATGTCTCATGGACGGCATAGCATGCCCGCAGTCCTTAAGGGGTTAATGAGTGGTAATAGGAGCTACAAGACAGAGGCTTTTTTAATGAGAAACCTATGATTGGTGTATTCCTTAGTACAGATTGAAAGTGTGTGTCAGAGAAAGAGGGAGGGCTTGCAAAGGCTGTAGATAGCAGATCTGCAACAAGCTTTGTTTTCGTACGACACCCCCTCCCCCACTCAAAAAAAATTAAAATTTCACTGGAGTATTCCTTTAACGATGGGATGGCACAAGAAGAGTCCTGGCATCATACACATCACAGTGTAATTTACTTAAGTGGTTTTGGTGATAATTCTGCCCCTGTAGTTGCTCTGCTCAGATTGATGCAGATTAAATTAAAAGCACGTTATTTCTGCAGCCCTAGCCACAACCCCCAGCTGTCAATCATAGAGCCTCACAAAACACTTCCTTAAAGAATATTCAAGTTCTGTCCATATCTGAAGATCCACATTAGCACACCAACAAAGTGATTACTGTCATAAATCCAAAGCTCATTTAAATTCACAGCAAAAATAGCTTAACTCCATCCAAGTCAGCTATGCTTTCATTTAGGCTACTCTGCCTTAAAATTTGAAATTGAAATTTGAATTGCCAATAATTCTTACTTTAGTAACCAACCCTGCAAGTGTGGTACTCCAATTGCGGTGTTTAGGAACTGCTGACTTTTTTTCTGGGGGTTCTCCTGTAAGGCATTCTAACCCCCTGGTCCTTGCCAGCAGTCTCCTGTGTGAGATTAGATAAGGATCTCACAGGAAGACAGACTAATTCGTCATAGCTCTCCTCAACATGGCGGGGCATTGCTTGTCATGTGCTGTCCAACAATATAAAAAAATGCACAATGTAAAAGAGCACAGCCTGTCCCAAAATGAACAGCACTTTTCATGGCATGCCAAACTGTGTAAAAGTATTTTATTCTTCGTATCTGCATTTTTAAACTGTTAGGCAGCAAATGGAAAGGGCTGCCCTGACAAATAAATAATAAAAAAAAACCAACAAAAAAAAACACAACTATGTGGACAAGGAAAAAAAAATGTTTATCTTGCCAATCAAAAGTTATGCAACTAAAGTGTGGTTTTAGGCACTTAGAAAGCATTAAAAAGTATCTGCATTGTTACCACTTATCTGTGTACATAAAAATGTATGTATTTAGTAACTCTTTACTTACTGTTAGTTAACTTCTCTAGTTATGGAAAACTAAGAATGCTTACACTTAGTAGTTTGAACCAGACACAGGTGTGAATTATACCTTATTATACTCAGAATTTAAGCAAAGTGTACAAAAAAAACCTACAAAACAATCAGCAGTACCCCATTTAATTAATTTATATGTTGACTGCTTCAAATGAATCACGTGCCCTTACAATTAAATAAATATTAACGTATGTGTCTGTCCAGACTCAGAGCTTCCCTGCTGCAGGGTGGGGTTGGACCAGAGACAGGTATAAGGAAGGATCTATGCTACAAACACGTTCCTACAAGCCCCACTCTAGATCAGAGCGATAGCTGCTTGTCCTGTAACAATGTAACAATTCGGTAATTTAGAATCCTGGTCTGGATAGAGGGGGGAATATACAAGTTTCATAGGAGAGGGGGAATATACAAGTTTCATAGGAGAGGGGGAATATACAAGTTTCATAGGAGAGGGGGAATATACAAGTTTCATAGGAGAGGGGGAATATACAAGTTTCATAGGAGAGGAAAACTGAGCCTCTGTATGAAGCACACAAACAGTCCCATGGGGAGCTGCACTCACCATTAACAACAGCAACAGGCGTCCTCCTCCAGCAGGGATCCAAGGCATGGTTAACAACAGTGGCCAAACTCTGTGCTGTCTGTTTCCTGACCCAAGAACTTCTGATAGGTGAACCAAGACCTGCCTGGGGACCACACACAGTACCCCAGGTGGGAAGAAGACCTGGTCTCTGCACGGGAGTCCTAAGAGTACAAAATCACCGATGCAGAAAATGGAGACGCCTGTACAACAGAGGAGGGGAAAGGTGTACTGACTGGGGGGAGGGAGACCAGGCACAGAAGTAGAGGGGAGGTATCAGCTTTGAAGGGCTGGGTTGCTCTATGTCCTTTCACTCTTTCCTTGTTTTACAGCTTTAGGCAAACAATGTGACGAATAAGTACTCTACCCAACCCCACCGGTCACCATGATGTCATTAACGCGTTATTAGGTATTCCAGAAACTGAGAGAAGCACAACTTGACCAGAGATATCAGTGTTTACATTTTGTTTATTGTTGGTGTGCTTTGTGACTGCATGCTGATAACACTGACTAGGTAGCCACCTTTATGTTGGTTTGTGAAACCAGTAGATATGGACAGAAGGATTTTACAGTGTTTAGTTGTACATTTTCATTACCTATCTTTAATATTTGTACACTGTGATGTGCTTTTTTATTTTTTTATTTTTTTATGTATAATAAATCCTTTGTTTTATAGAGGAAATGCCAATTTAAAACATTTAAAATTGTTCATTTCATTCTGATTATTTATTTTTCATCTTTGAAATCTGAAACCAACTTCAGGGTTGGTATATACAAAGTTTAACCATTTATTTATTTAACCATTTTATTGCATGTGATTGTTTTTATGTTTTTGCCTTGAATTTTTGTGATCAATTTCTGCTTACCTGCCATGGAGATCTTTAAAACGCCCCTTCTGGTACTCTATCCTGCATGACTCCTGGTTTCTTTAAAAGAAAAAGGAAAAAAAAAATATAGTGTATCCTTCCTGGTAAAATATTTTATAAATATTCTGCCTTTTATTTAATATAAGTGTCATGTTTTAGAATGGCGTACTGGACGGAGGCAGACGTCATCTGTGCTGTAACGTTCTGAACAAGCAATAATGCACAGATTGCGGACATGCAGTTTGGAGCTTGTAATCATACACGGAACTGGGAAGTACATGTCCTGATCTCCTCTATTAAATTGGAGTTGAGCTACTGAGAAGAAACTGCTTTGTTTTTATTAGCGGCATTTGAATTGGCTTCCGTTTGGGACTCTAACTACGACTAATCTCAGGCAGCACTGGGAAATGTATCTAGAGAACTTCCCTTAACCACTTCACTACTCTAACACTAGGCAGTATTCCCTATGCTTCCCTAACACTAACTATTTACTACCTGCATTACATTAAAGGGTTACTCCACGCACCATGACCACTTCAATGATTTAATTTGACATGGTGCCTGGAGTCTGTATGTGCAACATTTCACTTTGAAATGCTGCACATAGAGAAATTCATCCTGATTGTTTAACTCCAGGATGGCTAATATCGCTTCTGTTCAAACTAGGGAAATGCATGATCAAAAAATTTGGTTTGTAAATTCGGGTAAGAGAAAAAAAAATTGGCACTTCAGTTCAGCAATTCCGAAATTTGGGACTCCGGCGGTTCGGTACTACCGAAATTCGGGACTTTGGCAATTCGGGACTTTGGAACATCTGTAGGGCACCCTACCCCTAACCCTGCCCTAACCCGGTCACCATTCACATAATTTTCCCTCCCTCTCTTGTTTTGCCACTTTTCAGAAATCTGAAGCACTTCGGCACTTCAGAAATTCGGCACCATAATGTTTTCATTCTAGTGCCCATCAGCCCTTCCTCTTCACTTCACTTAATTTCCAATCAGGACTACACAGACCACTAGCTATGAATTCACAAAACAGAGTGAAAAAAGATATGTATCTTTCTCACACCATTTTTTGAAGGGGGGACTACTTCTTTATTTAAACATTGGTCTGGAATGAAAGCGTAGGGGCAGAGCTGAGGGCCCTTGATTTAAGACTTTGGGATTAAACTGCTCGTTAATTTTTTAATCCCTGTAGAAAAATCAGCTCCCGGGATTTTATTGCACCATTGCAACTTAAATCCGATGAATTGGGCTCGGTAATAGATGACAAGTTTTTCAGTTGCAATCATGGGTGCTTTTTGACAAAATATCCGTATAATGTCCAAATCAAGTTAAAGTATGTTCTTTAAATACATAAAGCACATACAAAAAAATAAGTCCTCTGCTCACTCCCATCACTCCTGGGCGACAGCAACGACCACAGTACACATCAGCTCCAATACATATAGTAAAAAACACATACACATAGCAATGTGGCAAGATGTTACCGAGACTGTATCACTATGAAGAGATCTTGTTGAAATATTAAACTCTGTAGATTATATCAGCTGCATTTTATAGATTTATTTTTAAACAGATCTAGAGTATATACTTATATACTTTTACTTGATTTGGACATTGTATGTTGTTGACTTGATTCAGAGTAATTACGCTCTGAACTTTGGTTAGGTTATTTTCTGTGGATGATCTGTGTAGCATCTTAGCACATATATATCCCGTTACTTTAAAGTTGATTACTTGAGTGTGGTATGGTCACTGTCTGTTGAGCTAATCTTGGCATTCCTCCATTAATTTTTTTTTACTTATATTTGCTATATTTTTGGCTTTTATTTGCTCATTTTTGCATATTAATATATTTAATAAAATAATGAAGACATAACAAATATCAAGGACAAATAACTTAACAAGAAAAATAATCAGTAAAACCAAATACATATAGAACATTATATGAATGTGGATATAGGTTGGAGTTATTTACTGGTAACTGTTCTGTTAAAATGATAGCCTGGTATAATTAAAGGAGAGCCATGCATTTCTGCAGTTTGCCATCCATGTGTGGATTCTGTTTTACCAGTTTTACCAGGCGTCTAATTGGTCACTCCTTCACTAATTAATACAATAAGGCTATGGTCTTTGTTCCTATATATCTTGTCTGACATATTATTTGGGTGATATGAACACTAAATACATTAAGTCCTTAACATCATTTTCCTTTTACATGAGTTATTTTGTAAGAATATGTACACATATATTTTTGTAGCCAAACTATTCGCCAATTACCTCTGGCAGTACTACCGTTGTATGCGAAATAATAGCAAGGTCCCATAAATGGAAAGTGTTAATACATACCTTGCCAGCAAAACACTGCAGTGTCAGCATTCTAGCACAGAAACAGGTTCCAGTATGTACATCCACATACTTGACTTCCACTGATAAATGCAGACAGACTGTACACTCTCATCGATGACTCATTTTCTAGCACAATCTTCATCTTCCTTCAGATGGCCAGTCACCACCTATAGTAAAAAGCAGACGTTGGTAAGAGTATTGTGGTAGATGTTATTGCAAATCTAATAGCAGAAAGTGGAATATCCAGATTTAAAAAAACAAACTAAAACATTTGTTGCCTTTAACAGACAAAGCTGAGGATTTAAAAATCATTGCTTGTCGAGCTCCATCTGAAAAGCTAAATTTTTATTAAGAATATAACTACCCTAATATCATGCCAGACTGAGACTGATAGAAAGCCAGTGTATTAACTCTATGGTAATCAGATCTTAATACTTAAACAACTTTGAAGGCCTTCTCTCCAATGAGACACTTTAAATCAACTCCTGCCCTCTGTTGCATAGTTTTCTGCGCAAGGAGAATGGATGGGTTCACAGTTCCAAGCATTAATGTGAAGCCATGCATATATAATTAATTATGCAAATTAGCATGGCAGCTATAGTTTTCTAGAAAGGTGGCAACCCTAGATATGACATGTGGTATAGGCAGCACTGATGAGAGGTGTGTGTCCTCAAGGAAACCGACATGTAACCCAGTTACACCCCTTTCAAGACATGCAGGTACACAAATACTTGACTCCACTTCTACTTTTATTACTCTGCCAGAACAAAGAATTATGGGAGATGCAGTCCAACTATGGGTGTATACCATAGGTGGGACCAAAACATTAGCGTGCCATTAGCATGCCATTTTATATAATTATGAAACAGCATCATTGTTGGACCACGTGTCAGTAACTGTGTACCAACCAAGGCACTAGGACAGGGTGTGCAGCAGATATTGTGATGTGAATCTAAAGTATCTCATTCTGCCTTGCAGAAATCTTAAAATTTCTCTTGAAAACAGTACCATTTTATGTTGACTATCCATGTGAATTCTTTACTTTGTGCAAATATTATTTTTGCACTTTTATTGTGCTACTACTGTATATTTTTCTCATCAGATTTTTTGGAGTTCTACATGTTAAACATGACACCATATACATAGGGATATAACATATATTAACAAACTTGAGTCTTGTAGGACTCGATAGAACTGTCCACATCAGCAATTCATTGCAAAGACCTTACCATTTGTTTCATAGAAACAAATTAACAACAGCAACCTAGTCCTATTCATGAAACCGCGGATGAGGGTGCTGAGCACAATGATTACAGCTAATCTCCACAAAGTAATTGTAGAGTTGAGAGAGGTGCCAAGTATAAAGCCTGGCTTTTACCCAGTAAGATCCCAGCCCAATTTCTCCATAGATTCAGAGAATTTTTGGTCATGGCGAGGAATAAAACAGGGACAGGTGCAGGTGAGGTGGGAGCCATTATAATTGTGTAGTGCTGAGGGGATGCATAATATCTTTATAACTTAGGTCCACAGGGAAATAGAGGTTGATCTTAGTAGAGACATCGTTCAAGCAAGCGCAGTTGGTACATAATAGGTTTTTAAATCTGGGACAACAAAAATCACATTTTATTTTTAAGTTGACTGTACAGACCTTTGGAATACAAATAAAGAGTTTGTGAGTCTTACTAAGGTTATTTTCCTTAAATTAATCTTTGCCATATTCTCCCAGGAGTGTCATCAGCTGCGGAAGATCGAACCCGGATTTGTAAGGTTTAAGATGATATCATCAGTGAACAAAGCTAATTTGTCAGTCGTTGAGGCTTTAACTAAGCCAGTTATGTGGTCTGCTTGTTTTATTTTATATACCAATGGTTCCAAAGCTATTATATACATTAAAAGGGTCAAGAGACACCCCTGTTTAGTACCATTACATTATAAGGTGAAAACTTGGGATAAAATGCCAGTTAGAGATCTGTAGACCTATTTCATTAATCAACCTTGACATAAAAATATATTCTAAGATCTTAGCACAGAGATTAAATTTGGTCATTTCAAATCTAATTCATCCTGATCAAGTAGGATTTGTGGTGGTCAGTCAGGAAAGGACAATACCTGCAGAGCCATTAACATCATTGATGAGATCCATCTCAGAAAAATTCCATCTCTTATTATGGTGCTTGACACCGAAAAGGCGTTTGATAGAGTAAAATTGAGATTTTTGGCATAGACCCTGCAGACATTTGGACTCACTGGTCAGTTTGCACATTTGTTTATGAGGTTGTACACAGTTCTCAGTGCGAGGATCATGGGCCCTTTCCTTAGCTCTATGAGTCTTGAAATACTTAATGGCACGCGTCAGGGCTGTCCACTTGCTCTCCTTCTATATGTCCTCACAATTGAAATACTGGCTGCTTTGCTGAGAAAAACATAGACTATTATGGGAATAAAGGTAGGACACCAAGACCTAATAATTTCCCTATATGCAGATGAAGTACTTCTAACATTATCTTCTCCCTGTTCTTCCTTCCATGCAGTTTTAGAATCATTGCAGTTGTATAGTTCATTTTCTAATTATAAATGAAATATTTCTAAAACCCAACTTATTCAATTTTACTTATTGGATTTAGAATTGCAGAATCTGAGAGAATATGAAATGTTAGACTGGAACAATAAAGAGATCCAATATTTGGGAATTAAACTTTGCACTAACCCTGGGAATAGGATCTCTAGTAATTATTCAGACTTGATTATAGATCTTAAAGGGATTCTCCAGTGCCAGGAAACCATATTTATTTTCCTGGCACTGCAGGAGCCTACAGTGCCTCTCTCCCTCTCACCCCCCATCCCAAGTTGCTGAGGTGTTTAAAACCCCTTCAGTGACTTACCGGAGTCCAGCGCTGATGTCTCTCGTGCTGGGTCAGGCTCCGCCTACTCTCCTCCTCCGCCGGCTTAATGGCAGTGCAGGTGCATTAGACCTCACCATAGGAAAGCATTATTCAATGCTTTCCTATGGGGATTTCAGCAACGCTAGAGGTCCTCACATAGCGTGAGGACGTCCAGCGTCGTATAACACACTTTTTGTGTTCTAAGAACACAAAAGTCCCTCTAGTGGCTGTCTGGTAGACAGCCACTAGAGGAGGATTTAACCCTACAAGATAAATATTGCAGTTTATGAAAATTGCAATAATTACACTTGCAGGGTTAAGGGTAGTGGGAGTTGGCACCCAGGTCACTCCAATGGGCAGAAGTGGTCTGGGTGCCTGGAGTATCCCTTTAAAGAATCTATTACCCACTGGAAGGGTCTTGAGATATCATCTATCCCTTTAGAGCCATCCTTGCTTACAGTCCCCCTGGCCATAATAAGAGAGATTGCGATCCTTTTTTCTACATATGTTTATGGGGTCCAAAGAAACCAAGAATTCCTGGGCTACCATTAAATAAAAGACAGGTACAGATGGCTTAGGATACCCAGCCTTACATAAAATACATGAATCTTGTATGCTTTCACATCTATTTATGTTAGATATAAAAAGGAACAAAAAATGAGGATGGTATATGCTGGAAAGGAATAAATGCAGAAGACTTGATCCCTACCTCTTCCTATGGTCGGATCCCAAATATTTAAATTTTGTTAACATGTCTAATCAGATACTGGCAGGCTAAATAAAAGGGATGTTTAAATTTAGGAAATAATATGGGAAATTCTCTACAACTAATTATATTACAAGAGCCAGCCCGATCATACTGTTGTCTCTCTACCTAGAAAATCGAAATATATTAGCAATCTTCTAATATAAAAATGATATCAGATACTTATGACATTGGCATGCTAAATTCCTTAGCTTATCTACAATAAAATTCCAACCTACCATCTCTTGAGCTATTTAACTATGTAAGGATTAAAAAAAAAATTCTCTTGAGATATATCCTTAGACCTCAATACCATAGACACCATATATATTCTTACAACTCGGTCATAAAACGTATTGGTTGGTAAGTGAGGATGCGCTACAGAGCATGCGCACCAGTACAGGTCTATGTTCCGGGAAATTTCCCCGAACATAGACAAGCACAGCAGAGTAGGGAATCACTCAAATCTATGTTCAGGGAACATTCCCTGAATATAAATTAGATGGATTTCCTGCTCTGGTGCGTTTTTCTATGTTCGGGGAAATTTACCCGAATATTACAAAGTCAATACAGCTTTATAATAATATTTGGGACTCGTGGAAACAATATCGTAGTCCAACTCTACCCTGTGAGTTTGTGTAGAAACTCTACACTGTGAATTTTCTCTCTTGCTATAAGCTCTTTTGTCCGGATACATCCCTAGATGTATTAACATTATAAATGTTGCTATCTCCTTGAGTTAAATGACTTATTGTTTCTTGTTTTAAATATTTCTCCAGGGATATATTCGGCCTTTGCCCTAGTGTAAATAGTACAATTTAAAATAAGCACTCACTGGTATATGTTTTGTATGTGTTATGTATTTTTCATGTATGTATCTGTATTTTTTTTTTCTATTTAGAAGAAAATATAAAGACTAATATAAATAAAAAAAAAAGATTGTGACCACTGTCACCTTCTTAGGGGGAGATCCCGATGGAGATTGTACTCGTTCTTTTCTCTGAAGTTTTCACCAGCAGAGTATCTGCCAGTGTGGGTATTGAGTGTAGAGTCACATTCCACACCAGTAACTTAGTCCGGTAACCCCAACAATATGAGATTACGTGTTGAAGAAGGTATTTGGTAACCTCTGAGAAACCACTACTCTTAGCCAGTGTGGTAGCTGCTCAATCAGCGTAGAGAGAGAGAGAGAGAGCTTAGCATATGGCTCATGGAGTGTCTTAGCCTTCTAGTCATCATCATCAGGGTCTCCTCATTTTATTTGCTAGTGTAATAGGACAATCGCACCTCAAGGAGCTGCCTTAGGCTGGCCTGTAGGTTGTGGTAGCCTGCTCTCCTGCCAATGCTCCAATGAGACAACACAAAGCTTCTCCATGTGTCCCTCTGCATGTGCTGTGCTATCTCCCAGGTCTTTGAGCTCCTAATGAAGATTTGCTGTTATTGACTTAGTCTGTTTGCAGCATAGCCATTAAAGATTGGAGCATTTTACGTAGTTTGCGTTTTGTAATGTGAGAGCTATCAGGTACTTGGGTGGAAAGGTTGAGCTCCGAAGCCATATCAGAAAAAAAACAGTCCTCCAAGAGGTTTACTCGCCATATGTTTCCATGGTTATGTTACAGATATTTGCTCTGCTGCAGATTTTTGAGGCATGTATGGAGACTTTAGGGGTAAGCACATAGGTGGGTAAGTAAATCAGTGGTGTTAAAGACACCTCTCAAATAGGATGCTCGGCTTGGTATATTGTGTGACCCTTTGCCATGATGGTCAAGACATGCCCTCTCACTACTACGCGATATCAAAGTCAATTCACTAATATTTCAATTTCTAGCCTCATACAGCATGGAAAAACTTCTTATTAAAGTAATTTGATGATAGATATTATCATGTACATATCTTCAAAAGACTGAGTCTGAGGGGTTCCCAGGAGGAAGTTAACTATTTAACTGCAGTATAATTGAGCCCAGTGTACTATGTCCTTTTGGAATACTTTTGGAAATGTGGCGCTTCCCTCTATTCATGTAAAGCAAGCTCTGATGTTATGAACACAAGACTATGGTTGTCCTCCTACACAAACTAAAGCTAACTGTTAAACTGGTAACAGAAAAAAGTCCTTGGGATAATATCTACTTATACAAACTACTTTTGGAATATCTAACCAGCAATAAATAAAATTGGCTCTGAGACAAACTCTACCAGTTAAACTAATTGACTCAATACTATAAAATAGCATTTAATGCTGCACCAAGTTATTGCAGTAAAATAGAAGGTATTCTTTTATGTCGAGAGCCATTAACTGAAGGGCAGAAATGTTGCTGAACACTATACATTTTTAATATTTCACCCAAGAGGTGAAAATTGATATATGGCATCCTCTGATTCTCTGATAGTATAAGTCATGTAGGAAATGTTTTTCTGGACATGGCCGGAGAACTATTGTGCTAGAAGAAGTCATTCTGGTGTTTAAGCATAGCCATGCAATAATGAGAGGAGGTGAAAACCAGATTCGCTCAGAATCTCTAAGCAGTGGTAAACAGTGGAAAACAATGTAGTGTTATTATATATATAAATGATTATTCTGATTATTCTGTTTTTATAATGATGTGTTGAATATCCTTCTGTAAAATAGCAATACTGTTGTTTGGTGTGGCTTTCAGTTTTCATTTAGTGGGCTAGTTTAATCATATGCTATAATGCTAGTGCACACAACCAGAAATATTAGAAACTAACAAAAAGTAACTAGCCCACCTGATGATGTCACTCCAGTAAATGCTAGTAAAGCATTTAAGTGTGCAGCTCAAGTAAGAACATGCACAAAAATAAAGCTAAGCATGGTGTAGTCAGGGCCGTCTTTTACGCGGGGCAAACGGGGCAGCTGCCCCGGGCCCAGTTGCCGCTGGAGGGCCCCAGAGCAGCTGCCCTGTGGGACCTGCAATTAGCGCAGCACCCATGGACACTAAGGAGGCCCCTGGGTGGCCCTGCACACTAAGGAGGTCCACCAGGTGGCCCATACACTAAGGGCCACCCGCTGGGCATATGTCAGCAGTGATAAAATAATAAATAATAAATAATAATAATAATAAGTGGAGCGCAAATTGCAGGAAAACCTGCTAATATAACCCTTGTGAAACAAAGAAAGAAAATAATGTATACTTAACATATGTAGCTACGTCTCGATGACATGTAAAAAAACACAGGTACAGAATAATCGTGCAGTATGTCAAGAGTACATAAAACCAAAATACTTAATAACAATATACAATTGAAATAAATAATTACTGCTTACGAGATGGCAGTAGGGGAGTTTTATGCAGGCAGAGAAGCTCCGCTACTCACAAGCGCTTTGGATCTGGGATCAGGACAGACTCAGCGAAGTTGTTGTTTCCAATTGCTCCCTTGGGTGTCCAGCCAGGCTTTACAAAACCAGAAAAAGGTAAGAACCTGGAGGGTGGCTAAATGTAGCAAATGTGTCAGTATGTCTGTGTGTGTGTATGTATGTCTGTGTGTGTGTGTGTGTGTGTATGTCAGTATATCTGTGTGTGTGTCAGTAAGCCTGTGTGTGTGCTTCAGTGTGTCTGTGTGTGTATGTAAGTATGCCTGTGTGTGTGTCAGTATGTCTGTCAATGTGTGTGTCAGTATGTCTGTCAATGTGTGTGTCAGCATGTCTGTGTGTGTGTGTGTCAGTATGTCTGTCAGTGTGAGTGTCAGTATGTCTGTGTGTGTGGCAGTATGTCTGTCTGTGTGTGTCAGACATACTGACACACACACACAGACATACTGACAGACAGACATACTGACACACACACAGAGACATACTGACAGACGGACATACTGACACGCACACACACACACACACATACTGGAACACACACACAAACATACTGTGTGTGTCCATATGTCTTTCTGTTAGTGTGTGTTTCAGTATGTGTGTGTCTGTGTGTGTGTGTGTGTGTGTGTGTCAATATGTCTGCCAGTGTATGTCTGTATGTGTCAGTATGTCTGTGCGTGTGTCAATACATCTGTCAGTGTATGTGTCTGTGTGTGTTTCAATATTTCTGTTAGTAAATGTCTGTGTGTGTCAGTATGTATGTGTGTGTGTGTGTGTGTGTATGTCTGTATGTATGTGTGTCTGTGTGTTTCAGTATGTCTGAATGTGTATCAATAGATCTGCCAGTATATATTTGTGTGTCAGTGTATGTGTGTGTCAGTATGTCTGTATGTATGTGTCAGTATGGCTGTAAGTGTATACAGTGGTGTATCCTGGTTTTGTGCTGCCCTTACCTTTGGGAATGCTGGGGGGGAGTCTCTTTCTCCCTGGTGGTCCAGTGCCTGCTGGGCGGCGCTGGCGGACAGGCGGCTGGCGAGGGATAGCTCCCCCTGAGCTGTCTGCTCAGCTCCCTCGTGTGCCGCCCGCAGAGTGAGGCTGGGAGCCGGAAGATGACGTCATCTTCCGGCTCCCAGCCTCACTCTGCAGGCGGCGCGCGAGGGAGCTGAGCAGACAGCTCAGGGGGAGCTCTCCCCCGCCAGCCGCCTGCCCGCCAGCAACCAGCCCAGCATGTCAGTTAGCCGCAAGGCTAACAAGGCAATTGCCCATGGCATTTGGGGTCGGCGTTTTTTGCCGCCCCCTGGAAAATGCCGCCCAAGGCAAATGCCTTGTTTGCCTTGCGGCTAAAACGTCCCTGAGTGTATATGGCTGTGCAAGTATGTTTTGAATCTCTCTACTTTAGTTCCCCCACTGCGTTGGGGTGAAAAGTGTGATGGGGGTGGGTGTATTTGGGGGGTGGGAGGGGGTAGGGCCCAGGGAAAGCAAGAAAATGCTTTGCCCAGGGTCCTATTCATATTATAGACGGCCCTGGGTGTAGTAGTCTGATACCTTCTGATCAGACTCAAGTTAAACTAAAACTCACTACTGTTTCACATGTCGGTAAAATGTGCTGCCACATTCATGCAATACTCTCAATTTATAATTACTTATCTTCTTTTGATGCAGTACATGCTTATACCTTCATGTACACACAGATCACATGCAAATGATCACCAGACTTTGCCTTCCATTTAAAGGAACACTCTAAGCACCATAACCACTACAGCTTTATATAGTGGTTATGTCGCCAAAAGTGTCCTGTTGCAACCCGACCCAGTTGTAAGTAGTCAAACCAGTTTTCCCTGAGGTGAGGAGCTGATGCTTAATAGCTTTTGGCTCTATGGCAGTAGTAGTGAAAGCAGGGAGAGGTGCCCGCAGACCTCAGGTAAGAAGTCAAAACATTCAAAAATAGTTTGACTACATACAATGTGAAGTGCCAGTGCAATATTGACACCATAACCACTATTGTTGTGGTTATGATACTTGGAGTGTACCTTTAATGTGAATAAAATTGAGGTTTGGTTTGGAAAAAACTAACAAATAGAGTTACATTTGGGTTGGTTATTTTAATTTCCCAATATCCAAAAGTTATAGTTCAATTTTAATACCTATTTTAACAGTTTAAGTTGCGTATGTCTGCCAGTATAAACATACTTTCTAATAAATGCAGAAATACATAGTAGTACTTCCTCTTTGCTAACAGTGCATTGCCCTTATGTACTATGAAATGATTTGCTTCACAAATCTAACAGGAGTGGTTGTATACTTTGCCTATCACTGTAACACACCCTGTCCAGATGGCTAAGGAAGGACATCTCAAATATTCTTTAACTATTTCAGCTTCTTCACTTGTTTTCAATCCTTGGTTAACCCTTACCATACTAGAACTTTATATTTGCTGGGGTCTTCTGTCCAAATTTTTTTAATCATGAAAGCTTTACTAGTTACTCTAGAACAAAAAGCTTGGTAAGAGAAAATGTAGTATTTAATATGTAGTCACAAATACAATCTTACAGAAAATCATCAATTGCTGTTTAGTATACTTAATATAAATCATTGTAATTGTAGACCACATCAGCCCAAATTTGGATGAATTTAATTTTGAAACTACACAAACCTCCAAGTCCAGCATGCAGATATTTGTGTTAGTGTATGTGTGTGCACATATCTACCCTCTGTCTTCGGCACTCTTAAAATAAGTATTGCTTATAGGTTTCCTTTCACACCATTCATTTTTAGAACATTCTGTCTAAACATTGACATATAGATTTGTATACACTGTAACAAATACATGCAAGACAGCACATTGTTTTGCAATGCATAAAGTACACATGGAGCACTCCAGTAGTTAATCCAATGCAGGAAAGTGAAATTCACTTTTAATTTCTGCGACTCAGAGGATTTTCACATTTTACATTTCACCTACATCAGTTAGAAACATAGAATATGACGGCAGATAAGAACCATTCGGCCCTTCTAGTTTGCCCAATTTTCTAAATAATTTCATTAGTCCCTGGCCTTCTCTTATAGCTAGGATAGCCTTATACCTATCCCACGCATGCTTATACTCTTTAACTGTGTTAACTAGAGATGTTGCGAACATAACATTTTCCGTTCGCAAATGGCGAACGCGAATTTCCGCAAATGTTCGCGAACGGGCGAACCGGGCGAACCGCCATAGACTTCAATAGGGAGGCGAATTTTAAAACCCACAGGGTCTCTTTCAGGCCACAATAGTGATGGAAAAGTTGTTTCAAGGGGACTAACACCTGGACTGTGGCATGCCGGAGAGGGATCCATGGCAAAACTCCCATGGAAAATTAAATAGTTGATGCAGAGTCTGGTTTTAATCCATAAAGGGCATAAATCACCTAACATTCCTAAATTGTTTGGAATAACGTGCTTTAAAACATCAGGTATGATGTTGTATCGATCAGGTAGTGTAAGGGTTACAAACCAATCCCCGTTTAACGCACCGCAAACAACCGCAAACAGTCCATTTGCACAACCGCAAACTCCCCATTTGCACAAGGTTGGATACCAAGCTAGCCATGTCCCGTTCCTTGTCCTCACTGATGTCATTGAAGGTCTCTTCCTCCACCCAACCACGTACAACACCAAGGGTCCCCGAAAGGTGACAACAAGCCCCCTGGGACGCCTGCTGTGTTTGGTCTTCCTCCTCTGACTCCTCTTCTTCAGACTCCTCTCTCTGCGTTGCCTCTCTCTGCATTATTATAAGTTGTGTTAAGTAGTACTATTCCTATCAGTTTAATCCCTGTTACATCCCCTATCAGGGGACGTGTATATGGCATCGATTTTAGGAACCGGGAGATGGAAAAAGATGCTTGGTCGGTCCTCCTACTTCAAATTTGGGGCACTGAGCGTGCAATCTAACTTGCCACCAGATAGGAGTGGTGTGTTAAGTAGTACTATTCTTATCAGTTTAATCCCTGTTACGTCCCCTATCAGGGGACGTGTATATGGCATAGATTTTAGGAACCGGGAGATGGAGAAAGATCAGGACCGGTGCTAGGATTTTTAGTTACACAGGCGAAGATGCATTTTGGTGCCCCCCACCCTCGTTTAAAATAAGGTTCATACAAACACAGAAATAATCATACAGAGACATACAGACACAGACAGAGACATACATGCAGGCATATAGACATACATACAGAGGCATACCGTCATACAGACACATACATACATAGACAGACATACAGAAACATACATACAGAGACATCCAGGCATACAGACACATACATACATACAGGCATACAAAGACATACACGCATACAGAGACATACCGTCATACAGACACATACATATATACAGGTATACAGAGACATACAGGCATACAGACACATACGTACAAAGACATACAGGCATACAGACACATACATTTGTACATACAGAGACATACAGGCATACAGAAACATACAGACACATACATGCATACAGAAACATGCATACAAAGACATACAGGCATACAGAGACCTACATACATACATACATACATACATACATACAGAGACATACACAATTACATACTAGTTCAATCTTGTCCCCTGGATGCATGCTGTCTGGCTCCTTGGAGTCCTGTCCTGCAGCCCAGCCCCATCACAGGGCGCCAGCCGCGCTGTGTGGTACACAGGGAGCAGGGATATGATGTCATTCATATCCTCACCCCCTCCAACACATGGCGGCGGGCACCTGGTCGCAGGGGTTGCAGGGCTGTGACCCCTGCGACCGCGGTATGTACGCCAGTGCATGCAGATGCACACACAATTAAGGGACCACTACAGAAACCCAGATCACATCAGCTCAATGAAGTGGTCTGGGTGTCAGGTCCCTCTAGTTTTAACCCTGCAGCTGAAAACATAACAGTTTCAGAGAAACTGCTATGTTTCACCGAGGCTTAATCCAGCCTCTAGTGGATGTCTCACTGACAGCCACTAGAGGAGCTTCCGCTATTCTAAAACACTGAACGTCCATAGGAAAGCATTGAGTAATGCTTTCCTATGGGCGGTTTGAATGCGTGCGCGGCAAGAGCATTCGGAGCTGAGAGGCGGAGGGATCCCCAGCGCCAAGGGAGTCCGGCGCTAGAGAAAGGTAAGTGCTGAAGACACACACACACTCTCACGAACAGATGCATACACACCAGCTAACAGACACACACATTTACTGACAGACACACTCAGCGACAGACATACATACACACTCACTTACAAAACATACACTCTCACTGACAAACACACACTCACTAACAGACATCAAACAGACTCACTAATACACAAACAAACACACTCAGTAAGAGACACACAGTAACACACTTACTGACACTCACTAGCAGACACACTCACTGACACTCACTAGCAGACACACTCACTGACACTCACTAGCAGACACACTCACTGACACTCACTAGCAGACACACTCACTGACACTCACTAGCAAACACACACACTGACACTCACTAGCAAACACACACACTGACACTAGCAGACACACTCACTGATACTAGCAGACACACTCACTGACACTCACTAGCAGACACACTCACTGACACTCACTAGCAGACACACTCACTGACACTAGCAGACACACTCACTGACACTAGCAGACACACTCACTGACACTAGCAGACACACTCACTGACACTCACTAGCAAACACACACACTGACACTCACTAGCAGACACACACTCACACTAACACATGTTTTTTTTTTAATTTAATCCCTCAGCCTCCTTACCTTTTTGGAGTGCTGAAGGGATTCCCTGGGGTCCAGTGGTGCTGCTGGGCTCCTGGGCTCCTTGGCTGGCTGGCTCCCTCCCTCCCTCCCTGGCTGGCTGGCTCCCTCCCTCGCTGGCTGGCTGGCTCCCGGGCGCGTGCGAGGGAGCACTCTCCCATGTGTGCTTCCTCTTCAGCTCCCTCGCGCACCGCGTAGGGATGCCGGCGCCGGAAGATGACGTCATCTTCCGGCTCTGGTATCAGTATGCGGCGCGCGAGGGAGCTGAAGAGGAAGCACACATGGGAGAGTGCTCCCTCGCGCGCCCGCAGAACCGGGCGCTCGGCCACGCTACAACAGGTCGTCGGCTGGAGGGGAGCGCAGTGCGCTTCCCTCCTTCCGGTCAGCCTGATTTTGCGCCCCCAGGGCCGGTGCGCCCTAAGGCGGCCGCCTGGGCCGCCTTATGGTAGCGCCGGCCCTGAGAAAGATGCTTGGTTGGTCCTCCTACTTCAAATTTGTGGCACTGCGCGTGTAATCTAATGTGCCACCAAATAGGAGTGGTGTATTAAGTAGTACTATTCTTATCAGTTTAATCCCTTTTACGCCCCCCTCATAAGGCCTTTTTTAGTCGAATGTATCGCCCACTGTCAGTCCCTTCGGGATCCATCCCTCATTCATCTTAATAAAGGTGAGGTAATCTAGACTTTTTTGACCTAGGCGACTTCTCTTCTCAGTGACAATACCTCCTGCTGCACTGAAGGTCCTTTCTGACAGGACACTTGAAGCGGGGCAGGCCAGAAGTTCTATCGCAAATTGGGATAGCTCAGGCCACAGGTCAAGCCTGCACACCCAGTAGTCAAGGGGTTCATCGCTCCTCAGAGTGTCGATATCTGCAGTTAAGGCGAGGTAGTCTGCTACCTGTCGGTCGAGTCGTTCTCTGAGGATGGACCCCGAAGGGCTGTGGCGATGCGAAGGACTTAAAAAGCTCCGCATGTCCTCCATCAACAACACGTCTGTAAAGCGTCCTGTCCTTGCCGGCGTGGTCATGGGAGGAGGAGGATTACTTTCACCTCTTTCCCTGTTAGATTCCCATTGTGCTGTGTAAACAATACTTTTTAATTTATTTTGGAACTGCTGCATCCTTTCCGACTTGCGGTAATTCTGTAACATTTCAGGCTTATACCGGGGGTCTAGTAGCGTGGACACCCAGTACAGGTCGTCTCCTTCAGCCTTTTTATACGAGGGTCCCTCAACAGGCACGACAGAATGAAAGACCCCATTTCTACAAGGTTGGATGCCGAGCTACTCATGTCCCGTTCCTCGTCCTCAGTGATCTCACTGAAGGTATGTTCTTCCCCCCCAGCCCTGGGATGCCTGTTGTGGTTGGTCTTCCTCCTCCTCCTCAAAGCCACATTCCTCCTCTGACTCCTCTTCCTCTCAATCCTCTTCCAGCGTTGCCGCAGGTCCAGCAAGCGATGCTGATAAGGCTTTTTCTGGTGGTGATGGTGACCACAACTCTTCCTCTTCCTCTTCACGCTCATCTACGGCCTGATCCAGCACTCTTCGCAGGGCATGCTCCAGGAAGAAAACAAATGGTATGATGTCACTGATCGTGCCTTCGGTGCGACTGACTAGGTTTGTCACCTCCTCAAAAGGACGCATGAGCCCACAGGCATTGCGCATGAGCGTCCAGTAACGTGGCAAAAAAATTCCCAGCTCCGCAGAGGCTGTCCTAGCACCCCGGTCATACAAATAGTCGTTAACGGCTTTTTCTTGTTGGAGCAGGCGGTCGAACATTAGGAGTGTTGAATTCCAACATTTCGGGCTGTCGCAAATCAAGCGTCTCACTGGCATGTTGTTTCGCCACTGGATATCTGAAAAGTGCGCCATGGCCGTGTAGGAATGCCTGAAATGACCACACACATTCCTGGCCTGCTTCAGGACGTCCTGTAAGCCTGGGTACTTATGCACAAAGCGTTGTACGATCAGATTACACACATGTGCCATGCACGGCACATGTGTCAACTTGCCCAAATTCAATGCTGCCAACAAATTTATTTCGTTGTCACAAACCACTTTGCCGATCTCCAGTTGGTGCGGAGTCAGCCACTGATCCACCTGTGCGTTCAGGGCGGACAGGAGTGCTGGTCCGGTGTGACTCTCTGCTTTCAGGCAAGTCAACCCCAAGACGGCGTGACACTGCCGTATCCGGGATGTGGAATAGTACCTGGGGAGCTGGGGGGGGGGGTGCCGTTGATGTGGAGCAAGACGCAGCAGCAGAAGAGGACTCAGCCGAGGAGGCTATGGAAGAGGATGGAGTAGGAGGAGTAGAGGAGGTGGCAGCAGGCCTGCCTGCAAGTCGTGGCGGTGTCACCAACTCCTCTGCAGAGCCATGCATTCCATGCTTGGCAGCCGTCAGCAGTTTTACCCAATGTGCAGTGTAGGTGATATACCTGCCCTGACCATGCTTTGCAGACCAGGTATCAGTGGTCAGATGGACCCTTGCCCCAACACTGTGTGCCAGACATGCCATTACTTCCTTTTGCACAATCGAGTACAGGTTGGGGATTGCCTTTTGTGCAAAGAAATTTCGGCTGGGTACCTTCCACTGCGGTGTCCCAATAGCTACAAATTTTTGGAAAGTCTCAGAGTCCACCAGCTTGTATGGTAAAAGCTGGCGGGCTAAGAATTCTGACAAGCCAGCTGTCAGATGCCGGGCAAGGGGGTGACTTTGTGACATTGGCTTCTTACGCTCAAACGTGTCCTTGACAGACACCTGACTGTGGGCAGATGAGCAGGAACTGCTCAAGGCGAGAAATGGAGTGGCGGATGGTTGAGAGGGGACAAGGAGGACAGCAGTGGTTGACGTGGCTGAAGATGCTGGACCAGGAGGAGGATGGCGGCTTTGAGTTTGTGTGCTGCTTGTACTCATGTGTTGATCCCATAGGTCTTTGTGATGTGCGATCATGTGCCTTCGCAAAGCAGTTGTACCTAGGTGGGTGTTGGACTTCCCACGACTCAGTTTCTTTTGGCACAGGTTGCAAATGTCATCGCTGTTGTCAGAGGCAGACACACAGAAAAAATGCCACACTGCTGAGCTCTGCAATGACGGCATTTTGGTGGTGGCAACAGCATGCGTTGATTGGCATGATGTCTGGCTGACCCCGGGTGCCGATGCATGCTGTCTGACTGTGCTACTAGCTCCTTGTGATGACCTCCCCCTGCTTCCAACTCCTCTCCTCCTCCTCTCTGTCTCCCCATCTGAACTTTCCCCCTGTTCTTCTTCTCTTCTAGTGGGCATCCACGTGACATCCATGGACACATCGTCATCATCAACCGCTTCACTTGTATCTGACAACTCAGCAAAGGAAGCAGCAGCGGGTACAACATCATCATCATCACACCGTACGTCCATGTGTGTAATGCTGCCTGACTGAGACATTTCATTGTTACCTACATCCTCTGGCAATAATGGTTGCGCATCACTCATTTCTTCCAACTGATGTGTAAATAACTCCTCTGACAGATCACGTGAAGCGGCTGTGGTGCTAGTGTTGGTGGTGGCGGCAGGCGGGACAGTGGTAACTTGAGAGGTGCCCGAAGCTAAGCTGGATGAGGATGGTGCGTCAAGGTTCCGAGCGGAAGCTGTAGAAGATTGGGTGTCCTGTGTTAGCCAGTCAACTATGTCCTCAGAACTTTTCGAGTTCAGGGTACGTGGCCTCTGAACACTGGGCATTATTCTAGGGCCAAAGGGAATCACAGCACCACGACCACAACGGCCCCTGCGGGGTGGCCTGCCTCTGCCTGTCATTTTTTTTCGATTAGTGGTACTATGCGTGGAAGCTACTGTGACAACAGATATGAGTGGCACTGTGCACTGGCAGAAGTTGGCAGAGTAGACGCTGTAGGCCTGACACACACGCTTGCAGACAACTAACTGCTATTCAATCTATTACATTTTTTAAAATGTACACTACTTTTACACCAGATATGAGTTGAACTGGTGTGACACTGTGCCCTGGCAGGCCCTGAAACGCACACGTGTGAAGGAAAATGACTGCTATTATATTACAGTCAAAAATGTTTTTTTTTTTTTAATTCAAGCTATTGTGACACCAGATATGAGTGGTGTCACTGGGCAAGTGGGCACAGTATACGCTGTGAGCCTGACACACACGCTGGCAGGCAGGCAACTTCAATTAGATTACACAGAAAAAAAAAAGCACACTGATGTTCTAGCCCTAAAAAGGGCTTTTTGGGGTGCTGTCCTTACAGCAGAGATCAGATGAGTCCTTCAGGACTGTAGTGGACACTGAATACACTAGCCTAGCTATCGATTTCCCTATTAAATCAGCAGCAGCTACACTGTCCCTCCTCTCACTAAGAATGTAGCTTCCAAATGAATCTAAAATGGATGCTGTCCAGGAGGTGGGAGGGTCTGGGAGGGAGGGTCTGCTGCTGATTGGCTGGAATGTGTCTGCTGACTGTGAGGTACAGGGTCAAAGTTTACTCAATGATGACGAATAGGGGGTGGACCGAACATCGCATATTTTCGCCCGCCGTGGCGAACGCGAACAAGCTATGTTCGCCAGGAACTATTCGCAGGCAAACTATTCGGGACATCTCTAGTGTGAACCTCTACCACTTCAGCTCGAAGGCTATACCATGCATCCACTACCCTCTCAGTAAAGTAATACTTCCTGATATTATATTTAAACGTTTGCCCCTCTAATTTAAGACTATATCCTTCTGTTGTGGTAGTTCTTCTTTTAAATATTGTCTCTTCCCTTACTGTGTTGATTCCCTTTATGTATTTAAATGTTTCTATCATATTCCCCCTGTCTCGTCTTTCCTCTAAGCTATACATGTTAAGATCCTTTAACCTTTCCTGGTAAGTTTTATCCTGCAATCCATGAACCAGTTTTGTAGCCCTTCTCTGAAATCTCTCTAAAGTTTCAATATCCTTCTGAAGATATGGTCTCCAGTACTGCGTACAATACTCCAAGTGAGGTCTCACCAGTGTTCTGTACAATGGCATGAACACTTCCCTCTTTCTCCTGATAATACCTCTCCCTATACAACCAAGCATTCCGCTAGCATTTCCTGCTGCTCTATTAAACTGTATGCCTACCTTTAAGTCATCAGAAATAATCACCCCTAAATCTCTTTCCTCAGATGTTGAGGTTAGGGCTCTATCAAATATTCTGCACTCTGCCCTTGGGTTTTTACATCCAAGATGCATTATCTTGCACTTATCCACATTAAATGTCAGTTGCCACAACTCTGACAATTATTCTAGTTTACCTATATCATTTGCCATTTGGCTTATCCTTCCTGGACCATCAACCCTGGTACATATCTTAGTATCATCAGCAAAAATACATACCTTACCATCAAGTCCTTCTGCAATATCACTAATTAAAATATTAAAGAGAATGGGTCCAAGTACAGATCCCTGAGGTACCCCACTGGGGACAAGACCATGCCTCGAATATACTCCATTGACTACAACCCTCTGTTGCCTATCACTCAGCCACTGCCTTACCCATTCTACCAGGGGTCAAGTCCTGGGGAAAAAAGTGTGGGAACTCCCCCCCCCCCCAAAAAAAAATACATATGCATATATAAACGCGTGCACACACATACACTCACAGACGCACACACATACTCAGACACTCACACAGTGGTGTATTTTAATTTTGTGCTGCCCTAGGCATTACTATACCTGAGCACCCCCTAATCTAAATTTACCACCCCTTCCTGTCAAGGGTGCACCGCTTCCTGATTAAGAACCCACCCCTTCCTCTTTAGACTCCACCTTTTCCTGCTCCTTTTAAAGAAATACTATAGTGCCAGGAAAACAAAGCTGTTTTCCTGGCACTATAATTCCCTATAGTGCCCCCCTCCCTCATGTCCTCCCCTCCCCCACTCGACACTGATGGGGTTAAAATCCTATGGGTATTTAGCAGATGCTGGATGTCCTCATGCACAGGGTGAGGACATCCAGCATCAGTTAGGCGACTTTTGGTCACCTAACCACCCGAAAGTCCCTCTAGTGGCTGTCTGGTATTCATTGACAGAGAGACACACACAAACACACTGACAGACACACACTAATAGTCACACACACACTAACTGACAAACAGACTCTCACTGATTTGACAGACACTTACAAACATACACTAACAGAAGCACATACACGCAAACATGCGCTAACAGAAGCACATACACACACATGTGCATACACTAACAGAAGCACATACACTCATTTGCACACACACGTGCATACACTAACAGAAGCACATACACGCAAACATACACATGCATACACTAACAGAAGCACATACACTCATGCATACACTAACAGAAGCACATACACTCATACACACACACGTACATACGCTTACAGACTTAAATACACTCATACACACACACACACTGACACAAACACACACATACACTAACAGACATAAACTAACAGACATACACACACATACATAGACTAACAGACATACACACACATACATAGACTAACAGACATACACACACACACACACATACATACACTAACAGACACACACACACATACACTAACAGACATACACACATACACTAACAGACATAAACTAGCAGACATACACACACATACATAGACTAACAGATATACACACACACATACATACACATACACTAACAGACATACACACATACACTAACAGATATACACACATACACTAACAGACATACACACACATACACTAGCAGACATACACACACATACACATACATAGACTAACAGACATACACTAACAGACATACACACATACACTAACAGACATACACACACACATACATACACATACTCTAACAGACATACACACAGACATACATATATACAAATTATTAAAATTAACATTGCCCACCCACCCAACCTCCCTACCTTTTAGGAAAGCTGGCATGGATGGGTCCCTGGGGTCCAGTGGGGCTGCAGTGAGGCGGGTGGCTCTCTCCCTGTCACACGCGGCGAGGGAGCTGTGTCCTCTTTGCTCCCTCTCGCCACGTGGGTTGTCTGCTAATGCAGGGAGCCGGAATATGACGTCATATTCCTGCTTACTGCATCAGAAAATGGCGCGCAGCGAGAGGGAGCAGAGAGGACACAGCTCCCTCGCCGCGTGTGACAGGGAGAGAGACGCCCGCCGGGGGGTGGGTGGGCAATCAGGTGACCCCCCCATGACAGGGGGAACACAGGGCATTTGGGGGCGGCATTTTTCCAGCCCCCTGAGTGCCTGCAGGGGGAACGGCGTTCCTCCTGTGAAAAAAAGTGCAGGAACGCCGTTCACACGCGTTCCTGCAGGACTCGAGCCCTGCATTCTACAATGTTGGAATCCAAACTTAAATATTGCAGTTTTTTGATAAGCCTTCTATGTGCAACAGTGTCAAAAGCCTTACTGAAGTCTAGGTAATCAATGTCTACCTCACCACCCTGATCTATTATATTAGTTACCCAATCAAAAAAGTCAATAAGATTAGTTTGGCATGATCTCCCTGAAGTAAACCCATGTTGTCTCTGATCTTGAAATCCATGTGAGTTTAGATGTTCAACAATCCTGTCCTTTAACAAGTTTTCCATGACTTTTCCCACTATTGAAGTAAGGCTTACTGGCCTATAGTTGCCCTCCTCCTCCCTACTACCTTTCTTGTGAATGGGCACAACATTCGCTAACTTCCACTCTTCTGGGACTACTCCTGTTAACAATGATTGGTTAAATAAATCTATTAATGGTTTTGCTAGTATACTACTAAGATCTTTTAATATCTTTGGGTGTATTCCATCAGGTCCCATTCACTTATTTGTCTTTACTTTTGACAGTTGAAATAGAACCTATTCCTCTGTAAACTCACATGTAACATATGACTAATTTGTCCTTTTTCCCTTTCCTTCATTTTCATCTGTAAATACAGAACAAAAATATCCATTGAGGCAGTCAGCTAGACCTTTTTCCTCTTCTACATACCTTCCTTCTTTTGTTTTTAATGTAACTAATCCTTGTTTAACATACAGTTCCACATACAACTGTAAAAAAAAAAAGATAATTTTTTTATATTCGTATGATTCTAAACAGCAGTTAAAAGTGACTTTCTCCTGTTTCTATTTACATGAATAGTTGCATGGAATTTGACTTTTGCTGCTCTGGATTATTGTTTGCTATTTTGCTGCCAAGTTCATATTGCCTTTTTCCTCTCATTTACATAGAACCCAGATTTGTCTATTGTTTGTAGAATGACAGATTGGAAATTCCAATTCAAATATATAAAAAGTATGCAAAATGTTTTACAGAATGCAGGAAACTATACACATAGAGATTGTGTTAGTGATAACGGCACTGACAATTGTATTTGGTGGAAGCATATTGGCATTTTGCCTACCCCTCCCAATTTATTATATATCTGTTAAATATCTGTTTGTGTTTTATTAAGTCAACGTTTCAGTTTGGTTCAGCCATCTTTCTTCAGGACCAGTGCATGTATGTATATATATATGTTTGTATGTATACACTATATACAGTGTATGTACGTATATATATATACAAAATAGAATGGTATTTTGTCATTCAAAATTGGTCCACAACCACTGGCGTACATATAGCAGTCGCAGGGGTCACAGCTGCGACTGGGCCCGTCACTCCAGGGGGGGCGGTCGTACTGCAGACCCCTGCGACCGGGTGCCCGCCATCATCATTTGCGGCCCCGGCTCACGCTGCAATCCGCCGGTGCCGCAGTTTAAGGTGCCCATCGGTAGCCCATGCTCTTAGAGCCACCCGATGGGTATGGATTTTCAGGGGGCACGGTCAGCGCTTTAACAGCATGACCGGGCCACCTGTGATAAGATCTTCACCTGCTGGGAGGAAGTGTGTGTGTGTAGTTAAAACTCCTTCAGCACTTACCTTTTTCCAGCGCCGGGCTCCCTTGGCACTGGGGATCTCTCCGCCCTGATCTGCCTCTCAGCTCTGAATGTGCATACGCGCATTCAAACCGCCAATAGGAAAGCATTACTCAATGCTTTCCTATGGACGTCCTGCGGAATCGCAGAAGCGCCTTAGCGGCTGTCAGTGAGACAGCTACTAGAGGCTGGATTAACCCTCAGTGAAACATAGCAGTTTCTCTGAAACTGCTATGTTTTCAGCTGCAGGGTTAAAACTAGAGGCACCTGGCACCCAGACCACTTCATTGAGCTGAAGTGATCTGAGTGCCTATAGTGTTCCTTTAACCCCTTAAGGACACATGACGTGTGTGACATGTCATGATTCCCTTTTATTCCAGAAGTTTGGTCCTTAAGGGGTTAAGTGTATCTGCATGCACTGGCGGCACACCGCGGTCGCAGGGGTCGCAGCCCTGCAACCAGGTGACCGGGGGGGGGGGAGCATGGATCTATTTTCGCACCGGGGCCCCATGGATCTTGTGTACACCACTGATTGTGAGTAACTGTCTGCCTGTAACTGTGTGTGTGTGACTCTCTCCTTGTGACTGTGTGTGTGTGACTGACTGTCTGTCTGTAACTGTGTGGGACTGTCTGCCTGTTACTGTGTGTGACTGCCTGCAACTGTGTGTGTGACTGTCTGCCTGTGACTGTCTGTAAATGTGTGTGTGACTGTCTGTTACTGTCTGCTTGTAACTCTGTGTGTGTGCGCGTGTGAGTCTGCTTCTAACTGTGTGTGTGTATGTGTGTGTGTGTGTGTGTGACTGTCTGCCTGTAGCGGTGTGTGACTGTTGTAACTGTCTGCCTTTGACTGTGCGTGACTCTCTGCCTGTAACTGTGTGTGTGACTGTCTGCTTGTAACTGTGCGTATGTGACTGCCTGTGCTCTAATTCAACCACTCTTTATCTGTACATATGAATGTACCTTTTTTTTATCTATTGCTTCAATATATATTATTGTATAACATTGGCTTCAGCATCAAAGCATATGGCACAGACATGTTTTTAAGGTGTAAGCAGTAATTAAAAGTAACCTTTGTATTGTACTATAAAAGGTAAAAGACATTCCCACAGCATGGTTTATAAAATGTATTGCACCAACCTGCCGAGATTCTGCTAATCACAGGTGTGGTTATGAGTCACTGCTTCTCCATGGTAACCAGTCTGTTTTCTTTTGTACTCTTTGTCTCTGTAGCTAAGAGGGAGGGAGGAGAGAAAAAATAAAGTAAGAGAACATTTATGAATGGTTTCGCATTTTACCAGTAAATGTGTTTTGAGGTGGTTTTGTAAATCTGAACACCAATTGTTAACTTATGTAAATGAATGAAGTGTATATATTTCATTACATTGTTTAAAAGAATTAGCACAATTAAAAATATAAAATTACTCTGTAATTAAACTACTCATTAAATCTACTTGATTTCTGCAGAATAATAACAAGTATTCCATTTAGTTGTTGGATAATGCAGAAACTCTATGATGGTATGATGGTGTTTATAAAGTACTGTTTTATTTAGTTATCAACTATGACTGCACCTTCGTACCTGAATGATCCAAATACCCCTAATTCTGATCCGTTAAATTCCTGACCGTGCAATGAATATGTATAAAATATGAGGTCCTTGTTTGCAAACATTTTAGCATAACATTCATTTCAAACATGGGATGACTAGCATGAATGTTTTACAGAAGCTTCAACTATCTAAGAGTTGTGCTAAGAGTTTTCTTTTTTACTGTTACAGGTAAGATTCATCTGTAGGAAAAGGTTACTGATTGCACAAGGTTTGATTTCCTGTTGGTAATTATAAGGCATTTGATTTGGTTAGTTAGCTACTTGCTATTGATTGCTGTGTAAATTAGCTATTGTTTGCTAATAAGCAGAGGCCTACCCAGGTGTTAAACATTCCTAGTGGGAGGTGATTTTAGGAGTATATAAGGGCTGTTGTCATTAGCTTGGCTAATAGAGCTTGGTTGCTTCATCTAAGTGTTGCTTCTAAGTGTCTGTGGTTGGAGATATTCTGGAGAGTTTTACAGAAGCTTCAACTGTCTAAGAGTTGTGCTAAGAGTTTTCTTTTTTACTGTTACAGGTAAGATTCATCTGTAGGAAAAGGTTACTGATTGCACAAGGTTTGATTTCCTGTTGGTAATTATAAGGCATTTGATTAGTTAGCTACTTGCTATTGATTGCTGTGTAAATTAGCTATTGTTTGCTAATAAGCAGAGGCCTACCCAGGTGTTAAACATTCCTAGTGGGAGGTGATTTTAGGAGTATATAAGGGCTGTTGTCATTAGCTTGGCTAATAGAGCTTGGTTGCTTCATCTAAGTGTTGCTTCTAAGTGTCTGTGGTTGGAGATATTCTGGAGAGTGTTGCTTCTAAGTGTGTGGTTGGAGATATTCTGGAGAGTGTTGCTTCTAAGTGTGTGGTTGGAGATATTCTGGAGAGTGTTGCTTCTAAGGGTCTGTGGTTGGAGATATTCTGGAGATAAACTGGAGGTAATCTGAGGTATTCAGGAGGATAAATAAAAAGTTAAGATTTGTTTGATTTAAATAATTGATCTCATTGGAATGGCAGACTTAGTTCAGTGTAATAGTTGCTATGCATTTGTTTCGCGTTCCACTTTTTGGAGGTTTAGTTGTTGTCTAATCTGTAGACAGTTCTCTATCTTGCGGCAGGAGATTGTATTTTTGAAGTCTTAGATTTGTAAATTATCTGGTAAACAAACTCAGGCTGGAACTGCTGCAAAGCCACTGCCACAGAGACATACTAGGAATGGCAGATGGATTACTGTAGGATCTGGTAGACTTAGAGTTGTGGATAAAAGGCATATTGCACAGTCTGTTGTTCTACATAATTCATTTTCTGCACTTTCAGAGTGTAATGGTGTCATGGAGACAGGCACTGAGGCTAGTGGTGTTGTGCGGAGAGGCACTGAGGCTAGTGGTGTTGTGCGGAGAGGCACTGAGGCTAGTGGTGTTGGGCAGAGAGGCACTGAGGCTAGTGGTGTTGTGCAGAGAGGCACTGAGGCTAGTGGTGTTGTGCAGAGAGGCACTGAGGCTAGTGGTGTTGTGCAGAGAGGCACTGAGGCTAGTGGTGTTGTGCAGAGAGGCACTGAGGCTAGTGGTGTTGTGCAGAGAGGCACTGAGGCTAGTGGTGTTGTGCAGAGAGGCACTGAAGCTAGAGGTGTTGTGTAGAGAAGCACTGAGGCTAGTGCTGTTGTGGAGAGAGGCATTGAGGCCAGTGGTGTTGTGCAGAGAGGCACTGAGGCTAGTGGTGTTGTTCAGAGAGGCTTGAAGACTATGGTGAGGCCTAATAGAAAGCAGTTGTTGTTGGGGGATTCCATCATAAGAGCTGCGGAGATGGACAATGGTGGTCTTGTGAGGTGTCTTCCCGGAGCTACTGCTCACAGAGACAGGAGACGTATCTGTAATATTAAGAGGTACAGTAAAACCAGTGGAATACACAAATATAGAAATAAACCAAGAGCTCCTCATACACCTTAGTGAGTACCCTTCGCCCTCACAATAAACGAAATATACATACAATGTAAGGTGGAGTTTCTTCTTGTTTACAATAGATAACAATTAAAATGGGATTCCTTCTTATAAAAAATAGATACCCTAGAGATAAAACACAGAAGGACACATCATAGTGCAATATTGTCTGAATGTTCTATAAATATCAGGGAAATGTGTGAAAAATAAACGCACAAAGCGAGAGCCTATGGAATAAGGCTCAATCTTCCAGCGTTGTGGGATTAAGGTTCCCACTTCCTTCTTTATGCTGCCTGAAGGTGATGAATAATATGATGTCCTCTCACAGGTTAGTACAGGAGGTGTTAGTACAAATCAGTACAGGAGGTGATAAATGGAATGATGTCCTCTCACTGGTTGGTACAAGTAGTATAAAGTGCTTTATTAATAAAGTGCACAAGTAAAAAATAAGACCTTACAGTTGTAGGCAGTCTTATAGAGATAGTCTCTATATTGCACTATGATGTGTCCTTCTGTGTTTTATCTCTAGGGTATCTATTTTTTATAAGAAGGAATCCCATTTTAATCTTTATCTATTGTAAACAAGAAGAAACTCCACCTTACATTGTATGTGTATCTGTAATATTGTTAAGCAAGCAAAGCAGGAAGGGGAATTGGATGTACTTGTCCATTTAGGGACAAATGACTTGGCTTGCAATGAGGTTTCAGAGGTTAAGGAAGTTTTTAGTGTTTTTGCCAATGATATACGGCAGGTTGCTTCCACACTGTCATTCTCTGAAGTTCTGCCTGTGCATAACACTCAGAATGACAGGCGGATGCGTATTAGGGACTTTAACTTGTGGCTTGGTGAATGGTGTCGGGAGCAAGGATTTGGCTTTATTGCTCATGGTAGCTCTGTTTGGAATGGAAATAAACTGTACAAAAAAGATGGTTTGCATCTTTCTCAAAAGGGAACAAATGTCCTCAGTGAGCAGTTCAGAGGTTTTGCTAAGATGTATTTAAACTAGGAGGGGGGGGGGGCAAAAGGGTGATAAAACATCAATCCAATTGTCCCCCAAAACAAGGACAGAAGGTGCCTGTAGCAAGTGTGTTAAAAAATTATAAGCTTAGAGTCATGTCTACAAATGCTCGCAGTTTAGGGAATAAGATCCATGAACTTGTGGCAATAATGGCAACTGATAGTGTAGATTTAGTCGCTGTTACTGAGACATGGTATAATGAAAAAAATGACTGGGACATAGCAATACCAGGGTACTCTTTATATAGAAAAGACAGGGAAGGCAAGAAAGGGGGAGGGTGGCCCTGTATGTGAAGGATAGCATAAAATCTAGCCTAATAAAGGTTAGTGAGAATAACATAGAGTCCATTTGGGTTACGTTAGAATTTGGTAATCACACAGTAATTCGTGTAGGTGTGATTTATAGGCCCCCAGGACAAATTGAAGAGTTAGATAATCTACTAGTTGAAGAAATAGCTAAAATGACAATGAAGGGGGAAGTTATCACCATGGGTGACTTTAATCTTCCTGATGTGAATTGGAAAACAAAAATAGCTACTTGTGCCAGAAGCACACATATTCTAAACTCCCTACTGGGATTGTCTCTAAAACAAGTCATTGAGGAGCCAACTCGTAAAGAGGCCATACTAGATTTAGTGTTAACAAATGGAGATTTGGTATCAGATATTACTGTAGGTGAAAGTTTAGGATCCAGTGATCATCAGTCAGTGTGGTTTAATATAAGAACAGTGACTGAGTCACACCACACAAAAACAAAAGTTTTAGACTTTAGAAAAACAGACTTTTCTAAAATTAGAATATGTGTAAAGGAGTCATTATCAGACTGGAGCAACTTAAATGGAGTCCAAAAGAAATGCTATTATTTAAAAGCTGCACTACTGAAGGCAACAGAAAATTGCATTAGGCTTGTCAGTAAAAGCAAAAAATTCAAGAAACCACTGTGGTACTCCGCAGATGTGGCCAAAATAGTAAAAAACAAAAAGTTAGCATTTAGTAATTATAAAAAAACCCAGAGTGAGGAAGACAGAATGACCTATAAGATTAGGCAGAAAGAGGCTAAGCAAGTTATAAGAGCTTCCAAATCACACACAGAAGAGAAAATAGCACAGTCAGTAAAAAAGGGGGACAAAACTTTTTTAGATACATAAATGAGAAAAGAAAAGTAAAACAAGGATTAGTTAGATTAAAAACAAAAGAAGGAAGGTATGTAGATGAGGATAAAGGTCTAGCTGACTGCCTCGATGAATATTTTTGTTCGGTATTTACAGCTGAAAATGAAGGAAAGGGACCTCTGTTAAAAAAAAAGGATAAATGAGTCATTTATTACACGTGAGTTTACAGAGGAAGAGGTTCTATTTCAACTGTCAAAAGTAAAGACAAATAAGTCAATGGGAGCTGATGGAATACACCCAAAGCTATTAAAAGAGCTTAGTGGTGTACTAGCAAAACCATTAACAGATTTATTTAACCAATCATTGTTAACAGGAGTAGTCCCAGAAGATTGGAAGTTAGCGAATGTTGTGCCCATTCACAAGAAAGGTAATAGGGAGGAGTCGGGCAACTATAGGCCAGTAAGCCTTACTTCAGTAGTGGGGAAAGTGATGGAAACCATGTTAAAGGATAGGATTGTTGAACATCTAAAAACACATGGATTTCAAGATCAGAGACAACATGGGTTTACTTCAGGGAGATCATGCCAAACTAATCTTATTGATTTTTTTGATTGGGTAACTAAAATTATAGATCAGGGTGGTGCAGTAGACATTGCTTACCTAGATTTCAGTAAGGCTTTTGACACTGTTGCACATAGAAGGCTTATCAATAAACTGCAATCTTTGAGTTTGGATTCCAATATTGTTGAATGGGTAAGGCAGTGGCTAAGTGACAGGCAACAGAGGGTTGTAGTCAATGGAGTATATTCGAAGCTTGGGCTTGTCACCAGTGGGGTACCTCAGGGATCTGTACTTGGACCCATTCTCTTTAATATTTTTATTAGTGATATTGCAGAAGGTCTTGATGGTAAGGTGTGTCTTTTTGCGGATGATACTAAGATATGTAACAGGGTTGATGTTCCAGAAGGGATAAGCCAAATGGCAAATGATTTAGGTAAACTAGAAAAATGGTCAGAGTTGTGGCAACTGACATTTAATGTGGATAAGTGCAAGATAATGCATCTTGGACGTAAAAACCCAAGGGTAGAGTACAGAATATTTGATTGAGTCCTAACCTCAACATCTGAGGAAAGGAATTTAGGGGTGATTATTTCTGAGGACTTAAAGGTAGGCAGACAATGTAATAGAGCAGCAGGAAATGCTAGCAGAATGCTTGGTTGTATAGGGAGAGGTATTAGCAGTAGAAAGAGGGAAGTGCTCATGCCATTGTACAGAACACTGGTGAGACCTCACTTGGAGTACTGTACACAGTACTGGAGACCATATCTTCAGAAGGATATTGATACCTTAGAGAGAGTTCAAAGAAGGGCTACTAAACTGGTTCATGGATTGCAGGATAAAACTTACCAGGAAAGGTTAAAGGATCATGTACAGCTTGGTGGAAAGACGAGACAGGGGGGATATGATAGAAACATTTAAATACATAAAGGGAATCAACACAGTAAAGGAGGAGACTATATTTAAAAGAAGAAAAACTACCACAACAAGAGGACATAGTCTAAAATTAGAGGGGCAAAGGTTTAAAAATAATATCAGGAAGTATTACTTTACTGAGAGGGTAGTTGATGCATGGAATAGCCTTCCAGCTGAAGTGGTAGAGGTTAACACAGTAAAGGAGTTTAAAGGGAAACTCCAGTGCCAGAAAAACGATCCGTTTTTCTGGCACTGGAGGGTCCCTCTCCCTCCCACCCCCCAATCCCCGGTTACTGAAGGGGTGAAAACCCCTTCAGTCACTTACCTGGGACAGTGGCGATGTCCCTCGCCGCTGTCTCCGCCTCCGCGACGCTCCTCCCAGTGATTGCGTCGGCCGGTGGGCGAGACTGATCTCGCCCACCGGCCGAGGAGACGTAATGCGCATGCGCGGAAATGCCACGCATGCGCATTACGTCTCCCCATAGGAAAGCATTGAAAAATCATTTCAATGCTTTCCTATGGGGTTTTGAGCGACGCTGGAGGTCCTCACACAGCGTGAGGACGTCCAGCGACGCTCTAGCACAGGTTTCCTGTGCTAGAACCCAGGAAGTGACCTCTAGTGGCTGTCTAGTAGACAGCCACTAGAGGTGGAGTTAACCCTGCAATGTAATTATTGCAGTTTATAAAAAACTGCAATAATTACAGCTGCAGGGTTAAGGGTAGTGGGAGTTGGCACCCAGACCACTCCAATGAGCAGAAGTGATCTGGGTGCCTAGAGTGTCCCTTTAAGCATGTGTGGGATAGGCATAAGGCTATCCTAACTATCAGATAATGCCAGGGACTAATGAAAGTATTTAGAAAACTGGGCAGACTAGATGGGCCGAATGGTTCTTATCTGCCGTCACATTCTATGTTTCTATGTATGATTAAAAACAGAATAATTATGTAACATGTGCTCGTATATAATAGAAATATGGGGATGATGAAATGCTTGCCATAACACAGGGTACCTGGAAATACATATTTTTCTCACATACAGCAGGTGTGACAAGAATAGATAAATT
Source organism: Pelobates fuscus (assembly GCF_036172605.1). Taxonomy (NCBI): domain Eukaryota; kingdom Metazoa; phylum Chordata; class Amphibia; order Anura; family Pelobatidae; genus Pelobates; species Pelobates fuscus. The sequence goes on from NC_086320.1 coordinate 104,119,524, forward strand.
GTATATTTAAGGCTACTCTCAATCTCACTGTATTACGTGTCTATGGATTGATGCAAAAATAAATAATTGGTTAAATACCTTGCTTACAGGTATTTGTTAGGACCCAGTTGGCATAACTAGTAGAATAGTTTAATAAAAATATTCACAAAATGTAAAAATAACATATACATTTGAACATAATGCCTATATACATTAAGTACAGGTAAATCACAAACTTCAAAAAAAAAAGAAAAAAAAAAGAAAGGTAATTAAAAATTACTATCCTAGTAACCTACATTTCTACCCTACCCTTACCTTTTTTTGTCACTATACCCCAGCCCCTCTAGCATGTAAGCTCATTGAGCAGGGCCATCAAGCCCTCTGTTCCTGTGCATCCAACTTGTCTGCTTACAAATATGTGTCTGTTAGCCCACCCATTGTACAGCGCTACAGAATTTGTTGGCGCTTTATAAATAATAATAATAAAAAAATAATAATATAGCACTGTGCCTAAATATCTGAACTGCTAATAGGCATATAAGATATGTCATGCAATTCTCATACTTCCTGCCTATAGGAATGATGCAAAATCTGTGATGCTTCATTTACTATTTTCATAGGATAAATGGGGGCTATCATTAGTAGCTAATTTTAAAATGATATGGTGGTATTTCTAATGAAAAAATATTTGAACCAGGTACTGTGAATTTTTTTTTATCGATTTTGACTTCAATATATAAACTTCATGAGACTTTACAACACACAGCTCAATCATTTTTTTCTCTGTTGTTTTATCGATTGACTTAGATAATTGCGAATTATTTGTTGTTAAAGCTCCATGGCATTGGGTGATAAAGTATAATTTTATACTGTAATTGTAATTTTGAGACCCGATACTTGCCCCCCTTGCTAGTAAATGAGTTATAGAACAAGTTTAAATATTAGCCATGTCTAGCTCCTAACAGTACAATTTCCAGTTCCCTCTATACTGCTGGCAGAACCAAAGAGTCACTACCCACTTTGATTTTATAGTATGTGCCTGTTTAAAATGAGGTAAAAATTTGAATTACATTCTTCATTTGAGATTATTACATTCATAGCTTCCTTTGATTATATTCCTCTAGAGCTGAAAATACATATTCTTAGTCTGTTATTCATAAACTTTCTTACTGTGTTCTATTTTCTCTGTTTCTATGTAGCTAGTAAACATTGCGTTCATAGTACTGCCTTTCTCTTACAATTTATAGCTAACAATGATTCAAGCAACTTTTTTGTTCCTGAAAACATTATCCTGCTGTTATCTTAGTTAGCTAATACATTGGTTTGAAATATATTTGTCTTCTCAAAACTTTTTTTTTTCTTACTTCCCAAGAAATGAACAATAATCACTTTGATCACAAGTTTCACATTAGGCTGAACCCAAGTGTAAACTCTATTTTAGTGTAGGTACGATACAAACTTAAAGGGATACTGTAGTGCACGAAATACAAAGCTGTATTCCTGGCACTAGCGATTTCACACCCCCTCCTACCGAGTAAATAAAGGGTTACAAACCCTTTATTTACATACCTGAACCCAGTGCCAATGTCCCTCGGCGCTGGTTTGAAGTTCTGCCCCCTCCTCCATCCCGCGACGAGCGGGGTCTAATGCGCATGCGCGTCAAATTTGTAGAATATACTTGAGAGTCTTCTCCACTCATTTGTTATTATACAACCTCAATGTGTTTCAATGTCAAATGTAACCTGTGATCTATGTGATCTACCCACTGGTGTATTTAGCCCAAGGCAAACCAGGCATTTGCCTTGGGCAGCACCAACCAGGGGGAATCAAAGAACACCACCCCCAAATGCCCACTCAGGCTTCCCTCGTGTTTCCCCTGTCTCTGGGGTCCAGTGGGGCTGCTTCAAGGCTTGCGGCTGTGTTAGTCTTAGAGGCGGCGAGGGTGCTGTCATCTCCCTGTTTGCTGATGCCGCGGGAGCCGAAATATGACATAATTTAACCGGCTCCTGGCATCAGTAGATAGCTCACAAGGTGCGAGGGAGCAGAGCAGGGAGATAAAAGCTCCCTCGCTGCCTCTGAGTTTTACACAGCCTCCTCACAGCAGCCCCACTGGACACCAGGGACAGATTTACGCCAGCTCTCCAGGTAGGGGTGGAAAAAATTAATTTATAATAATTGTAATAAGAAGAATAAGGAGAAGCCTGAGCCAGCTCCGAGGGACACCAGTGCTGGATTCAAGTAAGTGACTGAAGAGGTTTGTTGTTAATTGTGCCAAGTGGGTGGCGGGGGACACAAGGGAGGGGAGCACTACAGGGAACTATAGTGCAAGGAAAACAGCTGTTTTGTGCCAAGTGGGTGGCGGGGGGACACAAGGGAGGGGAGCATTACAGGGAACTATAGTGCCAGGAAAACAGCTGTTTTACTGGCACTATAATATCCCTTTAAAAGGAGTAGGAAAAGGTTGAGTTTAAAGAGGAAGGGGTGGGTTTTAAATCAGGAAGATGTGTGGCCTTGACAGGAATGGGTGGGGCAAATTTAGATTAGGGGGGTGCCCAAGATTAGTCATGCCTAGGGCAGCACAAAACCAAAATACACCACTGCACTCATATACACTCATACACACAGACACACACATACACTCATACACACATACACTCACAAATTATTACAATTATTATAAATTACAATTTTCCACCCAGCCTCCCTACTTGGAGAGCTGGCGTGGATCTGTACCTGGGGTCCATCGGGGCTGCTGTCAGGTGGCTGTGTTAGACTCAGAGGCGGCCAGGTAGCTGTGATCTCCCTGCTCTGCTCCTTTGCACCTCATGGGCTGTGTACTGATGCTGGGAGCCGGTTAAATTACGTCATATTCCGGCTCCTGCGGCATCAGCAAACAGCATGCGAGGGAGCAGAGCAGGGAGATGACAGCTCCCTCGCCGCCTCTGAGACTAACACAGCCACACGCCTCACAGCAGGCTCACAAAGCAATGTTTTGGTCACAAACTATGACCTTTATCAGCCCTTTCAGCCTTTCAGCCCTTCCCTTCCAATGCCACTGCCTGGAGGCTGCATGTTATGCCTGCTAATTTTTGCCAGAATAAAATTCAAATCAAGTAAACCCCTAAAATGTAGGAAACTTGAAATCGGACACATTGAAAGTTTCCCAAATTAACTCAACTCAAGAGTTACTCACAATCAAAAAAGTCTTTAAAATATGAGAAACAACAAAATGCTGTAAGGCTGATGATTTCTAAGTAAAACATTTTATCACATAAATTACTTTGTGTGACGTTTTGTGCATGTCCACAATTCTGCAAATTTGGAAACCTGGCAGGTAACCCTGCTAAAAAAAGCTGATGCTACCACACCCATGTCTGTAAGATAAAAACACTCCCCTGAAAGTGACTAAGCCGGTTTTGTTAGTAACACCAGCCTTGCTAGAAAGGGTGGCTGACAAATGTACTTGTTGCACTATGCTAAGATTTTCTCAAGGCAATCATACATTTCACAAGGTCAGAATAAATCCCACAGAAGTGTCCTAATCAAATGCATAACCAGCCACTTCGAAGATGCTGGATAACTCACAAAATCCCTTTATGTTACATTTTGCTTTTTTACAACATATGCTCAATAAATAACACTTGTATTATTACAACTATGGATTATGCAGAAACATTTTAAGGAAATAAAAAAAATAAAAAATAAAAATTGTGAGTAATGCATATAATATTAAAAACAATACTTTGTGCATTAAATGCATATTTCAAGTTGCACCTTGGGAAGTACATCTTGGGCAATTTAGAGAAATTTAGAGAAATTGTGTTTCCATAACTATCCAAGAACCCCCAGCTATGAAAATGAGCACAGGCAGGCATAGGAATTCAGACTTCACCCTGCTATGCTGCAGTACCCTCACTAATAGTATGTAGCTTAAAAACTGTTTATGATCCATAAAAAAACAGTTGTGGGAAGCTTTTGAAGTTGTAAGCTGTGACATCATACGTTTCTGTAACATCCAAGTATGGCCTTGCTGATAATGACAGCTGACATCTCGGAACGACTCTCTACCAATTACTGGTTACTCAGCTAGTGCAGTGTTTTACCACAGTGGATGAGGGGAAAGATAGAGGAGGTGGCATTAGAGGCACCCAGGATCACAACTGTAAAGGAATGCCCCATCACTTGGATCGGTACTATTCTCTTTTTCCCTGTTCATTTGCTCATTCGAACTCACCTTATTCGGTTCCCGAACAAGGACCAGCACCCCATTAGGACGTGGAATACCAAGTATCAAGTGAGAAACCACACACATGGTTGACAGCATAGATGGTGGCCATTATGTCTCCTGAATGCAGGCAGCAGTACCTGGTCGTTGAGTGCCTGGAACTTTTTTAGTCTAGGCACTCCCGCGAACACCAGTGAAGATGGAACCTCTGCGCGTTTAACTTTTCGACCACCTATACGTTCGGGAGATATAAACTACCGAATTGGGGGAGCATTCGCTATGTGAAAGCAATTGAATATCTTGTGTGATTTTCATATAGAAACCCTTGAACTGAGACTGGCCGTTGCCATTATTTCTTTGGAACTAGTTTGGGCTTCTAGCTCGTGGACGGCCAGTCAAAACTTTACTCCGGTGACGATTCCAAACCACAGAAGCGATTGTACCGATTTTTGGATATGTTAGACACTCAGATCAGGGCTTTCCATGGATGCGACTCTCGAGGGGTTTCCACGTATTTTGGGGGTACTTTTAGGGTGTTGTAAAATTTGTTATATTTTTCTGTGAGAAAATTGAGTTATAAGTTTCCTGACTCAATTATCTCTCAAGCACAGGGAGGAGTTTACTGTGTGTATCAATTGCTAGTGCTTGCCTGAAAGAAACAGATCTACTCCTAGCATTCAGTCTCGACTAATGTATGGAGGGGAAATCTATACCAGCAATATTCACTTTCACTGTTTAAATAGAGCTACTTCACATCCATGGCGGCGATAAACTGGCAGTTCGCCACAACAACTTTGGGGTTAAATCTTTCAAATGCAATTTAACCCTATTGAGTAAGATCATCTCAGGGACTCAAGCCACATAACAACTTAATTAATGGGGCAGATTGTGGCTTTAAAGTGACACTGTAGGCACCATAACTCATTAATCTCATTGAATTAGTTATAGTGTCTAGAGGCCCTTTCACTGTCCTTACATTTATTGATAAACCATTTTCAAGCAGGTTTAACACTGAATGAGGGTTCCTGGTCACCCACAGTCCTGCCCCCACTGGAAGTACGGCTAAAGCAGAGAATATACTCTTACTTCTAGCTATTGATACCAGCAATAGGAGGCTGTGATAGGCAAGAAGCGGTCAGCTGACACCTTTAGCCAACCACCATAGCCCACTGCTGCTCAGGGTAATACTTCCTCACTAGCCAGAGCAGTACAGAGGAGCGGGCTGCTCAGAACTTTCATTTAGATTCTGTACAAATACATGCGTGCTCAGGCATCCATGCAATAATGCCCTTCCCTTGTTTATACTGCACTGTAGGGACTAAAGTAAGTTGCATAGTATGCTCTGACTGTACCAGAACAGCCAGACATCTAATCTAACTAAAGGTTTTTTAGATTGAAACAAAATTACAGCAGTATAGTTTTTTTTATATATATATATATATATGGCTTCTCCATATTGGTTTTATTTTTGTTAAATAAATAATGTCATGGTGTAATACGTCATGTGTTGTTGTTCATCTGAGGTTGTATTTACCTAATTTTATAACATGACAGGAGGCTTCCTATTTTGCATTAACTCTCTTTACTAAACTCCACAGCAGTAAAGAAAAACGTAAAGAGTAACAAGTAAATCACTGAGCAGCATAGTATATAAGGGTCATGCTGCCTGCACAACTTCCTCTTTCTTTACTGCTCCATCGCAGACAGGTCAGACTTTTTGCTCCCCTGGAGCTTTATTTACTTATTGTACATTAATCTTGATTATATTCTACTATTATCATTATTTGCTTTTACTATTATTATTATTGCTTTCTTTTTACCTGTATTCTTGTTCTGGGCTGTGGGACTAGGGGCTCTCTGTGGGTTTCCACCCTTCTTTCCTGCCCCTCTAGTCTTTCTGGGACCCCCCCTTGGCTTCCCCTCGGTTTCCCCAGGTTCCCCCACTGCCCTCCTAGCCTGGAGTGCCCTCCTGGGCTTCCTCCTTGCGGCCGAAACCATTCGCGGCCGTTTTCGCGCCGGCCCGCTTCCAAACGCAGCCGGCCTCCAAAAATTTAGTCCCCGGCTTGCGGCCTACACTCGCGGCCGCCATTTTGGATCGCGAGATTTCGCCCATCTTAATTTTACCTCGTGCATCTCATTGGGGGCTCAGTGTGACTGTACTAACTTGCTGTTACCCCTACATTGCTGGTTTTTTCACCTCCTTTGTGTCTGGCACCCCTCTTTATATCAGTATCACATGCTGTGACATAGCTCTGCATTGCTGGACAGTTGAGGCTGTCTCATATAGTGTGCTGCACTATGCATTATATCAGTATTACATGCTGAGACATTACTTTGCAATGCTGGACAGTTTGTGACTGTCCTATATAGTGTGCTGCACTATGCATTATGTCAGTATTACATGCTGTGACATTGATTGGCATTGCTGAACAGTTTGAGACTGTCTCATATAGTGTGCTGCACTATGCATTATATCAGTATTACATGCTGTGACCTTACTTTGCACTGCTGGACAGTTTGTGACTGTCTTATATAGTGTGCTGCACTATGCATTATGTCAGTATTACATGCTGTGACATTGATTGGCATTGCTGAACAGTTTGAGACTGTCTCATATAGTGTGCTGCACTATACTTTATATCAGTATTACATGCTGTGACATTACTCTGCATTGCTAGACAGTTGGGGCTGTCTCATATAGTGTGCTGCACTATGCATTATATCAGTATTACATGCTGTGACATTACTTTGCAATGCTGGACAGTTCGTGACTGTCTTATATAGTGTGCTGCACTATGCATTATGTCAGTATTACATGCTGTGACATTGATTGGCATTGTGCCTGTCTAGGATTACCTGCTCAGCATTCCATCTGCTTCTAACAGACTGCTATTCAGTGTGACTGTCCAGGATTACCTGCTCAGCATTCCATCTGCTTCAAACAGACTGCTACTCCTATCAAGCTCTATCCTGTGGCTGGGTCAGTCAGGTCAGTGCTGCTGCCTGTTTATTATTGTGACCTGCACTTAAGGGTCCCAACCCTGTGCAACCGGGGTGAGCCCCCACTATAAATACGCTGCTTATTGGGAGACTAGCTGTTGCAGTTCTCTCTAACTGGGTGAGCCCCAGTTTTAAAAGGTCACTACTATACCCTGCTGGGGTTTATACTGGGCTCTGTTCCCATACTATTAAACTGACCCTACGCCTGCTCTCAAGACCTGGGTGCCCGTTTATTACTGTGCCTTTCAGTGACATACCAGCCTACCCTTATCATGGAAGATTCCCAGAACGTCCCTGTGGACTTCCAGGCCATGATTAACGCAGCTTTCGCTGCCTCTGTGGAAAGGCACTCTCCAAGGCCCGAGCTTCGGCTCCTGATGTACCTAAAACCCGCAGACGTCCACGTCACGAGTCGGACTCCGAACTGTCCGACTATCAGACAAGGGATGAATCCCGCCCTACAAAACGCCATGACAAAGGCGAGGACTATGCACCCAAACCACCCAAGGGTAAGGCACCTGCCAAGCGTAAATCTGCCAAACTACACACCCCGGCCCCGCGTCAGGAGTACTCTTCAGATGAAGAGCAGGGCCCTGCCCAGTCTATGTCAGTGCTGGATGAGTGGCAAGCTGACGCTTCTGAGTCGGATTACGACGCATGGGGCTCGGATGAGAAGTCTGTCTCCGCTTTCATGCGGGAGACCCTCCTGGGTGCGGCCCAGACAGGAGGTATCGAGGACACTGCGGATGCAGAACCTCCTCTTGACTCAGACACCATTGTGGACCCCTCAGGTCAAGCGATGTTCAACCCCCGCAACATACGGCACCTCAGATCGGGTGACTGGTCGCCTCCAGAACACCTTTCCAGGTTCATGCACCTGTGGCTCCGCAAACCTCTGGAGAAAGAGGTCCGCAGCCGACTCAGGTCTGAATGCCCACGCCCTTCCCTGCCGGATAAGGTCGCTCAGACCCCAGAATTTGACAAGGTTATGACGACCTTTATGATGCGCAGTGGCAGAGACCCTCGACGAGGGGTAGAGAAAGGCCTATGGGGCGCCCAAGATAACCTACTGGATTCCGTAGGCCCCCTGGCTCGCATTATGTATCTGGCGGATGACGCCTACGCCAAAGCCGATTCTTTCTCCACCGAAGACATCAGGGAATGGGCACATGATATTCGTGAGTGGGCACTACGGTGTTTTGTTTCATCGGAAACACCAATGTTACGCTCTCTTCGGAGAGACGAAAAGCAGCGTTATACCGTATTAACGGTAAATTGGCAGACCTTGGCACAAAGGAGATTGGGCCCCAGGCACAAGGGAAACTTTTCGGTGAACCGTTCCTCAAGGAACTAAACAAACATGTCAACGTGTTCACCTCCCTAATAAGGCGCAATCCTCTATGCGCAGAGTTTTCAAGAGCAACCCTACCAGAGGGGTTTTTGGAAGGGCTGGCCGGCAACGGGGCCGTGCCGCCAGCCGATTTTGGCCTTCAGGCCCCCGTACTCAACCAACTCCATTCTATCCAACAAGTGTCTACCAGCAACGACCCTTTTCCAGAGGCTCGGATAGAGGCCGTGGACCCCGCGGACGCGGACGTTCCTGCTTTGCTGCAGGTAAGGACCCATATTCCTCCGTTGTTACCATGCACCCGCACTGCGGGACGTATTTCCCTTTCTTTCCACAATTGGGCCGCCCTATGCTCACCTGGCAGTGTCCCTACTGGGATCTCTGGGTTTCATGGTGAACCAACAGAAATCGGAGCTGACTCCTACCCAAACGATACAATTCCTCGGCTTCGAGATCGACTCGACGACTTGCACTCTGAGACTACCAGCCTCAAAGATCACAGCCATTCGCAAGGAGATTCGCAGGGTTCTCCGACTCCTCTCTGCTTCCATTCAGGCCATATTTCCGGGTCCCCTCCACTACAGGGCCATGCAACGTCTCAAGGCGAAGTACCTATGCCACAGGCCTACTTACGACCAACCCGTCCCGGTAACGACGGAGGTTCGCGAAGAGCTGTCATGGTGGCTGGACAGCATGCAAGCCTGGAACGGCAAGACCATATTCGGAGGCACCCCAGATTTCATATTGGAATCAGACGCCAGCCTGTGGGGATGGGGTGCCACCAACGGAACCATCTTCGACTATTGCCTCCCTCGCAACATCACGCTACAGGCAGAATACTTACCGGGAGAGATCAACCTCACAACCGACTGGTTCTCTCGCCACTGGAGAGACGTCAGCGACTGGAAGCTAAACACGAGAATCTTCAGGGCACTGGCAGCCCGGAGGGTCCCTTTCACCTGGATCTGTTCGCTTCTCGCAACAATCACCAGACTCCGGAGTTCTTCAGCTGGCTCCCGGACCCGGAGAGCAAGGCGACGGACGCATTTCTCCAACGATGGCCAACGACAGGAGCCTACGCCTTTCCCCCATTCTCAATGATTGCGAGAACATTACACCAGATGCGGACGCAACAGATCAAACTGGTTGTCATAACACCCTTGTGGCAGAGCCAACCATGGTTCCCGAACCTCCTGGCCTCCTCCTACAGGGACCCTCTCCTCCTACCCTCCTTCCCGGACCTGCTCACGGATCCCAAAGGGTATCTCCACCCACTCCTCCTGGAAGACCGGCTACCCCTGGTGGCCTGGTCTCTTTCCGGGGTTCCTGGCGAGTCAGCGGACTATCGCAGGCTGCTAGGGACCTCTTCTGGGACTCATGGGCCCTGGGAACTAGACGCTGTTACCTTTCAGCTTGGGCCTCCTGGTCTACTTGGTGCATGGAACGGGACTCCGATCCCTTTACAGCACCTATTCCCATGATTCTTAATTTTCTCTCCTCCTTGTTCTCCTCTGGCCGCTCTTATCGTTCGGTCAACGTCGTTCGCTCCGCGATTTCGACGGCTCACACCCCCGTCGGGGATCTCCCGGTCGGCAAAGACCCTCTGGTCTGCCGCCTACTCCACGGTATGCGGCTCCGCCGCCCCCCGGCCCCCAGATACCCTCACCTATGGGACGTGGGACTGGTTCTCCGCTTTTTCAGGGATTGGCTTCCGAATGACCGCCTCTCCCTACGCCAACTATCCGCTAAGTGCGCTTTCCTCCTTCGTCTAGTATCTTTCCGACGGGTTTCGGACGTTCGGGCTTTCAACGTGGACGCTTTCGAGGTGGCCCCTGAAGGGGTCACGTTCCACATTTCCCGTCGCACTAAGTCGGGCTCGACTTCGGTCTTTTACCCCTTCTTTCCCGACGACCCGCAGCTCTGTGTCATGTCCACCCTTCACAGATATGTTTCGGTTACCTCCTCACTCCGGTCCTCTACGTCGGGCCAACTCCTAGTCTCCTACGTACGCCCTCACGCCCCAATCTCGGTCACCACACTGGCCCGATGGATCCGATGGATCCTTTCCCTCGCAGGTATAGACCCCGCGTTCGGCGCCCACTCCGTTCGCGGAGCGGCGGCGTCTTCAGCCTTCCTGGCAGGGGCGTCCCTTTCGGATATTCTCCGAACGGCGGACTGGTCTAAGGAATCCACTTTCCGTACATTTTATTTTCGCACTCCCCCTTCTGCTGGGATGTCTCTTCTTCAGCGTTAAAATTGCAAAATAGGAAGCCTCCTGTCATGTTATAAAATTGAAGATTATGCTAGCTTTAGTGTACTAATAATCTTAATTTTAATAAGGACAGGAGGCGAGTATTTTCCCTCCCTTCTGTTCCCTACCCTGACTCCTCGGGGGAGTGGATCTTAAGGTGATGGATATTGGGATTTATTTTATAGTCACTCTACCTTCTGGACATATTTGGAATCTCTTCCATCTCTATCCCCAGTATTGCCACCTAACAGACAGTTTTAGTTGTACAACATACTTACCCTAACACATATTTAGCCTCTGGCCAGTTTACTATCTGTTTGTACTGATTTAATTTACACCATTTTGTTAAAACACACAGGCGTGAACTGTTACGGTTCATTACCTAACCGATTTTATACTCTCCTTTCAGTGTAACCCTCTTCAGGACCTCCACTGGTCGCTGGTTTGTTAACCTCACGACTCTGTAAGATGGGATGACGGCTTCGTTTGGTCTTACCTCCTATCTCGTTACCAGGAGTCTCCTCAAGTTCCGCTCGCCAGAGACCACAGTTACAGTTTCGTTGAGTTTCTGGATGTTCGAGCATCTATCTGGACTTGGATGTCGCTTCAAGAAAGAGGAAGTTGTGCAGGCAGCATGACCCTTATATACTATGCTGCTCAGTGATTTACTTGTTACTCTTTACGTTTTTCTTTACTGCTGTGGAGTTTAGTAAAGAGAGTTAATGCAAAATACTCGCCTCCTGTCCTTATTAAAATTAAGATTATTAGTACACTAAAGCTAGCATAATCTTCAATTTTAGGACATGTTAAGGAACAGATGATTGTTATTATGTCCTAATATGTAAAACCATAGAATTTAAAGAGGGTGTACTTTATTTTTCCCATGACTGTGCACATATCTAATACACCCACTTGAGTTTGGAGACTAGATTGTGCCGGGAGGGACAAGGCATACAAATATAGAGTTGCTGATATGCATTAAAATTTATAAAACATTTAAATTTGTTGGGAAATCCAACTGTCTTTAAAGTACTTTAACTATGACTCTCTGTAAGTCATAGACTGGCTGTTTTATTCCAGCAACTGCCGTGGGCCTATAGGTGCTGATCTCTTATCTATACATTATTGTGCGAGTCTGATACTGATTGAACCAGTTTTTTGTGTCTGTCTTTAATCATGCTTTTCTCTGCACGAACCATATGGAGTTTTTAATGTATTTTATGACTAATTTTGCCTTTTGGTTCTGCATACTGAATTGTGCCTGAATGACTAGCCAATGATCCATCAGAGGCATTTTTTTTAAAGCACCTTGGCAACGGTTCAGATATTCAAACACATTGCTGTCTACTAATGGAAACTGCCTCAGGTGAAGGGTGGAGTTCTAAGCTTTAGTGTTCCGCTGTATCTATTTCAGCTCTGAAAATAATTCAGGCACAAGCAAGCATACACACCATAGCAATTAAGATTAAATGCATTTTGCCTGAACATGTTATTGTAGAATTGAATTGTAAAGGTGGCAAAGTAAATTAATCTCTTTATTCTTTATGGAATCACCAAGATTATTTTAAAGCAATGCTATGATTTCAATTAGTTTAGCTTGTTTGTCTATGCAAAATATACCACGTTGACTAAATGCATTTTTGGGATCGCTGTGAAGCAGTTTATCATTGATTTAAAGAAACTTTTAACAAACGTTGCTAAATCCCTGAAGCTTGGTGAATAATGGTTTTATGACATGAGGGTAATACATTTTTTTTTGACAAAGAAAACAAAATATAGTGTTTTATGGTGAGAAATACATTTGTTACATAAACTCATAATTGGTAGTTTGTTTTCATTTTTGAAGGTTATTGAAATAATATCAAAGCTATTTAACTGTCTACAATTTAAATCAGGCTTCCTCAAACTCCGTCCCTCCTGATCTTTCTGAACTACAACTCCCATGATTCTATGAATGAAATAGGCTGAGAATCATGGGAGTTGTAGTTCAGCAACATCTGGAGGGCCGGAGTTTGGGGAAGCCTGATTTAAAGGATTACACCGACCACCATGACCACTTCTGCTTTTAGAAGTGGTCATTGTGGTAGGAATCAGTATGTGTAGTGTATCAGCTTGAAATGATTCACATACAGAGAATAATGCATAGAAACATAGAAAAATAGCATGTGATGGCAGATAAGAACCATTCGGTCCATCTAGTCTGCCCAATTTTCTAAATACTTTAATTGGTCCCTGGATTTATCTTATAGTTAGGATAGCCTTATCCTGCTTAAACTCCTTTACTGTGTTAACCTCTACCACTTCAGCTGGAAGGCTATTCCATGCATCCACTACCCTCTCAGTAAAGTAATACTTTCTGATATTATTTTTAAACATTTGCCCCTCTAATTTAAAACTATGTACTCTTGTATCCCCCCTGTCTCGTCTTTCCTCCAAGCTACACATTTTAAGTTCCTTTAACCTTTCCTTGTAAGTTTTATCTTGCAATCCATGAACCAGTTTAGTAGCCCTTCTCTGAACTCTCTCCAAAGTACAGGGAGTGCAGAATTATTAGGCAAGTTGTATTTTTGAGGATTAATTTTATTATTGAACAACAACCATTTTCTCAATGAACCCAAAAAACTCATTAATATCAAAGCTGAATATTTTTGGAAGTAGTTTTTAGTTTGTTTTTAGTTTTAGCTATTTTAGGGGGATATCTGTGTGTGCAGGTGACTATTACTGTGCATAATTATTAGGCAACTTAACAAAAAACAAATATATACCCATTTCAATTATTTATTTTTACCAGTGAAACCAATATAACATCTCAACATTCACAAATATACATTTCTGACATTCAAAAACAAAACAAAAACAAATCAGTGACCAATATAGCCACCTTTCTTTGCAACAGGGCCGTCTTTAATATGATTAGGACCCTGGGCAATGCATTTTCTTGGGCCCCCTGGGCCCTGCCCCTCCTATCCCTCCCCCCAATTACGCCCAATGTGCAATCACACTGACAGACGTACTGGCACATACAGACACAGACAGACATTAAAACATTCACAGATACACACTGACACACAAATATATACTGGCAGACATACTGACACACACACACACACAGACGTATTGACACACACACACAGACGTATTGACACACACACACAGGCATACTGACACACACACAGGCATACTGACACACACACAGGCAGACGTACTGGCACATACACACAGACAGACATTAAAACATTCACAGATACATACTGACACACACATACACTGACACACAAATATATACTGGCAGACATACTGACACACAGACATACATACATACACACACACACAGGCACATACACTGACAGATATACTGACACACACACACACACACAAACATACATACACACACAGACACATACACTGACAGATATACTGACACACACAGACACACAGACACATACACTGACAGATATACTGACACACATACACATACACTGACAGACGTATTGACACACAGGCATACTGACATACACATAGACAGACATACTGACACACACAGGCCTACTGACATACACACACACACACATACATACATACACAGACAGACATACTGACACACACAAACATACTTACACACAAGCATACATTTAGCCACCCTCCAGGTTCTTACCTTTTCCTGGAGGGTGGTTTCCCTGGGGTCCAGTGGCAGGCTAAGGCAGATGGGAGTTTTCCTCTGGAACTCCCCTCCCTGCCATTCTCCACCCGCGCGGCTGTGCTCTCCGTCGGGAGGAAGTGACGTCACTTCATCCCAGCCGGTACAGGAAGGGGCCCAGACCGGGCCCCTGCTCACACATGCTCTCCGGGTGGCCCTTAGTGCATGAGCCACCCGGGGAGTCTCCTCAGCGTGCGGGCCGGTGCGGCTCTGTGCAGCCGCACCGCCGGGTCCAAGGGGGGCTGCGCAAATCGCGGGGCCCACGGGGCAGCTGCTCTGGGCCCCCCAGGAGCAACTGGGCCCGGGGCAGCTGCCCCGTTTGCCCCGCGTTAAAGACGGCCCTGCTTTGCAAGGACACTCAAAAGCCTGCCATCCATGGATACTGTCAGTGTTTTGATCTGTTCACCATCAACATTGCGTGCAGAAGCAACCACAGCCTCCCAGACACTGTTCAGAGAGGTGTACTGTTTTCCCTCCTTGTAAATCTCACATTTGATGATGGACCACAGGTTCTCAATGGGGTTCAGATCAGGTGAACAAGGAGGCCATGTCATTAGATTTTCTTCTTTTATACCCTTTCTTGCCAGCCACGCTGTGGAGTACTTGGACGTGTGTGATGGAGCATTGTCCTGCATGAAAATCATGTTTTTCTTGAAGGATGCAGACTTCTTCCTGTACCACTGCTTGAAGAAGGTGTCTTCCAGAAACTGGCAGTAGGACTGGGAGTTGAGCTTGACTCCATCCTCAACCCGAAAAAGGCCCCACAAGCTCATCTTTGATGATACCAGCCCAAACCAGTACTCCACCTCCACCTTGCTGGCGTCTGAGTCGGACTGGAGCTCTCTGCCCTTTACCAATCCAGCCACGGGCCCATCCATCTGGCCCATCAAGACTCACTCTCATTTCATCAGTCCATAAAACCTTAGAAAAATCCGTCTTGAGATATTTCTTGGCCCAGTCTTGACGTTTCAGCTTGTGTGTCTTGTTCAGTGGTGGTCGTCTTTCAGCCTTTCTTACCTTGGCCATGTCTCTGAATATTGCACACATTGTGCTTTTGGGCACTCCAGTGATGTTGCAGCTCTGAAATATGGCCAAACTGGTGGCAAGTGGCATCTTGGCAGCTGCACGCTTGACTTTTCTCAGTTCATGGGCAGTTATTTTGCCCCTTGGTTTTTCCACACGCTTCTTGCGACCCTGTTGACTATTTTGAATGAAACGCTTGATTGTTCGATGATCACGCTTCAGAAGCTTTGCAATTTTAAGAGTGCTGCATCCCTCTGCAAGATATCTCACTATTTTTGACTTTTCTGAGCCTGTCAAGTCATTCTTTTGACCCATTTTGCCAAAGGAAAGGAAGTTGCCTAATAATTATGCACACCTGATATAGGGTGTTGATGTCATTAGACCACACCCCTTCTCATTACAGAGATGCACATCACCTAATATGCTTAATTGGTAGTAGGCTTTCGAGCCTATACAGCTTGGAGTAAGACAACATGCATAAAGAGGATGCTGTGGTCAAAATACTAATTTGCCTAATAATTCTGCACTCCCTGTATTAATATCCTTCTGAATATACGGTCTCCAGTACTGCGTACAATACTCCAAGTGAGGTCTCACCAGTGTTCTGTACAATGGCATGAGCACTTCCCTCTTTCTACTGCTAATTCCTCTCCCTATACAACCAAGCATTCTGCTAGCATTTCTGTCATGCCTTAACTATAATATCCCCTTACTTCCTGGTTCCACGGAGCTTAGCCACACCTCTTCATGACTCGGTCTCCCTATTTAATCTGACCGCACCAGCTGATCGAGGCTGGATTAATGAACTACGTTCTGTACTCACGAACCGGCTGCAACTTAGTTGTGAAATCCTGCTGTTACCGGACCGGAATAGAAGACTTCAAGTTCCCTTCGCCTCTCCTCATCCACGGCTAAAGCTGAACTCTATCCATGCAGGATAATCTGCCTCTGAGGAATCTCGGGAACCAGTGTTCTATAAGCCGGAAGCTAAGTAAAACTTCTCTGATAAACGTTGCATCTAAAGCTGTTATTTCCTGTCTCCAAAGTCCTTCGTTAAAGCCAACCGTTACAGCTAACTTCAACACATACTTGTCTCAGTTAGCTGCATCTATCTTTCTTCAGTTAAAGTCTATGGAACAGCTATTGTAACTTCTTATCATCTAATTAACTAATACTACTAAAGGACTCTTGCTGCTTCAGTTCCGTTTACTCCTTAAAGCTACAGTGCATGTAACTGTGGACTTCATTTATCATTTACTACTTAATGCTACAGTACCTGTATATTGGAATTAAAGTCAATACCAATTACTTCTAATAAATATTCGAACTATAAGAAATCTGCAGTTGTGTTCCTTCATATGAAATGTTTAAACGTGACAGATTAATCCAGCCTTTGTAATGGATCCAGCAGATTTCGATTCTACTATAACTACGCTGAATCAAAGAGTTGATACACTAACCCAAGATGTGCAAGACCTGCAAGTCACTAACGAAAGACTTCTCACTTATGTCAGAGATTTACAAACTCGTACTCCTCATACTACTCTGCTCTCGGCTAGTGATCCTGCTGTATGTAACCCTGAAAAATTCTATGGTGATCGTTCCAAATATAAGGAGTTTTTTTATTCCTGCAAACTATTGATTGCTTTAAAACCTAGAGCTTATCCCACAGAAAGATCTAAGGTTTTTTCAGTTATTTCCTTTCTAAGAGGTGAACCTATGTTCTGGGCCCATACCTTTTTGGACAATGATGACCCCATCTTAGGCTCACTGGATGAATTTTTTGAAGCCATGTCTCTTCTCTATGAAGATCCTAATAAACAAGCTACAGCTGATTTAACAATCAGAACACTACAGCAAAGAAATAGACCCGTTGAAGATTATATTGCTGAATTCAAAAGATGGGCTGTTGAAACGCAATGGAATGACATCACATTGCGCAACCAGTTTCGAATTGGTTTATCTGAAGCTGTAAAAGATGAACTCTCTAGAACAGAACTCCCTACTACTTTGAACGCTCTAATTCACTTATCAATCAGCATTGACAGAAGATTAAGAGAAAGAAAGGCAGAAAAAGCCCTTTTTCATTCTAAAGACCGAAAATCTTTTACTCCCTCAAAAGCTCCAGAAAAAACTTCTTTACCAAATGAACCCATGGAATTAGGGGTAATAAGAAGTCCTCTCACTCCTGCAGAAAAGAACCGAAGACGTCAATTAAACCTATGCATGTATTGTGCCTCTCAAGATCATCTGGTCTCTGATTGTCCCTTACTAAAACGGACAAAGGCCGGTAGACAAGCCTATACCTCTGCGATCTTCAGTGCACCCCCCCCAACATCGACCACTCCGTTCACACCTGTATCCCTTGTAATACAGTGGGATAAGGTGAGAATTGTGACTGAAGCTCTCATCGATTCTGGTGCACATGGAGTATTCATCGATTCAACCTTTGTAACAAAGAATAAAATTCCTTGTGTTCAAAAAGCCATTTCTGTTCCTGTTAAAGTGATTGACGGCTCCTTTATCTCCTCGGGACCGATTCTTCATGAAACCATCCCTCTAAAGGTAACCACCAATCATATTCATACTGAATTTCTAGTATTTGATGTTATTCCATCACCTCTCTATCCCGTTATAATAGGGATCAATTGGTTAAGGAACCACAACCCTCAAATTTCATGGTCTCCTTTCTCTATCACCTTTAACTCACATTATTGTAAAGAAACATGTTTACAGCAAATTCCTATTTTTCAAATCTCCAAAGAACCAACCATACCTTCTTGTTATTCAGACTTTTCAGATGTCTTCAGTAAAAAAGAAGCTGAAACGCTCCCGCCTCATCGTTCCTACGATTGTCCTATAGACCTCATACCTGGTGCCCCAGTACCTTTTGGGCACATCTACCCTCTCTCTGAGGCTGAATTACAAATTCTCAAAGAATATCTAGATGAAAACCTACGGAAAGGGTTCATTAGACCCTCTAGTTCACCTGCTGCCTCAAGTATGTTTTTCGTAAGAAACAAAGACCAGACTATACGTCCTATCATTGATTACAGAGCCTTAAACAAAATAACAGTTAAAAATCGTTATCCTCTTCCCCTCATCAATGAACTGGTTGAACGATTAAAAACTGCTACCATCTACACTAAGCTTGACCTTCGCGGGGCATATAATCTCATCAGGATAAAGGCTAATGATGAATGGAAAACTGCTTTCCGAACAAGATATGGCCTCTTCGAATATCTGGTGATGCCTTTTGGCCTCTGCAACGCCCCTGCAACTTTTCAACATTTCATAAATGATATCTTTAGAGACCTATTGGACGTCTGTGTCATCATTTATTTAGATGATATTCTCATATACTCCAACACTCCTGAGGAACATAGAAAACATGTCAGATGGGTGTTATCAAGACTCAGAACTCACAAATTATTCGCTAAACCCGAAAAATGTGTTTTTCACGTCAAAGAAATTACCTTCTTAGGTTATGTCATCTCCCCTCATTCAATAGGTATGGACAATGCAAAAGTCGATTGTATCATCAACTGGCCTGTTCCCTCTACAGTTAAAGAATTACAGCGATTTCTAGGATTCGCCAATTTCTACAGAAAATTTATTAAAAACTACTCTGAGATAGTTCACCCACTCAATCAACTTAACAGAAAAAATTATCCCTTCAATTGGAACGAGAAGGCTCAAACTGCCTTCACCGAATTAAAGAGAAAGTTTACAACAGCTCCTATTCTTCAACTTCCAAATCCTTCATATCTTTATGTCCTTGAAACGGATGCTTCGGAATTTGCAATTGGAGCTGTCCTCTCTCAACACAAAACTCCTCAAGACCCTCTTCATCCTGTTGCCTTCTTCTCACGATCATTATCTCCTGCTGAAAAGAATTATCCTACAGGAGAAAAAGAATTATTAAGTATCAAAGTGGCTTTAGAAACCTGGAGACACCTTCTTGAAGGCGCTCGGAACTCTTTAATCATTTATACTGACCATAAAAATCTCGAATATCTTCACTCCAATAAAACACTGTCTGCTCGACAAGTAAGATGGAATCTCTTTTTTTCCCGGTTCAACTTCCAAATCGTCTTTAGACCTGGGTCTAGAAACAAAAAGGCTGATGCCCTTTCCAGGATCCATAAGGACACTGAGATTGAACCTCCTTCGCCTAAAGTCATTGGAATCTTATCTTCTCTTATTGACGACATTAAAGATCTCAGTGAAGATGCTCTCGAACTTCCTAAATCAATTAAATTATCTAAGAAAAACGGTCTCTACTATTTCAAAGACCGGATTTACGTGCCTCCATCCTTCAGAATTAAAGTACTCGAATTTATTCATGATTCTCCTCTGGCAGGTCATCCAGGTATAAAGAAGACCCTTGAATTGTCCAAAAGATACTATTGGTGGCCTCGTCAAGACCAAACTATTGAATCTTATGTTAAATCTTGTTCTGTATGCCAAAGATCAAAACATGTCCATCATCAACCATTTGGTCAATTATTGAATTTACCAATTCCTGAACGACCTTGGCAATCCATCTCTATGGATTTCTTGGTAGAATTACCTCCTTCTCATCATCACACTACCATTTTAGTGGTAGTAGACCGCTTCACAAAAATGTCTCATTTCATTCCTTTAAAGAAGTTACCTTCGTCCTCTGAACTTTCGAAAACATTTCTTGACAACATAGTTAAACTTCACAGACTGCCAGACGAAATCATTTCAGACCGAGGAACTCAATTTACCTCCAAATTCTGGACTGCCTTATGTGCCACTCTTCATATCCAACGTAAACTATCATCTGCATATCATCCTCAAACAGATGGACAAACTGAAAGAGTCAATCAATGCTTAGAACAATATCTACGATGTTATTGCTCTCACTTACAAGACGATTGGATAACTTGGTTACCAATGGCAGAATTCGCATACAATAACTCTTTTCATACCAGCAGTAAAATGACTCCATTTCTATCCAATTATGGATTTCATCCTTCCTCATTTCCTGCTCAGACAAGTTCTTCATCTAATCTATCCGATTCGAATCAAATCTCTCATATGTCCTCTTTATTCAAAAAATTGCATGACAATCTTGAATTGGCCTCCTCCACTCAAAAGAAGTTTTATGATACAAAACGACAACCTTCACCTTCTTATCAAATCGGTGATCTTGTCTGGCTTTCCTCAAAGAACGTTTCTACAAACCGTCCATCAAAGAAGTTAAGTTCTCTTTTCCTTGGTCCTTTTCCAATACTATCGATTATCAACCGTAATGTTGTTAAATTGAAACTTCCACCTACTTTAAAGCTCCATCCTGTTTTTCATGTGTCCTTGCTGAAGCCTCATCATCCTGACCCTTTCCAAAGGAATGTCACTACTTCTCCTGACCCTATACTGGTCCAGGGTGAAGAAGAATACGAGATTCAAAGTATACTGGATTCAAGGTTCCATCGTGGCTCCTTACAATATCTCATCAGATGGAAAGGATATGGAGTTGATGAGGATACATGGGAAAACTCCTCTGACGTTCATGCTGACAAATTAGTTTCCCAGTTTCACAAACGCTACCCTTCTAAGCCAAGTCAATAGCACCCAGAGGTTGCTCATTAAGGAGGGGATACTGTCATGCCTTAACTATAATATCCCCTTACTTCCTGGTTCCACGGAGCTTAGCCACACCTCTTCATGACTCGGTCTCCCTATTTAATCTGACCGCACCAGCTGATCGAGGCTGGATTAATGAACTACGTTCTGTACTCACGAACCGGCTGCAACTTAGTTGTGAAATCCTGCTGTTACCGGACCGGAATAGAAGACTTCAAGTTCCCTTCGCCTCTCCTCATCCACGGCTAAAGCTGAACTCTATCCATGCAGGATAATCTGCCTCTGAGGAATCTCGGGAACCAGTGTTCTATAAGCCGGAAGCTAAGTAAAACTTCTCTGATAAACGTTGCATCTAAAGCTGTTATTTCCTGTCTCCAAAGTCCTTCGTTAAAGCCAACCGTTACAGCTAACTTCAACACATACTTGTCTCAGTTAGCTGCATCTATCTTTCTTCAGTTAAAGTCTATGGAACAGCTATTGTAACTTCTTATCATCTAATTAACTAATACTACTAAAGGACTCTTGCTGCTTCAGTTCCGTTTACTCCTTAAAGCTACAGTGCATGTAACTGTGGACTTCATTTATCATTTACTACTTAATGCTACAGTACCTGTATATTGGAATTAAAGTCAATACCAATTACTTCTAATAAATATTCGAACTATAAGAAATCTGCAGTTGTGTTCCTTCATATGAAATGTTTAAACGTGACAATTTCCTGCTGCTCTATTACATTGTCTGCCTACCTTTAAGTCATCAGAAATAATCACCCCTAAATCCTTTTCCTCAGATGTTGAGGTTACGACTCTATCAAATATTCTGTACTCTGCCCTTGGGTTTTTACGTCCAAGATGAATTATCTTGCACTTATCCACATTAAATGTCAGTTGCCACAGCTCTGACCGTTTTTCTAGTTGACCTAAATCATTAGCCATTTGGCTTATCCCTCCTGGAACATCAACCCTGTTACATATCTTAGTATTATCAGCAAAAAGACATACCTTACCATCAAAACCTTCTGCAATATCACTAATAGAAATATTAAAGATAATGGGTCCAAGTACAGTTCCCTGAGGTACCCCACTGGTGACAAGCCCATGCTTCGAATATACTCCATTGACTACAACCCTCTGTTGCCTGTCACTCAGCCACTGCCTTACCCATGCTACAATATTGGAATCCAAACTTAAAGATTGCAGTTTTGTGCCAACGGCTAGTTACAGCCTGGAACTATATTCTGGGTTGCCTAATGTTAACTAATAATGCCTAATTAACGCTGCTGTCAGCATGCACTGCACACTGTGCTTGTTCTCCCGCATTCCTTGCCTCCCTGCATTCTGATATATGGTTTAATTTTTTGTAATATTCCCCTTCTCTGTCCACACCCCTTGTCAACCCTTAATCCCTCCCACTCCGGCTGAGAGCGTGCGCATGAACTTTGTGCCGGTAAGAATAGTACTATTAAATGCCTCTCTATTAGTTTTTTCTTGTTTTTAAATGTTTTTATTTAGCCAAGTAAATAATGGCAAATATGGCATTCTAAATAATAATAAAAAAATAATAATAATAATAAAAAAAAATATACCCTTAAGTAAGCACTATTTGCCAATCAAATTGTAATAGAGCTGTTCTGCTATTTTGATTAATTCATGTTCATTTGTAACTAGCATTGCCCAATCAGGCAGTTCATTGATTTAATGAATACCATTGATTCCTACAAGAAAAAAGAAAAATATACTTTTTATAGAATAGGAGAAAACTTTAAAAGTTAAACTTGGTAATATTGTGTTTCAGGTGAAATTATGCATTAATACATTTGCTGTACATTTTTCTTCTTTTTTCTATGGGGCAGATTTAAAAAAAGGAATATGCTAAAAAATATATGCTCTTTCACAAGACAATATTGAGAGAGAAAAATACATTTTATTTTTAAAAAAACTAAAGCTTTTAAATTATTAACCCTTCTTTCACACAGCATGTACATTTATCTGGAAAGGTGTGGATATTTAAAGATACAATTAATATATATGTGAACAGATTGTATATCTAAAGAGAAGTCTGTGGTTTCCATTTTTGCGGCATAATTAACCATTGCTTCAAATTTTTTTTTTTTCTCGCATCATTTTGGATCAACCGAATAAAAAGTTGTGTTCAAATGTTGAACTTGATGGTCTTTTTTCAACCTAAATTACTATCGTACTATGACATAAATTATATTTTTTATTTTGAATGTATATATAACAAATGCAAACTTACCCGTTATCTTGGTCCTTGATCCATGCTGTATATACCAGTCCTCTAAAAAAAACCAAAAAAAAGCCTCTATAAATTACTCTGAGAATATCAGTTAGCATGGAATAAAGGTATTGTGTAAACATTCAGTGGGTTTAAAAAAATATATATATATTATTTGAATTTATGTGAGTTCATACAGTTTTAGCAACCGAGTACTAACCTTATCAGCGTACACCTTCAGGCAAATATTTTGCTCTTTCTTTTTTTTCTAAAAGTGCAGTAATGCGGATGGTGCACTGCTCCAGCACTGAAGAGTCAAGGACCCCACTCCAAACCCAGACCAGGTGTTTCTCCACTATCTTGAAGTTAATCCAATATGAACTGGCGAGGCACATTAGCAGAGATTCCTAGCATTTGATGTGTCTTTACCAAGCATGTTGTGTTTTCAAACATTGCACAGTATATGTAAGAACTAACAATATATAATATATTATAAATATAATATATAACATAGATGTTTGTGTACGATAATGTTTTGATTTTGCTCAACTCACGTGGTTGGGGATAGTTGACAGTCTAAAGAACGTCTACACAGGACCTAATCCTTTCTATTGATACCAAATAAAAGTGGCTTATTCACTAAAGTTTGATGAGATAAACTTATCTTTTGTAACTTAATAGCAGATTTCCAATGAACTTCTAGGGTAAAGTGCTATTCAATTATATGCTTATCTCGTCTGATAAAATCCAGCATGTAGTTTTAAACTGTAGGCCAAAATATCCAAATTGTGACAATTTCAATGTTTTCAGTTTGACTATTTTAAACTAAAATGGGAAATTTGTTTAATTCCTGATAACTAGCAATTTAGTAAACAATCACTCCTGTTTACTAAAGTGAGAATTCAATGTAAATTTTTAAAATGTAAGGCCAGGGTAGCTGAATTGAAAGCATAGCTTGCTTGAGAATGTTTCTAGATTTTACATTTAAATTCTCACTTTTGTGAATAACCCAGTGTGAGTTTCTCAATGATTTTAAATAATGAGGGGGTGGGGAGAGGGGGGGGCTCTTTCAATTTTTTTTCTATTAAAGGACCACTCTAGGCACCCAGACCACTTCAGCTTAATGAAGTGGTCTGGGTGCCAGGTCCAGCTAGGGTTAACTAATTGTTTTATAAACATAGCAGTTTCAGAGAAACTGCTATGTTTATCAATTAGTTAAGCCTTCCCCCTAATTCTCTAGTGGCTGTCTCATTGACAGCCGCTAGAGGCGCTTGCGTGATTCTCACTGTGAAAATCACAGTGAGAGCACGCAAGCGTCCATAGGAAAGCATTATGAATGCTTTCCTATGTGACCGGCTGAATGCGCGCGCAGCTATTGCTGCGCGTGCGCATTCAGCCGACGGGGAGGAACGGAGGCGGAGAGGAGGAGGAGAGCTCCCCGCCCAGCGCTGGAAAAAGGTAAGTTTTTACCCCTTTCCCCTTTCCAGAGCCGGGCGGGAGTGGGTCCCTGAGGGTGGGGGCACCCTCAGGGCACTCTAGTGCCAGGAAAACGAGTATGCTTTCCTGGCACTAGAGTGGTCCTTTAATCAGACTGTTATTATCAAGGATCAAGGTTAGGATGTGTTATTTCAAACATATTTTTTTTTTTTTTACTTTTGGGAATAAATACTGAAAAAAAAACACATTTATCAATTGTCTGATCTTCACGTTCAGACTGCTCATTACGGAAATTGAAAATCTGAACTATTATAGGACTTCTCATCCAACAGCTTCTGCGCCCAACAAGCTTAGTTAGTTTTATTCAATCATTGTCAGCCATTCAGTATCTTAACTAGAATGGCTGTATTATAAAGGGCATGTAAAATAAATTGAGTTACATCTGAAATAATGGATTGACATTAGATCCATCTGCATACGCTCCTTCTGTTATTGATGTAATAAGAAGAACTTGGAGACATGCCTTAGCTTAGTTCATGAATAATCAAATATTTATAGGCATTTTTAAAACCTTGCAGATATCATTTTAGGCCTTATCCAAGGTATTGCCCCTCCATTAGGACACAACAACATTTATTGGCATTTATTATTATAGAATGTAAGCTCATTTGAGCAGGGTCCTCTTCAACCTATCGTTCCTGTAAGTTGTCTTGTAATTGTCCTATTTATAGTTAAATAATAATATTGTAAAGCGGTACGGAATTTGTTGGCGCTATATAAACGGCGATAATAAAAATAAAGGAACAGGGACCAGAAACATTTGTACTTTGAATGCTCTTTGAATACATTTGGGCTGCACTAGTGGGCCCCTATAACTAAGCTGTTATTAAAGAAAGATAATTAAAAATAAATAGTAATTTGGCATCTACTGGTATGATACTTCCTAAAAATCTTTATAACAAAGGGTTTATTTACCTGAAGGGAAGTTGTGATAAGTTGACAAACAAGTTTCAAAACTTGGGATAAAATATTAGTGTTATATAAATTGCTATGTTCAGGAATTACTTCCAACCTGGCTAGCAGTTTTTTTGCATATGTTGCCAATATTCTTTTTGTTACCGTTTATAACTTTAAATAAAATAATAAAAGTCAAGTTTATTTAAAAGTGCTTTATTAATATTCTCTGTAAAGTACAAAAATATTGCCAGACATAAAGGCTTGATGAAAAATAATGCAGGTTCACTGATGTATTGTGCTAGTTACTATGCAATATAATATATTTTAGATAAAATTAGCAAAATAAAAACTATGTTTTAGGAAGATTAAGTGAAAAAGACATTATTAACCTGCATACATTGTAAAAAGATAATTATTGTGATGGACACAAAACAAGATAAGACACAAAAATCCCCTAGCACATTCTTACACAATGAGGAAGATTTAATAAGTTTTAAAATGTAGAATAACGTTTTTTTTTGTTGGTATTTTCTATTTATTCTCAGTGCATTATGTGTTATTCTCAGTGCAATTTAGTATAAATTCCAGTTATTTTGGTTGATCGTTAATTGGAAGCTGATACATACACAGCACAGAATGGAAAGCTATATTTTAAAACATTCACGACTTAGTAAATCCTTTCCCCATACAAGCCATTAGCTAAATATGACCAAAAGACTTCATGGTCTATTAAAAAAACAGTGAATTGTAGTGACTTATGACCTAACTCGAAACATACAACATAAAATAGATGAGTCCAGTGACTTCAAATGATCTATTTCTAACTCTTGTTCTCTGGTATTGAAATCGCAAGTCACAACAATTAGCTGTTTAGTTACTAGACCCCAGAAAAAAAGTAATTAAAAGCAGTGAGCTTATAAAACATATTGTTTTTTTTTTCAATACTTAAAGAAAAGCTTTGTTCTCAACCATACTTAAACATTTTCTAAAAGCTGCTCTGGATACAGTTCATAAAATGCTAAAAATCGTTGCGAATAAACCTCGGCGCAGGTTTTTTTTTGTCAGTCACATCTAAAGCTGAAGAGTGCAAAAACACACTTAATGTGACATACATACAACATAATTTATCTCATTGCAAAACCCAAAGTAAAATAAAATAAATATAGAATAGATGCAAATACAAAAATAATAAATTGAAAAAAAAAAAAAAAAAAAAAAAAAAAACTCATAGAAAATATATTATTCTCCAGGTGGATCTATTTTTGTATTCCTCAAATGTAATCTGAAAACATGTTTTAAGATGGATGTAAGGAATTCCAACACTTTCCAGGTTTCTATGGTTTTGCAAGCAGATGGATCAGTGAAAATATCCAGCCAGCTCTGTAAGCACTTGCATGGTAGTCTTATGGGAACATGAACTGAATAGAGACTATAATGTCTTCATTCCCTACTCCTTTTAATTTGTGAATTGCATGAACTGTAGGGTTCATCAAAAATCTATGGAAAAGCCTTCTGAGAACTCACAGGTTTACTGTACTCAGTTCCACAGTACTATCCGGGGCCTGCAGACTGTTTTTGTTTGTTTTGAATAGTCAAGAAAACTTCTTAATTTGTTCCTGTCTTGAATGTGTCAACATTTTTTAAGTGCATGATTTGTTCTGTCTGACACAGATTTATTAATGATGTATTTTCCAAATGATTATTTTGGGGTATATTCCAAAAAAACTATCCCAATGCTTTTCTATTTTTAGATTTTTTGTTAAAGATTTTTTTTTTTTTTTTTTTTTTAGCTGTGTTGTTTATACATAGAAAAAAAAAAAAGCTTGATGCCATACCTCCAACGTGACACATTCATATCTGGCTGAAACTACTTGCAAGTTTAATTACTTTTAAGAAAAAGCTATATTCAGATCCTACAAATATTTAAATCATTTTCATCTGCATGAAAGCAGAGAGGCACTCTTTGGCCTTTGCTATATATACCATCCCTTACAAATAAAAGTAAAATGTAACCCTTTACTTGCCAGAAAGGTGCGACAACAGTATGTTGTTACTGCAACTTTGTTTGCAAGCTGTAATGCTATAAGTATAATTTATATATATTAAATCTCAAAGAGCTTTGCAATATAATATCATGGGTGTAATTCTTTTTCATACAACTCATAACATTTCTGTGCATAATGAAACCTTTTTTGTGTGTTTTAGATATTTATATATATATATATATATATATGTATATATATATATATATATAAAAATATATATATATATCTATATATATATATATATATATATATATATATATATATTTTTTTTTTTATAAAACTCTTGATTCTTCATGAACTATAATTCCCTGGTTGAAGCACTGTATATAATGTTTATGTTATTGCCTTAAAAGATATATATATTCACATTTGGTTTCATGGAACGATAGTGTTCTCGTGTTTGTTATATCGATAACTGATGGGGACACTTAACAGTTGGTTTAAACATAGGAATACATGTGATATATATAACAAAATATGGAAAAAAGTATTGTGTGAATTTCTGCCTTTTATGAGAATTGTGAATGGGCATGGCACATACATCTAACTATATGGCTGTCAGCATATCAAGTTCCCCCATTGGCACTTAAACATAGAAAAATAGACTTGGACTGCAGATACAAATCAGTTGGCCAATCTAGACTATCAATTTCCTAACAAAAGTTAAAAATGCTATAGATATTTTTTTCAAGCAATTGTGATAACACCAGGGAGTCTATTATTTACATCATTTATGGTGATTCTTCAAATAGAATCCCTATATACAAAACAAGAAAAAAAGGAACACTCTTCTGTGCTAAATATGAGAATGCATAAATGAATACTGTTGAAAGCAGAAGTGGAATTTTTTCAAGGGATTGGCATACTGAACAGAAAACCACTGTCCCTTCACCAATATTCTCAATAGATGTGACAAAAAGTTTGGAGTTTATTCATTGAAGTGTGAGTCATCATAAAAATTGAAGTGTATTCAAAGCAAGTTTCAAATGTTAGTCCAAAATAACATAACTGGAAAAAAATGTCCATGTCATTTGTTTTCAGTTTCCTTATTTTGGTCTAAAATTTGAAATCCATTTTAAATTCCAAACAATTAATTTTGTGAAAAACCCTGTTAAGATTTAATAAACATAGCTTGATTTTGTTCTTCATGCTTTATATCAAATGGGCCAAACGCGTATATATATATATATATATATATATATATATATATATATATATATATATATATATATATATATATATTCACAATATATATAATCTAATATATTCTTAGTATACATATATGCCTAATGAGAGTAGATACAACTAATACACACTGCTCATTAGACACCTAAAGCTAAGTAAAACTATGTAACATCTTTGTCTGAATAATTTTCTGAAGGTTAAACCAGTATGGTACCTCTTTAATATTTACAACAGAGTATAACAATTTTATTTTACATATTGTACAGAAATCAAATTTAAGTTCCTGTCAAATTATAGTTCATGTCAATGAAAAAGAACAACTTCTCTTAATTTTTCTTTTAAAAATGTATTTATAAGTCCGTCTGTCTGCCTGTCACTCTATCTATCTATCTATCTATCTATCTATCTATCTATCTATCTATCCATCCATCCATCCATCCATCCATCCATCCATCCATCCATCCATCCATCCATCCATCCATCCATCCATCCATCCATCCATCCATCCATCCATCCATCCATCCATCCATCCATCCATCCATCCATCCATCCATCCATCCATCCATCCATCCATCCATCCATCCATCCATCCATCCATCCATCCATCCATCCATCCATCCATCCATCCATCCATCCATCCCCTGTGATATCTTTATCTATAGATCAATATAGATATCACGTGGTCTAGTTTTTCTTTAAAAAGCGTTTTGGGTTACTGACTTTGTTTTAAGACAAATCGACACTATACTCTATACTGGATAGAGTTGGACTACATAGATGAAAAGCCATATAGATATTTTAAAGCCATCAATGCAGAATATTTGAGATATATATATATATATATATATATATATATATATATAAACAGGAAAGTAGAAAAATAGCACTCCAAGGACTTCAAAAGGGTATGGTTAAAAAAGTAACTTAGCTTTTATGCAGCAACTGCCACAAAGTATCAACATTTCAGTTCTATTACAGAACTTTCGTCAGATCTGTAATAGAACTGAAACGTTGATACTTTGTGGCAGTTGCTGCATAAAAGCTAAGTTACTTTTTTCACCATACCCTTATGAAGTCCTTGGAGTGCTATTTTTCTACTTTCCTGTTTATATCATTTTGCTTTATCAGCACCGGGCTCTAATATAAAACTACTGGAGTGCAAGTATTTGGACATTTATATATATATATATATATATATATATATATATATATATATATACACAATCAAATTATATACATGAATATGGGAACTTTATTGACTTCAAATCCATAGATAACCATACTAAATGCTTTGTTACTTGGTGTATTCAACTGTGCTATACTTTGTCACCTTACTGCGTGTTAGACTTGGGGATGTGGAGCCAATGGCCTGTGTTAGCAAGGGCTCAGCACTTAACAAGTGGTTTTGCATGCCTGAACCAGACATTACAGTTTTTTCTGTTACAATTACATTTTGGCCTCTACTCATATCAGGTTGAAAGCTAAAATTACTTTGAGCATTGGAGGCAGGCTGTACGAACCTCTCTGTAACAACAACATTCTGTGCTTCACTTATATCTTGGAAGCTGAATGCGTTGGACATTCTTGCATTGCTAGAGCCTAGTACTCTCTCACTAAGTACGACATCTGAGCTTTCTACTAGATTGGGCAAATCTCGAAGTTCATGTGCTACAGAAACAGGACGCACAACCCTTTCAGTCACAAATACATTTGAGCCACTTGGTATCTCTCGCACTACGGAAGTAGGTCTAACAACTCTTTCTGTTACCACAATTCCAGGCTGATTCCTTGGTTCAACAATATATGTGGGAGGTTGCATAGAGGCACCAGTTGTTGTGTAGGTCTCAGTTACTAGTACATTACCAGGAATAAATGAATCTGGTATAGGCCTAGCGGGTTGAAGGTTAGAAGATGAGTATGTGCTTTCAGTTACATAAGTAGTGTTACCTGCAGGCACAGAAGTACTTCCACGGGTAACCAAAGTAGAATTTTCTGACCTTATAGTGGTATCCGTTTCGACTACTGGAACATTAATAAATACCCTTGGCTCTTCCTCACTTAACCCTGGTCCAATTTCTTGACCAATGCATAATTCAGCAAGGGTTCTAAATTTTGGCCCTAAAGTGTCCAAATAATCATCATCCAAGTCATCGGCAATAAAACTACAACAACCAATAGATCCAGCAAGGCTTCCAATCCCTTCATTATCATAAATAAGCAGGCAATCATTTGCAGGTCGGCTCTCATCTTCATTGCCATATGCATCTGCTTTCTAAAACAAGAATTGTGATAAATGTTATTTTTTTTTTTAAATATTGCAAATTTAACATTGTTTGATTATTAGATTATTTTTTCAAAACACTGCAACAGGATAATGTTTAAACATCAATTTATAATACAAAATAAGTATACAATTTGAGTAGCAGGAGAAGTACATTTGTTATATAATATTTATTATTATAGTTTGAAATACATTTTAGTAAATATGTTTTTACCTCTGCAAAATAATTTTCAACATATGCCATGTTGACAGGGCCACTATTTGGGTAAAGAACTCCAGCAAGTGATTCCTCTATGTTACTCCCTCCCATCATTCTCTCGTCATATATGTCTCGTCCTCCTCCAGTTACATAGGTTTCATTTCCTGTGCTTACTCTTCCTCCTCCTCCTACTCCTGCTCCTGCTCCTAGTACTCCTGCTCTTCCTACTCCTATTCCTCCTAGTCCTCCACTGTGTCCTCCACCTCCTCCTCCAGTGCCAGCTCCAACCAGGGTGTTAGTT
The DNA here is from genome assembly GCF_036172605.1 of Pelobates fuscus. Lineage (NCBI taxonomy): Eukaryota > Metazoa > Chordata > Amphibia > Anura > Pelobatidae > Pelobates > Pelobates fuscus. Next base: position 104,151,300 of record NC_086320.1, read on the forward strand.
GTAAATACTTCTGAAAAGTAAAAAACAAAAACAGATTATGGATATAGCTTACAATGAATTATATTAGTGGCATGATGTTGGTCATTTGGGTCCTCCAAGTCTGTGCTCATGTATCACCCCTTCATGTCTCCTACCTTGCATCAGCTCTAAGGTGCTGCTAGATGGACCCAGATATTGTCAATACTATAGTGGGTACTTTGGTTTGTTAGTTGATCCACTTTACTATCTATGCTTTAAATATCTTTATAGATAAGGACATGTCACATAAACCCATATTATGTTTAGCAAACCATATCAATATTCACACTTAATCATTCTAAATTAGGTGCTCAAACAGTCAACCAGATTGATTAGTATCTCTCTAGCCAATCCTTCACCATCTTCAGACCCCACAAATCAAATATAACCTAAACCTGACCGTTTGAGCATAGTGGCAGAGTGTGCCAAGATAGACATATTACATAATCATTTTAATGCCAAGATCTTGCTCAAAAGCAATATAATGATGCCCTTGATGTAATATTATTTTTTATAGACTTTTTAAAATAATTTTATATATTGTGAAATGTTTTAATATTTAGAAATTTTCGTATATTGATATTTTATATATAAGTTATGCTATTTTAATATTTTGAAACTTTAAAAATAATTTTAAAAGTTTATCCAAAAATATTAAAGCTCTATTTTAGATACTTCACTTACCTGGGTATTCTGGACCACCAGAAGTTATAAGAGTGGTAGTCATATCCTATAAACATACAAAACAAAAAGAAACACATTGTTACAAGCGCAAATTAGTAGTTAGTAACATAATTTACCTAACATTCTTAAATGGTTTAAAGTGTTAAAGGACCACTTAAGGCATCCTGACCACTTTATCTCAATAAAGCTGTCAGGGTTCAGTGGCCTTTTAGTTTTAACTAAATGTTTCCATTTCTTGATTAGCACACCATTAGTGACTATCTAATTAAATCTGCATTGACTATAAAATCGTTTATCACCCATTGCCCGGAGCAGGTTTTACTTCCCATTGAGGAAGGACTTTGGGGATTTTTGACACATTTGTAAAGAACATTTGGATACAGTGATGAGCTACTCCTTTGTATATTAGATGTTACACTGGTAAAGTGAATCTAACAAGTAGTCATTTTCTCAGGTTTTTATCCCTGCTCTTGCATTTGATTACCATTGTTTGATTATGTTGAGAGTGTACTTCTTCTTTTCTATTTTTTAATGAGTGTTTTTATTTACTTCATAGTACTTAATACAGTTAATATCATATCCTAAACAATTGCTCATGATATCATATCATATTTATTTCTGTTATTAATTTTCTTTCTCTAAAGCTGTTTGTAATGTCGGCATAATGTATATAAAAAAAAATGTCCCTCTTTTCCCCTATGTTTTCAGGTAAAGGACATTTTTGGACCTGCTTAAGTAATGTCATACAAAATCACGGATTCTATGCAAAGAAAGTCTGTGTCATAAATGGGATGGGTACCTGAGAACCTACTGAAAATCTTCTCTGCATCTAATTTTATTTTACTGCCAAAGGGATTAGCTCATACATTAGTGGTTTTACAGAATCATGGTGAATTGACAACCAAACTTCATAATGTAAGTCACAATAGCATAGTTCAAAAAATAGTTGAACTGGAGTAATTTTTTCAATGACTCTGTTTTGGGTCTGAAATTTGAAATTCGATTTGTGGTTCACCACAAATGACTTTTTAGTGATTATTATTATTATTTTATTATTTATATAGCGCCATCAGATTCCATAGCGGTGTACAAAGGGTGGACTAACAGACATTTAATTGTAACCAGACAACTCGACGTACAGGAACAGAGAGGTGGAGGGCCCTGCTCAATGAGCTTACATTCTAGAGTGAGTGGTGTATAGTGACACAAAGGGTAAAAGTAGGGGTATGAAGTATAAAACCACACTAGGTATTTCTGTATTTGTATACACAGGGCATCCCCAGTCATCTACTCCGAATATTGCTGTGCTCACATCAGACACCTGAGCCAGACACATATTTTGTTATCTTTTAGTAGTGTTTTTTTTTTTTGTGGTTCCATGCTGATTATTTATGTATTTATTTATTTTATTTATAAAATATTTTACCAGGAAAGATACATTGAGGTGTTTTCAAGTATGTTCATAAGAACACTATGATCCCCCAACTGTAGCATAACTACCAATAAACCAACTGTATAGAATCTAGCGCTGTACCTCATATCATTACTGGTGTACCAGGTATAGCGCACTACTGTAATGTTACCTGTCGGTATAAACATCTCTAAAATGTTGCAATTCTCTTTTAGTAAGGCGACAGTGCAACTTTCCTCTAATGATGGTGCATTTTAAATGTTGACATTTGGAAGCCAACATTTTTAACATGACTTGCTCTCAAACTGAGTCCTGTTACATCTCATTGTATTGGAATATTCACATTTGACCACTTTCCCAGTTATTTCACAGAGGCAGTACGAGAGGGATCTGTAGGGACTGAAAGAAAATAGAAAATAAAAGATATAAACAGCCTAAAAAAGTATAAAAAATAGTTTACCACATCCTCAGGTGTGGCTCCTTCGGTTCCCCACGGACGACAGGCCTCGTCATATCCAGCTGCCACAGGAACAAATGTAGATGCTGCTGCTGCTGCAGACCCACATAGGCACAATGGTAAGAGCAGTAGAGCCACTGTTACAGAAAGAGGAATTCAGAAACAAAATAATAAGTTGATATTCTATATATATTTATATACACACCAGAAACTTACATTTGCTGCCCTGATCACCCAGCAATAACAAAGCAAGTAGACAAAATAGCACTCGAGGATCTTCCATACCAGTCCATCCTCTTATTTTCGACTTTCCTTGAAGTGTTTATATATTGTATTTGGTCTGTTTTTAAAATGGTAAATTTTATTCAATAAAAGCCAAATGGCAGCTTATTGCCACTTAGTAACCACTATTTGATATTAACCAGATTTTAACCTATTCAGCTACCTATAGAAGGTAACTTTGGGTAATTCAATCACATTTTCACTACCATTCTGCTGGAGTTTGTTTGCCAGTTAAAAGATGCCAAATGTGTATATATGTACCCACAACCTCAAATTCCTGTCAATCCTACTCTTTCTTTAATCACATGTTTTTTTTTTTCTTTTCTGGGTGATTTAGGTACCATTTAATTTCAATTCAGCTGAGCTATTTTAGAATAAAATCCTGCTGCAGTAATAAGATCAATTTGGAAATAAAAAGTGAACCCATAAATAAGAGTGAATACCTTGATCCTCATGGGATTCGTATCAGTCACATTAAAGAGAGTTAAGCAAAGTGACATGGCATTTATTGAATAGAGCCCACTATTTTTTTATGTGCCCAGTGTTATTTGCCAATGAAAATTATGATAAATGCCGACATATATTCACCATCCTATGCTTGTATGAATTTAATAGCTGGAAGTAATTTAGGACATATTGTTAAGATCTGTTACATAACTAATTGATGCATATACTATTGTTTCAAGGATTGTCTTTTTCAACAATAATAAAATGTTGCATTGATAGCAATCAGTTCAAAATATAAAACAAATTAAACAGGTTGCATTTTTTTAGATATATTACGATAGTGCCATTGCAATTACATGATTTTGTCTTTTTTTAAATCTAGACCTCTGTACGGTTTAACACCTTTTGTTTCACTGTCTATGTTCCCCTGTGTTGGTGTGTGGGCATGGCCGTCACATTGTTACAAAGTACTTCACTAATTTGTCATTCTCAAATCAGGTCTCATAATATCCTTTGCTGTATGAGGCACTCTGGTGAAGTTATTTAAATATATATCTAAGTAATGGTAAAAGATACAATCCATATTGATACTTACATAAAAGTACCAAGAATCCAAGCACCATAAGACCAATTGCAGCTGGACCTAATGATACACTCTTGCTTGTCCTTGGTGATGCAATGCAAGTGCCCGTTGGTTCACAGTCACAAACTTGAATTCTCAGGGAAACTGGCAGAGGGCAGCTTCGGTTACCATTATCTAAGACAATCATGTTCAAAGTGGCATTACGGGGGCTTGATCCAACAACTCCTACCAAAGCCACACTTGTATCTAAAAAAAAAATGAAAGCTCACATAAGTAAAATAAGGGTGATGTGTGTGAGGGTGATTCTTACAAAAGAATACAACAATGGTTCAGCTCCCGGCAAGTGAAGCTTTGGATTAAGATAATGGCAGTGGTGATGGCTGTGCCTTTGCCACCAAACTCTGGATAAGTAGTAATAAATAATCTACGATATTTAAGGCATATACCCACCTTAAAACCAAAAATGACTTTACACCTACTCAGACTTTGATTACAAAATGCAACTCTCATGCTGTCTTCTTATTCCACTGCTGGCTATTATTTCATTTTGTGTATTTTTGCTATACTTTATGACATTTTAAACATCTAAAAATTATATTTTAACTGTAATAGATCTGGACGAAGAAGTATTCTAATTGTAGCATATTATTCCCTTATATGGTGCTAAAAATGCAAGAAACACACGTAAAAGTTTTTATTTAATAATAGCTGTAATTGGGAAGACGGTTTGACTTCTGATAGTTCAGACTGTTTCCAGTCCAGTTCAGACCTGGTTTTGGACCTAAGTGGGCACTAACTGTCAAGTAAGCCAATACATTTTTTTTTCACTGTTTTCTTTTCTCTGTTCTCTCTTTTTTTGGCTTTATAGCACCAACTATAAGCAGTCATTAGTTATTTGCCTTTGATGTTTTAGAGTGTAAGCTTTTTCGAGCAGTGTCCTCTTTAACCTCTCGTTCCTGTGTACATTTGTAATAGTTTGGCACAATATGGAAGAAATAGCGTGTAATTGGTTGACAGCTTAAAAACATTTAGGGGGTTATTCACTTAACTCTGAATTGTAACACTGGAAACTGAATTGAAATCTACATTAGCCAATCTGTGACTATTGCTGAGTGGAATAATTTGTTTTCAAATCAGCTACTGTTGCCTACATTTTTCAGTCTGATTTTCAGTTTACTACAAGTTGCTGTTTAGAGAATAAATCTTTGAGTACCCGGTTTACTGACACAGGCTAATCCCACCAGGGACTGTTGTAACAGTCAGACATAAAAAAACATTTACATGTATATTTCAACTTTACTCTAGCTAAGCTATTATATCTATATATATATATATATATATATATATATATATATATATATATATATATATATATATATAGGAATACATAGTAACTGTATAAATACCTTACTCTTCTGAATTTCTTACTTTCTGCAATATTGCATTATGACATCATACCTAAGATGTCATGAAGAGTCAACACCCTTATAATCACCAAAACAACTTTAGCTTTATGATGCAGTTTTGGTGTATAGATCATGCATCTGCAGTCTCATTGCTCAATTATCTGCCATTTAGGAGTTAAATGACTTTGTTTATGGAGCCCTATGTGACATGATGGGGCATGTCGTCCATGGGGAACATAAGGAGCAACACTTGAAGATGTGAGATAGCCTTCCAAAACACTTCCTGTAAAGAGAGATCTAATGTTTAAACTTCCTTTATTGTAAGCTCTAGTTAGTTTATTTTTTTTCCTATGTTCTATTTTAATAGCCTTCTGGACCCTGCAGGAGCATACTGTGTGTAATTATAGTTCAATTTACAAAGCAGGGTAATGCAAACTTCTAAAGCAAGTTAACATGACATGGTTGATTATATATTTCCTACTTGTTCTATGTTAAAGTTTGTATATATTGTGTATTAATATTGTTTTTATATTTTATTGTACCCTATTGCATCAATGCAATGTTTTGTGGACCCAAGACATACTTGAAAACAAGAGGAATCTCAATTAATCTTTCCTTGTAAAATATTTTATAAATAATAAATCTGATTAAAAATGAAACATTTTTTTTCAAGCTAGCTGCGTGAGGCACAGAAACAACATTGAATAGAAACAACATTGCTTTGAATTTGAACATTGCATGAATAGAAACATTGCTTTAAAATATAAATGAGCAGTGAGATTAGGGGGCATGATCTATATACTAAAACCACTTCATTAAGAAGTTTTATGTTTATAGTGTCCCAGTTTTGATGCATATAGAGTCCCTTTAATGTTTTTCAGCAATTGCCTTTTACCCTTAACATTCATAACATTTTAAAAATAAGGTAATTCCATTGTAATAAGGAAAAACGTTATGTATGTAGGAGGAAACTGAAGTTCATGTATTCGGTTCAACAACTATATTTTCAGCCAGAAGCATGAAGGTACAAAGTGAAATGTGAAGACTACTATTACCTCCATAACTACTACAGTTCACTAAAAACTAGAGCTCTTCTCAACACTCATAGATTACCCTCTCATAGATTTCAGCCACACTAATATTGCAAAAATTGCAGAGAGTGTGACCTACGGGTGCCGAGGGTATTTTTTTCCACAAGCTACTCTAACTACTCTTATTAGACAGAAAACGATGTCCATAGACTCATAACACCATAACTACTGCAACAATCTGTAATAACTCTGGCATAGCCATTAACATATAAATAAAATACAATATTATTGGCACATTCTCTATAACATATTAAACTGACAGGTGCAATTTAAAATCCGCATAACATAAACCTTTTACACCGTGCAGATTAACGACTCAGAAAGTTACCGTTTATTCTTTCCATTCTCCAATCATTTGGGGTAGGCTGCAAATTAAATGTAAAAGGAGGACCATTTGGGGCTGTGTCATTATCATAGGCCTGGATTTCAACCCTCATATCCTTAGTACATGTTTGGCGCCATTCATTAGTAACCACGGGACAGTTATCATTTGCTCTGGGCATAGTAAGGATAACTGTGGCGTTAGCAGGTCGATTTGGTAAATCTAAAAAACAAAATGTGAAACATTAGATTATGTTAAAAAGAATGTTACATATACAGTATCAATGGCATCAGAATGATTATGGTTTTTTTTTGGTTTTTTTTTTATTACCAGGACTTTCTCCAAAGATTGTTGCAGTGTAGTTTCCTCCTGTTCCAGTGTTTGTTGTTATATCATGATTTAATCTCACCTCACCAGTAGTAGAATCAATACTGAACCAGTTGTATCTATCCTCTACCCAATACCTGTTTAAATAAATGTTGACATTTTAATTTTGTGAACATAATCTTTACAATAAGCTTTTTGTACAACTGAGAATTAGCATTAGTCTGCGGGTATGTTGCATAGTAATGACGTAATATCGTATAAATAAACAAAATGGAATGAAAGTGTTGAATTTTAAAATTATCAGGGTTATTCACACAAATGACAATTGTTCTAAGAGAATTTCCCATTTAAGGCCGTAAAGTTTAACCGTAAAGTCAGATATGCTTCCTGATTAGCTATATTGGCCTTAAATGTAAAATTCAACTTTGACTTAATTTTGAATGCCTGACAATTCTCACTTTAGTAAATATCCCTGTAGGACATTAGATATAATTTATTTATTCAATGCATTTCTATTACTATAAGAAATAGGCTTGTAAAAATAATCTATTCTCTCCAGCCTTCAACACTCCACATGTTGTGAACTACATCTTCCCTGATGCTTTGCCAGCATTATGGCTGTAAGAGCATTGTGTGAGATGTGGTCCACAACATATGGAGTACTAAAAGGTTGCCTAGACTTGTTCTCGCCCAAGGGTAGTCAACCTTCGGCAATCCAGAAGATGTGGACTGCAATTCATGTGATGCTTTGCCAGCGTTATAGCTGTAATAGCATTATGGGAGATGTAATCGCAACATCTGGAGTGTCGATGGTTGCCTACCCCTTGTATAGCCTATACATGGCTCTGGCTGTTGCATTTTGCTCAGAGATGAAAATATCCATTTAGGAGTGGAGAAAGTGCCTTTCCCGGGGATAAAAAATTATTATATTCAGTCATTATTCATTATAGAAAAGCTGTCTTTTTTTGAGTTTACAACAACAATCGATGAGACTAAAAGCTAATCACAGATCTGTTCTTATTTCTCATGTAATGTCAGAGACTAATCCCTCAGGTCAAGCAAAGTCTATAGCTGCCCCATGAAGTGTCTGGCATGGGGGGTGGGGGAGGGGAGATTTGAGTTTCTTCTACCTTGCATGATGCTCTCTGGCCTTGTAAATTTTGATGGCAGATTTCAATTTAGTTTTATTCATAGTCTCTTTATTAAAACGCCATTTAAGTTTTAGTTGTATTTTATTTACCTGAATTGTTTAGTTTTAGTCTAGTTTTGGTTGACTAAACATAATGAAAATTGACACTTAACTAAATTAACACTGCTCTCTGGCATTGTTGGTTATTCTAATACTATAGAGACAGTCTTAAGTGATCTATTGGGTTTGTTCACTAAAGACAATATATTGTCCAGATGGCCAAAATGTTGTGCAAATGGATGTGTTTCCTGGGATGTTGCTGGCACTCTAAAGTTAGACTAATACTCTAAAATCTTGTTATCCTTAAAGTCTTGCTGTTGTCCTTGTGTACGTGTTGGTGTCCTTGCTGGAATTCACTATCCTGAGTCCCTACTGACACCCTGTATAGTCCTTGTTATAGTCTATTTAAAAAAAAAGAGTCTCATTTAATTAACATGGTTCTTTTATAGTACTTGCATCCTCTTCCCAGGATCCCTGCTGCACACCTAGAAATGTAGTTATACCAATCAAGCTGTTAACATAGACTGTACACATACTGGTATAATATTTATTTAAATCTATTTATTACATAAAGAGTATGTGAATAGATACAGTATATGTTTTGTGATAGTATGTACATTTATATGATATTCTCTTACCTAATATTTGTAGCAGGTTTGCCTGTGTCCATATCAATAGCTTGCATTCTTGCCAATATATATGAAAGTAATGCTTGTCCACGAAGGCCTTCTGGTATATTTATTCTCATGACTGAGGGGACAAATACAGGGCCTTCGACTACATTCTGCACATTTACAACAATGCTTGTTGCCTGGGCCTTGAATTCAGATATAACAGATGAATGGAAAGCTGCTCTGTTGGTCACCATAAAACCAAGATTGAGGGACTGCATAGCTTCATAATCTAGGGCCTGAATAAAAAAAACAGAAAATCATGTTTGATCCATTAAATGCAGTTGACTAAGGCAATAATAAACAAAGATGCAAAAGAAGAGACTTTCTAGATTTTGAAGAACTGTAAGTATACCACACAGGTAGAACCTTCTATTTTTCCATTTTGGCAAGCTTCTATCTGTTTTAAACATGCCTAAAGCTAGTTAATGCAATGGTGGTGTTTCAAAATTGAAGCGAAAAGAAAAGAATTCAACATTAAAAAGAAGGCAAATACCAACACTTTGTTTATGTTAAACAAAAGCTGAATTTGTTTTTCCATTCCTTAGTACAGTTCCATGTAATTCAACATACAGACATGGAGTTTATTCCAAAAGATGAATGATTCATTAATCTCGGGTATCTGTTCAGTAGCCTTACCTTAACAATTCTCAGAATTCCTTCATTAGTTTGAGAGTCCGTGTCTATTGCAAACCAGCCTCCTTCATTTCCTGAGACAATGTTATACACTGCAATCCAGTTATCTGAATACATTTCGTCAGCATCAAATACTTTTATCCTTAAATTGGTTGTACCTATCATATTTTCCATAAATTCAACTGAGTACTGAAAGAAATAAAATCTATTTTATTACACATATCTACAGCATAGCATTCAAAGAATTGTTAGGTCAATCTGAAATAATTACTGCCCATGCTCATAGTTTAAAACAGACTTGTACAAGATCTTGTACACGGAGGAGTAGGAGATGAATTGTATGAGCTTTCTAAGGATTTTCTATGAATCAACTTCTGCAACAGATCCATTCATGTGAAGCTGCAAATACTTGAGGCTTGATGAAACAAAGGTTTGACCGTCTACAAATAAGAACCAGAATCTGACATTTGAATTAGATGCCAACTCAATAAATATTAAAGCACACTACCTGTATACTACCTGTATGCAGAATGCATGCATTTCTGCATAATGTGTTATATCCCTAGACTATTTGTAATTGTGAGACATGTTTTTATTTTGAGAAGCCCTGATCTTTTCTCCATTTAAATATTTGGGATTTTCATTTTTACTTATGTGTTTGGATGTATTTTAGAGCACTGCGGTGCACTGTAGTCCAACCAACTGGACCATTATCTCATTTTTCTTTAAGGTAAGTTGTGCAAATGCATAGCTAAATTACATTTATGAGGGACATGAGCTATATTCCTTTTATGATGGCAAAGTGCAAATCTTCTAACAATAAACACCCCCCCACAAAGTACACCCCCAAAGTCAGCATAGCACCAGAGTGCATGTGAAATCACCATTTACTAGACCGTTCAAAGTGAACTTAATGTAATATCCGAGTATGCACTGATCAAATGTCCCAGAAAGGTAGCCCCAGATAATCAAGCAATAAGTAGCAACAAATAGGAACATCCAGTATCTTTAAAATTCCCAAATCCTAACAATGTATTTTAAAGATGCTGGACGTTTCTGTGCATTGCTCTAGAATTTCGGAAATCCTTTTATACCACTGACCCGCTTTCAGGAAATGGCAGTATGATATTTGCTATGCATATACTTTCTAAAATCTCAGAATAAGCTGCTTACTTATAGATTCATGGTATAAACAATATTTAGGGATCAGCTGGCAGAATCTTTAGTTTTCTTACCGAATCAAACTCAAGTGTTGGGAAGTTATCATTTACATCCAGGATTTGAATGCTAGAACTGCATTGTCCTGCCAGACCTCCTGCACCTCCATTCATATCAGATGCCAAAACGGAAATGCTATAGCTGCTGAATTGCTAAAATATAAAAACAAGTGATATAATGTATACAACAGTTGTGTATATTTCAGAAAAGAAAATCATGGTTTGAATCATTCAATACTTACATAATGCATAAAATCCACACAAAAAAACATGAAATTCCCCTACATAAAACACTAACCTGCATAGTTTATTTAATTTAAAAAAAATCTACTCTATCAATAGTAATGCCATAAAAATAATACTAATGATTAACATTCTTGAACCCCAAACATGTTCAACAACATTATATTACATCATATGATTTACAATATTATTAGTGCCATGCCAGAGAAACAACCAGAGCTAAAATTTTGGTCTAAAGGACTTCATCAGACTGTTCTGTCCCTATGATAGACTACTGTGTTTCTGGAGTTATGTTCGTTTGTCTTTTTGTGTGTGTTCATTCATTTTCTTAATTCGGAACGTAATGTGGTGATGACTGTATACCCTATTTTTCTGCACCAGTAACAGAAGGAGTTTAAATTACCCGATTAATGTCTTGTTCATCACACCCAAAACCCAATTAGCCCGTAACAACTACAGCTTATTGTATTTGTTCTGGTGAGTAGATACAGTCCCTTCAGGCTTTTTGCAGTAAACACAGTTTTTTTCAGAGAAAATGCATTGTTTACATTACAGCCTAGTGATAACTCCACTGGTTACTCATCAGATGGCTCGTAGAGGCGCTTCCTTGGTCAGTCCTGTACAGTGTCGCTCTGCCCCTGATCTGCCTCCTTGACAGTCTCAGCCAGTCTTATGGGAAAGCATTGTGATTGGCTCACACAATCACTTCTGATGATGTCAGTTGTAAGCAGAGGCAACAGCTTCAGACTTAAATACAGGTAAGATTTTACCATATTAAGGAGGCAAAGGGGTTTGGGGGATGGGTGGGGGGACGGGACTAGATGGTGGTTTTAACACTATAGGGTCAGGAATACATGATTCTGCTGCTGACCCTATAGTGTACCCTTAAGTGATGCTATTTCAGATGCAGAATGATCACATTGTTTCTTAGAATAGTTTCTAACTTGTTTGATAAAACCTGTTTGTCTATATCTTTGCAAATTCTAATAATCAAAAACATTACCAATGGATATTAAAATATATTGATCATGACCTCCATTTGTCTAAATATACATAGGGATTTAAGAGAGAGTGCAGGTAACTTTGTTTTCTTTGGTTTTTACTATATATTGGGGCTGATGTGTACTGTAGTCATTGCTGCCGGCCCAGTAGTGATGGGAGAGAGCGCAGGACTTCTCTTTTTGTATTCGTATTTACTTTGTATCACACAGCCTTGTTACAATGCTGCCGCCCATCCCATGTGTTCCCTATTAAGGGTTAATAAGTATATAGGGGTGTATATAAAAAATACCCCTGTCTGTCTCAATAGAGATATCTTTGCCAGAAGCTCAAGGAAGCAGGCTGAAGGGTCAGTGTAGGACCCACTTTAGGGGGGAGGGTCTGCCTTGACATTGGCAGGCGGGCATTCCCTCCAATGGCCATTGGAGCAACTAAATGACCTCCATTTGTCTAAATATACATAGGGATTAAGGAGAGAGCGCAGGTAACTTTTTCTTTTCTTTGGTTTTTACTGTATATTGGGGCTGATGTGTTCTGTAGTCATTGCTGCCGGCCCAGTAGTGATGGGAGTGAGCGCAGGACTTATCTTTTTGTATTTGTATCCACTTTTTATATCACACAGCTTTGTTACAATGCTGCCGCCCATCCCATGTGTTCCCTATTAAGGGTTAATAAGTATATAAGGGTGTATATAAAAAAAATACCCCTCTTTGTCTCATTAGAGATATGTTTGCCAGAAGCTCAAGAAAGCAAGGTGAAGGGTCAGAGTAGGACCGGTCTAGGAGGGTTTGCCTTGACGTTGGCAGATGGGCATTCCCTCCAATGGCCATTGGAGTAACTAAATGACCTCAATTTGTTTAAATATACATTGGCATTAAGGAGAGAGCGCAGGTAACTTCTTTGGTTTTTACTATATATTGGGGCTGATGTGTACTGTAGTCGTTGCTGCCGCACAGGAGTGATAGGAGTGAGCGCAGTACTTATCTTTTTGTATTTACATACAGGCAAGTACTTTGTTGTTGGCACCCCAAGGTCATAATGAGGGCAGAAAGTTAAATTGCTCTTTTAATGACACTAGGTGTATAAAGCTTTCTTTAATTTTGTACTACTTTATTAATTGAATATTTATCAATACACATGTGAGTTATAGTTTGTAATGACAATGGAGAGAATCTAAGCTTGATGGATCTTTTCCACAAATAGAAAAGCTATAAAATAATTTGCCCTGCGCCCAATTATCTATCTATCTATCTATCTATCTATCTATCTATCTATCTATCTATCTATCTATCCAACATATTTGTTCATGATGATATAAAAACAAATGAATAATAACTGAAAGTCATGTCAGCATACCCAACAAGTTTGAGCAACATTTGTATTTCATAAACATTTGAGTTTTATATAGAAAATATATATAAAAGCAAAAAATCTACCTCTCTATCAAGAAAATCACTCATTGTGAAGAGCTCGCCAGTGAACTGATTCATAATAAACATAGGTGGTTGAGCAGGAGTCTGGGAAAGTATTTTGTAGGCAATCTGAGAATGCAAAGTACCTGCTTCGTCTGCATCTGAAGCAAACATTTGCATAACCAAAGTATCTGCAGAAAAGAAAAGTAAGAACAAAAATTATTTAAAAAAAAAAAAATGTACATATTGGTTAATATGCTGTTTGATTTTTGTTTAGAAGTAAACAATTTTAAAACCATTTGACGTGATTAAAGTGGCTATGCAAAATTAAAAAGAATAGATGTTTAATCGTACTTGCTCTTGATCGCTCTTCTACTGAACCAACAAAAGAAGTTTGGGAAAATATCGGTGCGTTGTCATTGATGTCCATTACTCTGACCCGCAACTCAAGAGGTTTCTCGACATTGTGTCCGGTAGCAGTTTGAGCATACACAGTTAGCTAGATAAATAAAACAATGTAAAGTAAACCACATGTTTCTAATAGGCTTCAGTAATCTTAATAATACATTCGAGATATAGAATATGCATTATAACAAAAACCCAAACATGTTTCACAACTCAATGATCAGTTTGTTATTTAGAATATTTTTTAACTGGAGCAACTAATGTTTAGTTTCTTTAAGTTCATGTGTCAGATAGTGTTTAAAATTCCAAGTTAATAGCATTCGTTAGTTAGAGTAGAACAAAAAAATATGTGGAATGAACCACTTGCATTTCAGTCACAAGTTTCCAGGTTACTCAACTTCAGAAGTACATTGGCATGTTTCAGACCGATCAGAAATCAACTAACCTGGAGCAGTGCAAAAACAAAAATCCCCAAAATAACCATATCCTTACAATTCGAACATACTAGGAAACATTAACATTTATATACACAGTTAGCATGTCTATGATGAATTGCCAGCTTTAAAGGCCAATAATAAACTTATCACAAAAGCAAAATAAAAGTGGAAAAAACTTACAAAAAATACTGGAATCTGCTCACGATCAACAATCATGCCAGTCACATTCAAATTTCCATTTCTTGGGTCCATCACAAATACGCCAAATGGAGGTTGATCTACACCTGGTCCGGTCATTGTGTACCTTATATTTGCCTTAATTTCCTGTATGTCTGAGTGGACCTGTAGGTGAGATTAACACATGCTAATATGTTTTCATCTTCATTGATTGGCATATTTTGTAGGTAATCACTAGCTAAATATAAAAAAATGAGTTTTCTTCTAAGTTACCTTTGCAATTGGGTTTCTGTGTCTGTTATCCTCTCCTTCTCTCATAACTACTGCTGGTATAATCCATTCACGTTTTTGCCTCTTAAGCTGTAAGTTTTCCCATGATATTGTGCCATTATCACTCTTTCCACGATTTACCTAGGACAAAATGTATTAAATATTCACATTATTTCCGGTTACATGGTTATAACTTCTCCCTTCTCCCTTAATATAATATTGCAGAATATGCGAAATAATCAATTACATCTCTCCATTAATTAGTCTGCTTTTCCTCCAGTTAAATATCTCCCCAAAAATGTAAGAACATGTGTTGCATGCCCTGTAAAATCAGCTGTGATGGTTGCACCTCCTTAGGATGTCTGCACTGAGGCTCACAGATTATGGTCATCGCGTGTGCTTAATTTTCTTTGTCAAGTAGAATAAAATGGTACAAGGTTTATTTATATATGGAAATAAAATGTATGCATTACCTGTACATTCCAATGACAGCTGCACTGGAAAGATATCTGTAAAGAAAAAAAAAAAGATTCTTATTTAATTGAATATCTCAACGAGCAGTCTTACTGGCGAGAAGAGCTTCACCAAACATGGATTTTTCTAGTATGAAGAGAATTGATAAATTAGTTAATATGTGATTTGCTTCGAAACTCTGAAATATCCTGTAATTAATTGTACAAATAGCTAAGCTCACATGCACATCATATAATAGTGTCTGAGCAAGTTGCTGTGGCTGTTTCCAGACACCTGTCTTAACACATTTTACAGGTATTTATAGAAAAGCCTTGTGAACTAGATTCTCTTAGCAGGGCAAGGGTTATCTCTGTTTACTGAAATATAGATATATAAATATATATTTATATGAAGGACATGTTGAGAATTAGATGAGACATGTTATATCTAGCATGGAAACTGAGTGCCACTAATGTTCTCATTAGAAGACGTTAAAACCTCTGCTAATTACAAGCCATTAAACAATACATTTTGTAGCTTGGAAACAGCCGGAGAGCAGCAGCCATTTTAAAGAGTAACAAATGGTCAAAACATTATCGTCACAAGCACAAAAATAAGACTACTAACTGGCGTAGGCCTAACTGGCGCATGCTCTCCCTTTCCCCATTTATAGAAGGGGCTGCAAAAGCGAGGGGTTAAGCATGCCAGTAAATAAGACTGACAGTGCTCCTTGCTCCTGCATACCTGCCAATAGGCAGTAGAAGGGGCGTTAATAATAAATTGATGTAATAGGTGCAGGGACCCCCTATCACA
The DNA here is from genome assembly GCF_036172605.1 of Pelobates fuscus. Taxonomy (NCBI): domain Eukaryota; kingdom Metazoa; phylum Chordata; class Amphibia; order Anura; family Pelobatidae; genus Pelobates; species Pelobates fuscus. Next base: position 104,167,250 of record NC_086320.1, read on the forward strand.
TAAGAAAGTGGTCCATGCACCTCCGCTAGGCTACAGTGAGACTTTAAGTCAGTTTCTGTTATTTGAAATTATTATGTGCCCATTTTTAAAATGTAATGCTTTGGTTGTCTATTAGTCTGTGCCCTGGCATCTTTATAAACAATGAAAAAAAAATAAAAAAGATTGTATTTTACAAGGTTTCAAGTGCATGTTCACATCATTTGGTCCATCTGCTGTCATGTTGGCATTATAGCAGCAGGGTCAAGTTATATCTGGACTATTAATACAGTGATTCAGGTAAGAGATAGCAAGTGGAAAGATATAATTGAGCAATGCATTTATCCAGAATACAGAGAGCTCTGATGACAATTGTTTCAGAAAACCCTTCTGTTACTCCTAAACAATAATAAGAAGTATGTCCATGTCAGTGTTCCGGATGGGCAGAAAAGCAATGCAGAGATAAAAAAAAAAAATAATAATAATGATCTTGTATCACTATGATAATCATCTTTCAGTTTACCTAGAAGCAAGATGAGTTTTTGCATTGTGTAATATGTCTTAACGAATAATAATGGATTTGTTTATTTGGTTTTGCTTAAAGGTTACAACAAGCACCATGATAACTTAAGTTTAACCCCTTTTTCTACTGGAGTTGTAACTTCCGACTGCAGAGTCACTGTGTTGTCATTAGTCAGGCAAAAACAAGCGTTCCATGCTGGCTACGTCCATACTGTGCATTGCATTCATTGAAGCTCTCAGCCAGCTTCTGGGGAACCACGCCAGAGTACTCATACACTGGGCTGAGCCTGTAGTAGTTATGATCATTGGAGAAACCCTTTGAGCTATATGGTTACATTTTGTATGAAGAGATGCATTGTGGAACATTCTCATTCTTAAACTGTGCATTACAAAATATTAAATGAAGTGTCCATTAATACAACCTAGCATGTGTCTATTAGACCTCTAAAAATGAACATGTCCGATTTACTCATCTATGGAAGTAATATTATATATGCAAGAACCTATTGCTAACCTTTTTTTCATATGATGCTCCATTTTCTTTTACATTTCTATTAACAGTTTAGTAAATGTCATCACATTGTTCAGTCCAAGCACAGCCACGGCACATGTTGCAAATGAAGACAAGAAGTAGAAGCATTGTTTAATGTTTTTTTTTTTTTTGTATGCTTTCTCTATGTTGACGGCCTTGTGGGAAGGCTAGAACTCAGAATAATGTTTGACAGGGAGCTAAGTGGAAGTGCATTTGCAGCATAAACAGTAGTGAATATTTATATTTAATTACAAATATATATTTGTTAAATGTAGGAATCTGTAAATATAATTTAAAAATCCTTTTCCTCTAAATTGGTTTTGCTAAACCTATAACCTATTTAGTAATATGGGGCCTGTTCAAACCAACAAAACATCATTACCTACACTGAGGCATTTCTGGAGAGCTTATGATATTTATTTCCCATTAAATATAAATACCTTCTCTCTCAGGTGAGCAGTGGCGGACTAAGGGGGGGGCAGAGGGGGCGGTCCGCCCCGGATGCCACCAGGTAGGGGGGTGCCATAACCCAGGTCTGAGAGCTAAAGGGGGATGTGTGAGCTGTGCCCCATGGCAGCTGGGGTGTCAAACAGATCCCAGACAGAGACAAGCAAGTTGAAGTGGCCGCACAGAAGTTTGGGGGTGGGGCTATGGCCGTTTGGGGGCAAAGCCAATCTGAAAGCGGGGGCTGGGCTTATCACAGCCCTTACCTGCTGCTGTTACTGCTGCACATGGAGGTGCAGCAAGAAGAAATCCCTGCTCCTCCACCCAGAGGCAGACCAAGGGGGGGGGGGGGGGGGGCGGTCCGCCCCGGGTGCCACCAGGTAGGGGGTGCCATAACCCAGGTCTGAGAGCTAACGGGTTACTGCCTGTCTGTAACGTAACTGTGTGCGTGTGACTGTCTGCCTGTGACTGTGTGATGTTGCCTGTAATCTGTGTGTGTGTGACTGTAACCGTGTGTGTGACTGTATATGTGACTGTCTGCCTGTAACAGTGTGCGTGACTGTGTGTTACTGCTTGTAACGGACTGTGTGTATGACTGCCTGTGACTATATGTGTGACTGTCTGCATGTGACTGTGTGCGTGTGACTGTCTTCCTGTAACTGTATGTGAGGGGGTGCAGGATTTTTGTAGAAGGGACAGGGGTTTTAAAGTTTTCAAATTTGTGCAATACATTTTAAAAAATGTAAAAAAGAACACATTTAAAAAATTTAGTAGGTATTTTTTTTTGTTTATTTGGAGGGGAGAGGGGGGAGCGTGCCAAACCCAGGACCCACCCCGGGTGCCACATGCTATAGGTACGCCCCTGCAGGTGAGTTCTATGATGTTGTTTATTTATATTAACGTATCCTGTTTTTTTGACAAACTATTTTGTATATTTATTTTTAACACTAACCATCAATACTTCAAGAAAAGTGTAGATTTTCAACAAATAGCAGAGGTATAGATATCGCCAGCCGTATTATTCACACTTCTCAGATACATTTATCATTGGTATTTTAAATGCTCCCGTGACATTAAATGTAGCTGACGTGCCTAAATTTATGGGAGCCCAGGTTTCATCAACCATCAATTATAAGGAAGCTTGATGAATGATGAGAAAGATATCTGTTCCACCCACCACTCCCATCTGATTAACCACCACCACAATGAATGCACTTCAACAGCTAATTTGCCAGTAAAAACAACTGGTGTGGAACATAAGCTGCCTCCAATTACTTATGAGTTTGGAAGCATATTTAATAATGTGCCCTTTTGTTGTGACACATCTGCTGAGAATCTGCATACAGTACGTATTAAAGTACTTTTTGACTGGTATATAAAATAGCTGGTGAATGAATCTATTAGCAAAATGTGTCCAAAGTGAGATGAGAACCACAGGGAAACTTTATTTCTCAATATGAATTTGAAGAATATGTTTGATCGAAGTACTATCTTTCACTCAAGAAACCACATCTTTCTTTGATTCCTCCATATTCGGCACTTTGCCCTCACATTGTTGTGCTGTATCTCATTTTGTATACACTTTGCCTACAGTACATTGAGCTGGCAAAATATATATACTGTAGTTATAAGAGCTAAACACAGCATAAATCACATACAACAGAAACAGCCTGAAATAAACAAACCAGTAGAAAAAGTTTTAAACTGCCTGCCTGCAAGCATACAATCTAATCTTGATTGGGACGTTAAGATAGGAGTGACAAGGGATGTATTTACCACAAGGAAAACAAGGCATTTGCCTAGGGCGGCACTTTCGGGCGGGGGGGGGGGGGGGTTGAGGGGGTGCCACCTCAAGCTCCCAGACAAATGCCTTGTTTGCCTCATGTTCTGGGGCTGCCCACCTTACTGTGAGTGAGTGAGTGTAGCTGTCAGTGTGTGTCTGTGAGTGAGTGAAATTGTGTTTTTCAGCGAGAATGGGTGTGCGTGTGAGTCAGTGTGTGTATGTCATTTTATGTGTATCTGAGAATGAAAGTGTGTGTTGGTTAAACAGTGTGTGCCAATGACTGTATGTGTGTGCCAATGACTGTATCTGTCAGTGAGTGTATATCAGTGCATGTATCAATGAGGGCATGTGTCTGTCAATCAAACAAGTGGCCTAGACACGAATTGGGGGGGCAAATTTGGATTTTGGGGGTGCCCAAATTTAGTCATGCCTAGGGCAGCACAAATCCAAAATACACCACTGGGAGTGACTCTAGTTATGGAAAGAGTGACAGCTCTATGGCAGAAGATGACAGAAGATCAAATTCATTTTAAAAAGCACACCCAGAGTTGTATTCATTGGTTTATTGCAGTTCTTGACATATGGTGTATTATTCTACTAGGGATAGTTTGGGAACAGAATGACAACAATTGAATAGAGCTGTCTCAACTGTTAAATGTAAAGTCTATGCATGTTCTTGAAATCTAAAACTGAGAAAGTAAACATAGCCAACGTAGCATATGACATATGACAAACACAAAATGTGTTTGGTGCCATGTTTGCGTATGCGTGAAAGGCCCAAAACCACCCTATCAGGTGACTGGTAAGACAGCAGAAAGTTCTGGAAAGCATGGCTGTTGCGTCTCAGGTATCCCAGTCTACATATCCCTGCTCTAGAACTTGTTGTCATTTTTTAGTTCTTTGAGATTCTGCTCTTTGGACTATCTGACCCACAGACTAGAGGATGCTGGGAAATTTATTGTCATATTCCAGCATCTGCCATTTTACAAAGTGATCCATTTTCAGTAGCCTCCAGTAGACAGGCATGTATAAGATAAGGTTGGCGTTAATTAAAAGGAGTTCAGCTATTTTTAAATTGCATTGTGATTGATTGATTGTTTGCTTGTTTTTAAGGTTGTTTGTGACTGTCAGAGGGCCTGCAAGATTGTATGAGATTATCTGCAACCCTGTAATGTCTGAGTGTTTCTGTAAATGGTATTGTGTTTGTAAAAGCATCTGAGTGGTTAAGTGTGCCTGTAATCTTGTTTTTCCTGGTTTGTAAGTATGGTATATATGTAAGGAGGTTCTTTAACAGTTTCTGAGTGCATCTATGAGTAAACTGTCTGTGTGTCTGTGAGAGCAATTGCCTGTGCATGATTGGTTATTAACATTTAACCCACTGAGTGACTATAACAGAGCTTATAATAATCAGAGCCAGATTAAGTTAGCCAGGGCCAAAGGCAGGGTGTCAGATGAGGGCAAACAGGCTCTGGGAACAATGATTGACATGGAGAACATATGGAGTTGCTGAATTGTAAGATAAACATGTCTAGGTTTCTACATTTCATTTCATTTTCTTTTCTTTTTTTTTTGTTAATTGTAAGGATAGGTAAACATAATATTAAAAATCCTAGGAAGCGACAGAAATTTTAATTCATTTCATAAACGTGTGACTGATATAGGAACACTCTTGCACTGCAAACATTTATACATGTGTATAAGCCTCATATTAAGATTGTCTTTTTGTTTTTTTACAGTGTTGTTAGCACTGAATTACCATAAAGACAAATAGTTAAAAATGAAAATAATAAGAAAAAGCACAGCATGGTAATTGGTATATGGCAAAAACTAATTTCACAGGACTTTACAGTATTTTGAACGGGGGAATTTAACAACTAATGAGAATGATTACTGCAAATCTGGCAGGAGCACTAGGTTAATATGACTGCTTTGATGAGAGCACAATCTAGAGTAGATGGAGTATAAAAACACAGTAGGAAGGGTAGCGTGGAGCAGTGTTTCCCAACCCAGTCCTCAAGGCACACCTACCAGTCCAGGATTGAAGGATTACCCAGTTTTGTCTAAGGTGTTTTTAGAAAAAAAAGAAAAAACACCTTAGACAAAACTGGGTAATCCTTAAATCCTGGACTGGTAGGTGTGCCTTGAGGACTGGGTTGGGAAACACTGGCGTGGAGAATAGTAACCAAGGGACAGTGTGGGAAATTAGCAGAATCGAAAGGTGAGAGATTCGAGAGTTGACATACTAATTAAGCTGAGAGAGTAATGACAGCTACCGTGGTAATCCATAGTCTATTCCAAAGAGTTGGGTTTTAAGGGACTTCTTAAAGGATTGAAGTGTAAGAAAGAGTCTGATAGGGAAGACAGGCTGTTACATAAGAATGGAGCTGCCCACAAAAAGTAGTGCAAACACACAGGGGCATATCTGGAGCATTTGGCACCCAGGGCAGATCTTATATTTGGCACCCCTCTTCCCTCCTCCCCCCAATTTTAAAATGGAAAAACACCCACAAATTATTTTTTTAAATGCATTTAGCATTGAGCAGTGTTTGCATTTCTTTTTAAATGTCTTTATCACTGAGCTGTGTTTGTGTGTTTATAATGTAGGCATGTTTTTGTAGGAAGTATGTGTGAGTGAATTTAGGGGTGTGTTTGCATGTAGTGTTGACATTTGAATGCAGGTGTGCATTTTTGTGTAGTGTATTTTTTGAATATGCGGTGTGTTTTTATGTAGTGTTGATAGCTGGATGCAGGAGTATATTTATGTGTAGTGTTGGCGAAATGCTGAGATGTATGCACATATACTCAAATATACACACACTCTCACACATGCAGATACATAGACACACAGATGGACGCACTGGCACATACAGATACACAGACACATAGGTATACACATGCAGATACATAGAAACACAGTCATGAACAGATACAGACAAACACTGACACACATACAGATGGAGAAACACAGATACAAACTCACATATAGATACAAACACACACTTACAGACACACACTGATACACATGTACAGAGACACATAGGCACAGACACACATACAGATACACACATACAGATACACTGACACACAGATACACACACATACACAGACACACATACAGATACACATATACAGACACACATACAGATACACAGACACACAGGTATAAGTGTGTGTGTTTATTGTATGCAGTGTGTGTTTGTGTAGTCTATGTGTTTGTGTACTGTATGCAGTGTGTGTGGATAGTGTATGCAGTGTGTGTATATAGTGTATGCAGTGTGTGTGCAGTGTATGCAGTGTGTGTGTAGTGTATGCAGTGTGTGTGTAGTGTGGGCAGTGTGTGTTTAGTGTGGGCAGTGTGTGTTTAGTGTAGGCAGTGTGTGTGTATGATGTATGCAGTGTGTGTGTGTGTGTGTGTATAGTGTGTATGCAGTGTGTGTGTGGTGTATGCAGTGTGTGTAGTGTATGCAGTGTGTGTGCATAGTGTATGGAGTGTGTGTGTGTGTAGTGTATTTGCAGTGTGTGTGTGTGTGTGTGTGTTGTGTGCATGCAGTGTGTGTATGTATAATGGGTGTATAGTGAGCTGTGTGTATTGTTTGTGTGATCCCCCAACACTCCCTGACTTTTAAATGTGTCTAGGGAGGGGACACACACTACATTTCCTGGTGGCCCAGTGGCACAGAATGGTTGCCCAGTGAATAGGGGCCCAGGAGTCTCTACATTTGCTTCACATCCAGCAGCAGCATGGATTGCGAGAGTGTTGCCACGGGTTGCCATAGCAAACACTCGGTAACAGTACGAGCAGTAGACAGGAGTAGTCCATCAGCAGAGCAAAGTGGTTGAGAAGGGTTGTATCTATGAACTAGTGAAGAAATGCGGGGGAAGACTTGTTGAGTGCCTTGTATGTAATAGTTCATAAGAGTACAGGAAGCCAATGTAATGATTGACAGAGGGATGACTTGTGGGAGGTATGACAGGACAGAAGAACGAGCCTAGCAGCAGCATTAATTATGGACAAAGACAGTATGGTTTCAGGAGAGACCAATTAGGTGAAAGTTACAGTCGTCAATGTGAGAAATTACAAGAGCATTATTCTCAGCACCATCTTGCATAGGAAAGGGGCAGATGAGGGCTAGACTCAGGTGGAAGTAGCAAGACTCAGTGACAGACTTGATATGAGGTGCAGGTGAGGCCAGAATTGATCAGAGCACCAAGACAGTGAGTTTGTAAGGACTAGTTAGTGGCTGGATCAACAGCTTTCAGGGAGAGCGACAATGGAAGATGCAAGATAACAAGGTCAGTTTTAGAAAGATTGAGTTTTTGAAAGTGTCAACAGTATCAAAGGCAACAGAGAGGTCTACAAGAATTGGTTTGCCATATTATTTGTCTGCCATCATAAGCTGAGCATTGCACTTTACTTACATTGCATACCCAAAGTGCACTAATTAATGTGACACACATGTTCATCTGCAGATATATAGTATGACTAAAGCCAAGATATGTAATAGAATTCACTGGAAGAGAAATAAGCCTATACTGGATCTATTCTACGGAGAAGGAACAGAACTTTTGTATACATTGACAATAAGACAAAGAAATAGCCTATATAAAAGTTAGGGTTGAAAGCAGTAATATGCCATGAGGATTGTGACTAGCATATAAAACAAAACTGACTTTTCTGATCATGATGGCTTGGAAGTGAGAAGTGCTATTTGGCTTAGCCACATAGGGAGGTTATAGAATTGTATGAAGGACATCTCCATTGCAAGGTAGAGTGAAATCCTATAAGCATCTAACATGCATTAGTATGCATATAAAACATTACGTTTACAATGGGTATATTGCATATCAGCATTGTTTGAGATTATCGAATTGGTGCTCTGTTAAAACAAGAGTGTCATTGCAAAGCCATTAAAAATGTCACTGGTTATTGCTGCTGCTCGGCCTAGGGTTAGAGTTAGAAGTTGTTACGAGTTGCGGTATTTATGGTTAGATAAAATAAAGGTTAGGGGTTAGGTTTAAGTGGGATATTGGGTGTGGGTGTACCTGCCTTAAAGATGCTGTGAGTCTGGCTCTCAGTTAGACAAGAGGTCTGCAGTAACCAACAATGATTAGATTAGCTAAACTAGAAATCATGCCACAGAAATTGGAAAAACAATTTGATATATATATATATATATATAAAAAAAAGTTCAGTGTTGTAAAGATTGGTTGCATGCTTTTTGTCAAAGCTAACTGACAATAACTACTTTGTGATAAAACTTAATGTGTAATCACATTGGCATACTCTGGACACGTGGAAAAGCTAGTAGCTGCTTTCTTAAAAAATAGATTTTAGAAATATCAAATGCCACTCCCAGCAGTGATTCTGTATATTGCACACACAGGATGCAACAATTCAGTTTTAAAAGGGTCAATGTACATTTCAGAAGTTGTTATAGCAAAGCTATGAAGGGAATGAAGTCAAACATTAACAGTGGCATTAAAGTAACGTTAACAGAAGTGTACATTAAGTACCCCACAACTCTTGGTGACATAGGAGAGACTGTGTGGACTGAAATTCATATTACTCTCAGTTATTCTGGCTTGGAATGGTAGGTGTTACAGTCTAATGCATCTTTATTGCAAGTGCCCTATGACTCCCTGGCTCACTTTATTCTAAGTACTTTAACCACAAGTAACCCTTAACTCTAAGAATCTCCATATGCTAAATCCCACAAACCCAGAGTATCTCAGAAACTGTGTACTGGATTGCCACTACAGCATCACTACAAAAGAATCGACATCTGAAATGCACTGTTTTGATAGAATTTAATAAATGCAAAGCCCAAAACAACCATAGAGTGATTAGCTTTATTAAGAAATTGTAGAAACGTTTTGAATTCTTACATAACTTTCATTCTGCTCTAAATGTGTGCCCTGTGTACACCCTATATCTATTTATTTTGCAGAATTAAAACATTCAGACTGTCCCCCCATTTTGGCAATTCAAGGGTTAAAGTCAACTAAACTCATCTTTATTCCACTGCTAGGAGAGTCTACTCACTGCAGCTCAAACCACTTGATTTGAAGTCATCATTACTGAGGACTTGTGTCCAATCAGATTCTTCTAGCTGAGAATCATGGGAATGCACCAACAATGCCTCACATAGAAAATCATTAGTCCAGTGCTATTATATGTACTCACTTGTGAAACAGGAAACCCTCCCTGCTGTATGTGTGATGGGTAGGAGGTATTAAGAAGGACATGGTTACATGCTTTTGGGAATGCAAACACTAGGATATAAAAAAAAAATGAAAACCAAACTTCTGCTTCTATATATAGCTTATTTCCATACCCAAAAGTTGGACTTCTTGCAAATTATTAGATTGGAATTTATCACATGTGACCTGTCATCTCTCTAGATTAATATTGCCAAATTTAGAAAGAGATACCTAAATACATTCAAAGTAGCAAGTTTTGCTGAGTTGAGAATTGAATTGCAAATTTAGACTAAAGTTAAAGATTTGGAAAATATATTTAAATTGTCTGAATTACAATTCTAATGTTATTTTTTAAAGGGGCTCTACCACCATACTAGTCCCTCAGCTTTGCTTCCAGTTTAGGAATACCTGCCTCCAAACCCTTTGAATCATCCCACAAACTTGCAGGACTGGTGCAACTTTTTTTTAATGTTGTGCTGGTCCCATCTGGTCATCTTACGCCGGAAATCCCATCTTCTGCCTTGCTAGAGCATTCACATGAAATCTTGCACCTGCCTAGTACACCGACGGACCTGCCTTGATTCTCATGACCAGTGACCACACAAGAATCAACGCAGAGGATCCATGACACACTTCTCACTGAATGGATGCAACGCTGGAGGCAGGTGAGTAAAGAACCAGGCCATGGAGCTTGACTACTACTCCACCCTTTGTCAACTTTTGTCAACCTACAGGTTACACATAAAAAAGTAGCCCTTACTTTTCCTTATGTATAACTTCAAAAATAAGCACGATTTAAAAAACAAATAAAAATGGCATAGCACACGGGGGATTTTGGAAACTCTAAAACAGGGTAAAAAGTGACAGAGCCGCTTTAAGTTAAATTTAAGATTTTTCTGTCTTTTCTTTTAACATTTATTAGTCGTTTTATGATGAGTCTATTTTCTGTAAAATTTTATAGATCTATGATGCTGCATCACCATCATGAAATATTTTATAGTTGCTTTACAGCATATCCCAACCTCCTTTTCTCATGTGATATTTAAATAAAAAATGCAGTAATTATTAATAATACTTTTGGGTGTAACTCACATCAGCTCTAAACATGCCCAGTGATTTCAACATCTTTTTTCCCAATCCCTAAAAACATCCAGTTTCATTGTACAAAAAGTCCTACAGAGAAATAAGTGACATATTTTAAAAGCTAGATTTCTTACTCAAGAAACTGAACGTTTCTTGAACTACATTTTCTGAAACTGCAGCCTACAAATGGTAGAACATTGGCCTACCGACTCGTGAAAGGCAATGGATTGGAAACACACGAATCACTAATCTGATCTATAATTAAAATAAAATGAGGTTATTACAGAGTTTAATCCTGGGGCAAAGTTTTTATAATCATCATACAGATTATTACATTTGTATAATTAATGATCTCTGTGAACATTTACAATATTATTGCCAGTTCTAAGTGATTCTCATAGGTACATGATAATACTTCTAATGCCTTTGTATTCTGTTAATATAGTTACATATTAATCTGAATTGCAAAAAGCTCTCAAGTCAATAAAGTTCAAACCAAAAGATGGTTGAAAACCCAATGTGAAGTGGCCACATTCAAGGAAAAAAAATCCTTCTTTATTCCATAAAGCATTCAGATTTGACTATATAATGGTAATATGATTAGTTCAAAATGAGTTAATGTACTAGATAATTAGCTAAATGTACTCAAAATGTTTTTACATTTTGTAACACATATATGTTTAATGGTTTAGTTCAAGGCCACAATTTTGGCAAAACTTAAAATGGTCAATAGGGCATGCACATGGCCACATAGGTAACACGTAATCGCAACAGGTCATTAGAATCGAGTCTGCAATTAGCAGACATGTTGAGTTTTGTACCCAGTTTAAATATTGGAATTTGAAGGAAATCGATAACTACATGTTTTCAGTATTTATGAGAACATTACTTAGTGGATCTTGAAAATGGACAAAAGCAATAATATTCTCTGAAACCTATAGAAGAATGTATTAAGTTGCTGAAACGTTGTCAGCGTATAAATATAGATACATTATTTTGAAAATTTGATGTAGATATAGTATTTCCTCTCACTATAACATTCAAACACTACGAAATCAAGATAGAAAACATCTTGCCTTTAGCATTTTCAGAACTATATATTTCAGGATCCTAATTCAATCCAATCAATACATAATCTAAGCTACAGTTAAACCACCAATCAAAATTAAAATAAAATTGGAATATTTCTACTTTAAGATCCCTACTTTAAGATGACAACACACTATTTTGTAAAAGAGAAACAAATATTTGAAGGACAATACGAACCAATTTCCCCATCCTTATGCCTAAGGATATCTTAAAATGATGTAACTTATATATTTGTATACACATTGTGAATGTTTTTGAAATTCTTTACTGTGTTTAATTATCTGTCATTATTTTCATAAACTCGATTATGCTTAGTTAAAGTTATAACTATATATGTAGATTGCAGACTCTTAATTTTCCATTAACCTTGTATTTTTTTTTTTTTATATTTTCAGTACAGACAACAGGCCTTGCTATTTCCAGTATGACATAGAAGTATGACATTTAAGAAGCTTGTGCTAAGATACTTCGAATTGACATAATGCTAAATCAGGGTTGGAGAATACATCTATCAAAGGTAACTTTTCACAAACAGCTTTCCATATGTTCTTATATATTAATGTTACAAATAATATCTCTTCTATCAGGTAAACAAAACAAACAAACAAACAAACAAACAAACAAACAAACAAACAGGAAAGTTTACTATGACCAATTTACACTGTGATTTCCACAGTTATTTCTATCATGGAATTACTGTATTATGTTAAGTCGATTAGTCATAATAGGCAAAAAAAAAAGTATGGAGTGATGCTTAAGATGTGAAACAATCATCACTAAAACCAATGTAATATTTCTGCACATTCAATAATTTGTTAAAAAGATGTTAATTATACCTTTGGCCAAAGTTTGGAAGACATACATTGCCTATATTAATTTATTATTGGATTTAATATAGTGACCAATGCATGCATACAACCACTGGGACTGCATTACTGATTTGAAATGTATTTTAAACTAAAATGTATTATGTTCTTTAATCTAACTAATGATTAAATATCATGTGAAATAATTTTAATCTAACTAATGATTAAATATCATGTGAAATAATTTCCTTAATATTTGGACAGCGTGCATAGTTGATTAAAAAAAAGGAAACATTACATTTGCATCATAATAAATTCCTATGCATTGAAATATATAAATATTTCATGATTATATAGCACATGCCTTTTAGTTTGTGCACTAAGGAGAAACGGGATATTGTTTTATAAAGATATTGCCATTTATTTATGAAGTTGTAGTATGTACAATATGGGGAAGGTGAAAAGAAAAGTGCCAGATGGCCCTAAAAATTTGAAACTCACTCCCAGAACAATAATCGGTTCATAGTACAGTTATATAATTATATTAATTCCAAGTAACATTTGCCAGGAGGTACACATAGCCATAACATAAAAACCAGTACAAGAATAAAATATCAATGCAAGGAAACAGAACATAACGACCCTCGACCATAGAACTTACATCTCAGAAACACATCTGTATGGTGATATGCAAATGTCTAAACTACATAGTTACTGGACTACATTTACAGTCAAAACAATGTAAAAGAAAGGCAAATATAGCCAAGTTACCTTCTAGATATCACATCCATCTAATAAAACTCTAGACATGAATACGAAGTTAACCTTTCTAAATTATATGCACATTGTATATAGCTTGAACAGATATAAACTGGTAACTTACCATTAAAATATAGAACGCACCAAACTTTGCACATAGCAGCCAATCCATCACCTCTGTCTTTTACTTAACACACGGTTCTTAATGATGGAAGCCTACTTTCCTTCCACCTTTAGACTAAAGCGATGTTTTCCACTGGTTGCTCTTTCACTAAAATGTTGTAGGAGTCTCCTTTTCTCTGACGGGTGAGCTAAAGATGCTTCAGAACAGAGTCTTGTACTCCACCCTTTATTTTGGGTTGGTCTCCGTTGAAACACATGACAGCATCATTATAGCTTCTAGGTAAATGAGTATTCAGACACACCTTGCATCTTATTGCAATGAAACCTGCTCCAGAAAGCATTGCGATGAAGATGTGTAAAGTTGCACAGATACATATTCAATGGGAATGTGATACTTGAATATTGGTAATAAGTGAATGAGACATTCATACACAATTTGAATGGCTATGTTTTCTATGGTTTCAATATCCACACTTTACTGTCAGAGAGCATAAAACAATAAACAAACCGTGGATGACAGCCAAACTAATGTAGTGCCTGGATAAATAATAATGTTAAAATAAACAGATAGTTAATTTAAAAATAAACAAGCCAGTGTTGTAGAATTGAAATCATGATTTAGGAAGCTAAACTAGAAGAAGAAAATATTGTAAGATGTGATCTAGGTCGTTCGTTATAAGGTACAGAAAAATGCTAAAAAAAAAAAAATATTCTACATGATGATAGGATTGCATTGGGAGGCTAGTGCGCATGCACATTCACAGCCAAACGCTGCACCATGAGACCATCTCATTAAATAGCAGAGTTTAACTCAACTGTTGGGGTAGAAGCATTTCAAGTGTCTGTCAGTGTAATGCAGCCACAAAATGAAAGTTAAGCCTGCAATGTAAACATGTTTTTAGTTGCAGGGTTAAAATTGTAGGGACATGGTGCCCAGACCATTTAATAGAGATGAAGTGGTTTTGGTAGCAATAGTGTCCCTTTTAGCAATGCTGCTTTGAGTAAGTATACATTGTGGTATATTTAATATAACACACATAGAAGATACAATCAAATCCTGAATTAAAGGGTTACTCCAACTAAAAACACTGTTGTAAGAAAACACGGTTTTAGGTTAGAGTAAACCTTACTGCCCTTCATCCCCCAAAAGAGTAAAAAGAAAGAAATGAAATAAAACTTTATACGCTGTCCCACGTTGAGTCCAATCCTTCTCCAGTGACATCAGTCTCCCACACTCCAGGCTGAGGAACATCCTTAAGGATGGGCTGAGGGGAGAATTTCAGTGGAATGGAGAGGTGGGCAGTGCTGTCTAAATTCATCTTTTGCCATCATGCAAAGGCGACAGATTTAACATTAGTCAACCCTGAATGACGCTACCAGAGGGTGAAGTCCACCTTAAATCTGAATCTAAACTATAGTAAAAATAAATCTTCAGAATCTCTTCTTTTCCATGATACGGTATAAAATACACCATCACAGATTAAAAAAAATACAAAAGAGGCACTTTCAATTTAGAATTCTTTAAGTAACTTTCCGTATTCTTAAATATTAAAATCAAATAAGTTGATAAACCATCCATATGTGTAGCAATATTCAGTTTCACTCTTTATCTGAATAGATGAGTAGAACACACGTCTTCTAACAATCATTAACTTGCACACATTTCTTAGGAAAATATATGTGATATTGATCTGACAATGATTACCCAATATGCATTTCACTGCTGCCTCCCCACCTTCCAAAGTTCAACGGCATTTCCTCTGACACTGGCAAGGGTCTAATAAAAAATGTTATGCATACTTCATTTTCTACTGTCACATCAATAGAACAAAAACTATTTACAAAATAACATTAGAAGTCAGGAGAGCAACAGCACAACAATGACTGAACACTATTGTTTGTTTCAATTGCTTAAACAATAAATACATATATAAATAAATAAATAAATGTAAAAAATAATAATATATATATATATGTGTGTGTTGACCACTAATCGATCTCTGCTGATACACAAGTTGAATGGAAAGTGGCAAATGTTAAAGGGGTCACATGATTTTATTCAATCTGTTTAAAAAAAAAATATTGGGGATCTACCAGGGCAAAAACAGGTGCAATGTTAATTTAAATGTATTTTTTTTTTACTAATATTGCCTAAACACTATTTACAAATTTTTCAGTACTGTTATTGCTCATTAAATTATTGGAGTTGTAAAAAGCCGTAATCCCACTATCCCTAACTTCAGTTCCTAAATCATAAACTCAATTATGGCAAAACCAATAGAATTGTGCATTTGATTTAAAAAAATAATATGCAATTTATCTGATTTTTAGCAGATTGTCAGGATGCTCGAATTCCGTAATCCCGAAGTGGAAACAAATCATATGGGCAATGGATGAACTATTTTGTTTGATTTGTGATTCTGAATTTCAAAAAAAGACATGATACATGGTTAGGGAACAGCCACTAATTCAAACAATTAAAGAAAGGAAGAAATTAAATAATAAAGAAATAATGCAGGAATCCGTTGGACTGAACAGTTAATATATGTTCTGGGAGATGACATAGTCTGGTCGCCGGAATTAATTCTACTACATATCTCAGCACACTCATTATCGGCATATAAAAAATCCATTCTACGTCATCTACTAAATGCAGCGAAAGCACTCGTGCCTGTATATGCATAGAGTTCCTTACAATACTCACGAAAAGCTTTCACTCGAAGGAAACAATTATGGTTTATGTTTCTTATCACCGGATGTAAACTGACATTGCATGTTACTTAGAAAAGTATGTAAACTAGCCCAACATATGTATTTGCATTGTTTCTCTATTAAAGGACCACTCTAGTGCCAGGAAAACATACTCGTTTTCCTGGCACTAGAGTGCCCTGAGGGTGCCCCCACCCTCAGGGACCCCCTCCCGCCCGGCTCTGGAAAGGGGAAAGGGGTTAAATCTTACCTTTTTCCAGCGGTGGGCGGAGAGATCTCCTCCTGCTCTCCTCCTCCGATCCTCCTCTTCTCCTCCCCGTCGGCTGAATGCGCACGCGCGGCAAGAGCTGCGCGCGCATTCAGCCGGTCACATAGGAAAGCATTCATAATGCTTTCCTATGGACGCTGGCGTGCTCTCACTGTGAAAATCACAGTGAGAAGCACGCAAGCGCCTCTAGCGGCTGTCAATGAGACAGCCACTAGAGGACATAGGGGGAAGGCTTAACCCATTCATAAACATAGCAGTTTCCCTAGAAGGACCATTAAGCTGAAGTGGTCTGGGTGCCTAGAGTGGTCCTTTAAGCCTGTTTTATATAACGATGTTGAGAAGGGCCTGCGTGCCCAAAATGTGCTACATCATTTTGACAAAACTCAAATAAAAAGATTAACAAAAAAGAAAACACTTAATATATGGAACCGAAAGCTCAAAAGTAACCAAGTGACCATTCTGTTTGGTCAGAATTTAATCAGAATTCGGTCAACTGAATTCCGACCAGAATTAGCTTAATAAAACGGCATGAAGTGAGCCTATTACATTACTACAAAATATATATACATATAAGTATTATGCATATATTTAGCAGTATAGGTTTAGGGCCATTTTCCTGCTTTTTGGTTCTTCATAATACTTATAACCTGAATCATCTGCATGACCAAAATTCAGATGAGTCGAAACGCTGCATCGGGAAATTTCGGTTCGACCAAATGAAACTAAAAATTTCAGCCAAATCAATTCAACTGAACCAAATTTTTTTTCCACTGTGCACAAGTCTAAAAAACAATTCTTAAGTCAGTTCCTAACTATAACCTTCAAAATTCATTACTCTTGGCAGGACAAAATGGAATAACTGGTTTGGGAATCTTGGTTCTCTTAAGCTTTAATTGATATACCATTGATAAATTGATATACCATTAATATGTGCAGCAATATTCAGCCTTAATCTTTTGATATTTAACAGATCAATTGAAAGCATGTATTACAACAATCATCAACCAGCTCCTAGTTCTTAGGAAAATGTATATCATATCTGGCAACAATCCAGAAATCAGATGTTCCCATAAAATACTCACTTTGCATGTTTGTGTAAAATCAAAGCAGCCAACAAAATTCCTAGTGCAATAGCAAAGCGTTTTAAATTGACATCATCATCACACGTTAGTAGATCAATATTATTAAACTGTAATCAAGTGACTGTAACATGTAGACATCTTCCCCTATTAGAATAAATTAAACATATGTTAGTCACTAATGACTTAGATTTTGTCAAAGGAGGAAACTATGATTATACATGTGTAGAATGGAGATTGGCAAGTTTTATAAACTCAAGTGAGTCTTACAAATGGCCACCATTGGAGCTAATAGAATGGCTGTCGGCATTTAGCACCTTGCACCCTAAACTACGTTAGCATTTTTATAGCACCAATATTTTGAATAGCACTTTACAGTAATACAAAAGGGGTATTTAACAACAGGTAATTAACCTATACAACTGATGCTGGCATTCACAACAGAACCCCAAAATCTACACGTAACTTTAAAAGCACCCAGTAGAGTATCGTCTCAAATTTCCATTTAGTTTAACCTCTTAAGGACCAAACTTCGGGAATAAAAGGGAATCATGACATGTCACACCTGTCATGTGTCCTAAAGGGGTTAATTTTGAAAGTTAATTTCCAGACATTTTATATAATATTTTTCTTAAACCAAGTCTACTTTAAAAAAATGTTAATCATTAAAAAAAAGCAATAGGTGTATTAAGAAATAAATTAAAAAGAGAATGCATAAAATCTATATGCTTTGTGGACCAGTTTCCTTGTTTTTTATTATTATTCACCATTAAAGCCCATTTTTCTATTTTTAGTACTTTTTGGTTAACACCTTTTGCAACTATTGTTGGTGATTTATATGAGCATTGATTGGTTGCAAGATTTAGCATTCTTGGCCGATATAGTCAGTTGTTTAGTGGAATGTCTTTAAACATTGACTAAACATTTTCAAGAAATAAATGTTGGATTAATGTGTACTCATATTATGACCTTGATTATTTTCGCAAATAAAATGAGTATGGCTGAGTTACAGAATTTTTTCAAAATGAGCAATTTTAACCTCAGTTTTGCATTTCAGATTTAGGTCTTGATTTAAAATTCCGGGTAAGTATTTCAAATTACTTAATATTATTGGATAACCTTTTAAAATGGCTTACTATTTTAAAAATGTTTTAATATTTTGAAATTTTTCTATATATTGATATTTTTTATATATAGTATATGTTTTTTATATTTTATTATCTGCAAAATAAATCTTAAAAGTTTTCCAAACATTTGAAATAATTTAAAGAATGATTAAATGATTAAAATATGTATTTAAAAATAATGAAATATAAAATGAATTGCATAATATTAAATCATTTTGAAAGTTTCTAAAAAAAAAAGCTTATCTAACAATATGTAATTGAAGTCTTATTTTGCTAAAATATGGGGTTTAGTGCACATCTCTATTGACTTTTACGGGATGTAAAAGTCAATAGAGATGTGCACTAAACCCCATATTTTAGCAAAATAAGACTTCAATTAGACTTTATGAAAACGTGAACTCTTAAGTATATTAAAATACTTTAAATAGTTTACAATTGAAGTATTGCATATTAGGGAAATAATTCTCAGAACGTTTTACAACTGTTGCTGAAACAATCTCCAACATTTGTTGTGGAGCTCTGTAAGCTACTGTGTTCTCTCCATCGTATAAAATATAACCACCCTTGTTTCTGATTGGCCACTCATTCCAGACTAGATTTCCATGTTGCCAACATTACTATTAATCTTGCTTGGTTTGCTGCCTTAACCAAAGCTAGGCTTGTTCTAAACACTTAAAATGTATACAATATCTTAAATATACAGTACTTTCATATGCTCAAATACCAGTGTGGGATCCCCTTTCCCTATACTGTAAATACAAAGACAGAAAAAAACAAGGATTAAGGCATGTGCATGTAAATAAAAAATTATTGCAATACAATATATTTAAAAAAAAATGATATAATTCATATTGGTCTTAAGTTGATCTATTTTGGGATATAAACTCAAACCCGATAAAATAGTGAAATACATGTACTAAGGTGCATTGTTAAATATATACATATATGAATTAGCATACTATAAATCACTTGGAAGGGCGGGATGTATACTTTTCAAATCAAATCGTATTTCAAATGAAAAAAACATTTAAAAAAGCAATATGTATATTTCTATAAAATACACTTAACTGCATTTTAATGTGTGGGGTGTAAAAGGATAGTATATTAGACTTTGGAGAAAGCCAGTATATACAAAAAAAAAATCTTTTATAAGGAAAACGTAAAAAGATAAATGTGACGGTAGTCACCATCACCAAGAGCTTATGATGGTTCAATTAGGTATATGAATGATCCCTATGTTTAAGTCCCCCTGTGTCCATTGTGGGTGCAGGGTGTGTGTAATGTGGTTGTTTGGGGTTAAATGTTAGTGTGCTCTTTTGTCTTGCTAATGCTTGCAATCAACTAGGTGAATTTGGCTGTGGAGCCTCTACACACCATCATTTGGTTGCAAGGATCTAGCAACAGCAATATGCACTACCTAAATACCAAGGCTTGCTAATATGCTAATTTGTGTAGATTTGCATATTGCTAATTCTGCAGGCAAAATAGACATTGTCTGTTAATTATTGTCTTCCACATTCCTTTATAAATATGTTATTATGCTATTAAAATGTCCTGTATATTTTGTGACATGTTTTGGTTATTTGAATTTTATTATGTTTGTCACAGCAATACATATGTGATGAACGTATGGGCTATTCCCAAGAAAAATAAAGTATTGTATGATAGTTCTATTTGGAACTGGGTGTCCTGTGTGGACTTTAAGTGATCTTTGGACCTGTTGACTGGTTGCAGAGCCATCTTTAATAATGGTTGGACCCTGCCTCCCTACTCCTTGGCATGCAATCTGACATGCACGCACGCAAGCACATGTGTTTTTGTAAGGAGTATGTGTGTGTGAATGTTGGCTTTTGAATGTAGGCGTGCATTTGTGTGTAGTGTATACACTGCCACAAACAGATACATAGACACACACAGCAACAGACATGCAAATACATAGACACAAAGCAACACACACTGACACATACACAGAGATACACCCACTAGTACTTACACACATTGACAAACAGATACATACACAAACATCCGTTGGGTAATTGTGATAGTAGGTGTGAGGGTAGGTGAGCGTGGGAACCCGGCACCTGTGCTCTGACACTCACAGAACTCGCCAGAACCGTGTGGGAGTGCGGCAGCTCCGGAAGCACACTGGACCATCAGGGAGTCCATTTGTAACAGCTGGCAGGGAGATCAAAAGATCAAGGAAGGGGGCTCGACTCCACTCCGCCGCTGCCCCCTCAGTGTGCATGCCCGCTGCCCGCAAATTTTTTTTTTAGAATCGGTGATGACGTCCCTGTATAGTTGCCTGATCCCTCTAGCCCTGGGATAAATAAAGAGAGCTAAGCCTGAGAGGCGGAAGTGCCTTCGTAAATGCAATAGCAATAATTGCTAGCAGAGGGGACCATACCTGCCTGGAAGAAGGGCTGCAGCAGAATAGGCAGAGGGGATGATACCTGCCTGGAAAAACAACTGCAGCTTGGTCAGGCGGAAAAGCTCCAGAAGGACCCCAGTCAAGCTGCGCCGACTGGGGCGGAAGCTTTACAGGGTCCCTGCAAACAGCTAGGAAGCAGATTGGGCGGAGGTACATGGTTGGAGTATAGGAGCTCCATCACAATAAGAAGTATTTTTTTTTTGTGTTTTAATCTAATATGGAACTGATAGGCCTGTGTAAAATTTAACTCAATAAAGAGTTGGTATGTCCTAAAAATCCTTTAACCCCTTAAGGACACATGACATGTGTGACATGTCACGATTCCCTTGTATTCCAGAAGTTTGGTCCTTAAGGGGTTAATTAGCATACATGTTATAAAAGGACGTATTAAAAATGTTTAAAAAATGGCAAATCTCAAAGTTAAAGTATTAAAGCTGGTGATAAAACTGGAGATACAGTGCAGGAAAAAAGTATTTGATCCCCTGCTGATTTTGAACGTTTGCCCACTGACAAAGAAATGATCAGTTTATAATTTTATTGGTAAGTGTATTTTTTTTATATAATTCTTTTATTTTTGTGTGCTTAATATTACATGACATAAAGTCCTGTAGCGCCACAACAGCAAGCACAGGTATACAATGTCGAACAATGTCATGGCAAGAATATACAGCACACTTTCTATTTTTTTAAGAAAAAATGACAGAGTGGTTATACAAGTTGCTAGTGTATGTGTTCAGATTATTGCACACTGTGATCTAAGAGTTATGACACATACTGATCTATATATTAGGTACGTCTGAGGGTTCATCTTGGGTTATGGTTATAGACTATACTATGTATGCTAGACAAACCATTCTCTGCTGTGTAGTGATTGACTTTTATCCTATGTAAGATAACATGTCTATCTGAGTATGGGTACACGAGCGAGTTAGGTGATTGGAAGCATGCCTATATATATGTTAAACGACATATTATACTGAGAAGATCAAGATATAGATACGTTGGTAAGAAATTATATTCTACGAGTAGTATAGTATCACTCTGGCTGGTCTAGAGTTCTTAAGTAGGTTTATGCTCTACTACACAGCAATAATATTCTTCATTTCAAATCTCGCGTATTTGGGGACAGGCCTGATCAGGGCCGGACTGGCCCACCGGGATACCGGGAAATTTCCCGGTGGGCCGTCGGCATCTGGGGCCGGGGAGACATGTGGGTGTCCTGCGGCCGCATGGAGAGCTTGGATGGCGGCCGCAGGGGAAGCTCTTCTGGCGGCCGCTGGGGGACCAGGCTGTTCTGTCTCTGCTCCCCCTCCCTCGCGTGCAGCTTAATGAGACCGGGGCCGGAATATGACGTCATATTCCGGCCCCGGTCTCTTTCTAGCGCGAGGAAGGGGGAGCAGAGACAGAACAGCCTGCTCCCCCAGCGGCCGCCAGAAGAGCTTCCACTGCGGCCGCCATCCAAGCTCTCCATGCGGCCGCAGGACACCTATCAGTCTGCCCACCCACCCACACAGGTAGCAACAAGTGTCTGTGTCATGCTGTGTGTGTGTGTGTCATGCTGTGTGTGTGTGTGTGTGTGTCATGCTGTGTGTGTGTCTGTCTGTGTCATGCTGTGTGTGTGTGTGTGTGTCTGTCTGTGTCATGGTGTGTGTGTGTGTGTCTGTCTGTCTGTGTCATGCTGTGTGTGTGTGTGTCTGTCTGTGTCATGGTGTGTGTGTGTCTGTCTTTCTGTGTCATGCTGTGTGTGTGTGTGTGTCTGTCATGCTGTGTGTGTGTCTGTCTGTCTGTGTCATGGTGTGTGTGTGTGTCTGTGTCATGGTGTCTCACTTTTGAGCCTCACATCCAGCATGTTGCCAAATCCTGTAGATTCCATCTTAAAAACATAGCCCGCATCCACCCCTTTCTTACACAAGATGCTACCAAGGAGCTTGTCTATGCTCTAGTAATTTCCCGCATGGATTATTGTAACCCTCTCCTGATTGGTCTTCCCAAAAGCCGTACTGCACCGCTACAGTCCATAATGAACGCTGCTGCCAGACTGATTTTCCTCTCTAGTCGGTTCTCTCATACCTCACCCCTCTGCCAGTCCTCACATTGGCTTCCTGTATGCTATAGGAGTCGATTAATTCACACCTATAAAGCACTGAACAACTGTAGCCCATCTTAAATCTCCTCACAGATCCATAGGTATGTCCCTTCTCGGTCTCTCCGCTCTGCCTGTGACCACCTCCTGTCCGTTGTCCGCACCCGTATGGCCAACTCACGCTTGCAGGACTTCTCGTGGGCTGCTCCCTTCCTATGGAATAGCCTGCCTACCACCATCAGACTCTCCCCTAGTCTTGCATCTTTTAAGAAGTGCCTTAAAACCCATCTCTTTAGGAAAGCTTATGGCCTCCAAGACTAACCTCTACCTCACATACCTGTCTCTTGCTCTCTCCTTAAGGGCAGCCAACCTTATTTGATTGCAAATTCCTATCCTAATGTGTTTTTACACCCCACCTCCTATATAATGTAAGCTCAATTGAGCAGGGTCCTAGTTAAATCCCCCTCTCATAATATTGTAAAGCGCTATGGAATCTGTTGGCGCTATATAAATGGCAATAATAATAATAATAATAATAATAAAAAGTGATTTCTCTATTCTTTTGGGATGTGCATGGGCAAAAAATGTGGATCGGTTCGGAAATTCAGGTAAGTAAAAAAATTAGTGTGCTTCGGTAATTAGGACCAATGGCATTCGGTTCGCCACTTCCGAACTATCGAACTTCGTCAATTCGGAACTTCATAAGCATCTGAATGTCCGAATTGCATGAAACAAATTGCACATGTCTAGTAAATGGTTGTGGTGGCACCCTGCTACTCTAATGCGCTGTGGGCTCCCAGTGCCAGGACTGCCACCACAACCACTTACAAATCTATAGGGCTCCCGCCTTCCAGTGCCAGGACTGCCACCACAACCACTTACACATCTATAGGGCTCCTGCCTCCCAGTGCCTGGACTGCCACCACAACCACTTACACATCTATAGGGCTCCCGCTTTCCAGTGCCAGGACTGCCACCACAACCACTTACACATCTATAGGGCTCCCAGTGCCCAGACTGCCACTAAAACAACTTACACATCTATTAGACTCCCCCCTCCCAGTGCCAAGACTGCCACCAGAACCACTTACACATCTATAAGGCTCCTAGTGCTAGGAATTAGCCTATTGGTCAAGATTCCTTTCATCATTCACGTAATTTTCCCTCCCTCTCTTTGCCATTTTTCAGAATTCCAAAGCGCTTCGGAACTTCGGTATTTCGGCACTTTGGAACTTCGGCAATTCGAAACGTCCGCAATTCGGAACTTCGGCAATTCAGCTTGGTTCGGCACTTCCGAACTACCGAACTTCAGCACTTCCGAACTTCGGACATTCGTAAGCATCCAAATGTCCGAATTGCACGAAATTCGTCTAAATGTATATTCGGAATGAAATGAATTACACATCTCTAGTATCTTCAAATAAATTATGATTTTATAAAAGAAATTGACAGTATTGTATTTATTACCTTTACATCCTCATTAGGGAACAGATGATAATTAGTGTTATTGTTTTGAACCCGAAGGTATGAAATATCATAATCTAAAAACTATTTGCAAAAATTTTTACTTGTTAGCTTTGTATTTGAAAATCTATTATAAAATATACCCATTTTGTAAAATTAATAAAGACTACATTTTCATTAATCATGCAATAAAACACAACAAGGAGAACAATGCCTTTTGTGCTGCAACTCAATGACAATTCACAAATCACTACCGTATCATCAAGTAATACAAGCAATTTTTCATGATAACCTGTCACAGACACAATTTTGTTAGTATGATGGCAGAAAAACAGTTTGTGAACAACTGGAATATTTTGGGAGTGGACAGGTATGACTTATGTCAACATTGCGCTCTCTTAAACAAATATGCCACCGCCCAGAAAACAAAAAAACTATTCATACAAGTTCAAAAAAACACACATGCTTTCATAAATTTTGCACATAGCCAATATAAGTGGAATGGAATTTTAGGCAATGTTACTATAAAAAAAAATGTGTGTGTGTGTTAGAAGATGTACATAATTGTTATTATTTACCATTTACAATTTACACAATTATTGATAAGGTTTTTTTTTGTTTTTTTTAAATGTTATAAAAACACAATAATAAAGATGTAGTTTAAAATGTTTTGAGCCTGTTTTTTTTTTCATTTTAATTGTTATGTTTTAAATAATTTCTTATAAGGCACAGGAATACCGTTCTATAATATATTTATATATGCAAGAATGATTGAATTTTCATTGCTCTTGCCCTTCAAAGACTTTGTGAAAATTATTCTCTTCAACACGTGTTATAGTTAGTTCCAATGTTAACCTGTAGAACAGGGCACACCTATGCTTTGGTTTATTTCATGCCAATGATGTTGCAATACAGGCAAATGTTATAAAATTTTCTATTACCTACAAAGACACACATAATGTTTAATGCTAACATGTTCCATAATTTTTCAGAAGAATATATACATGAAGAATGTGTACATACTCTTAGTCACCAATCATTAAGTTCTATAGGAAGTATAAATAAATAATATTACTTAGTTCTCATGTTGTGGTTAAGTTAATATTTTGAATGTTTTGACCCAGTAATGTTTCTCACCAGGAACAGGTGAAATTGTCTGTAAGCTGATTCTGTCGCTGAATGTAGAATAAAAAAATAATAAAAAAAAGTGATTATACAACATTATGTACTTAATATCTAAATTCATACAATAGCAATTTTATTATATAACAAATCTACATTAGATTTTCTTGGTTGCTACAATAAAAAAGAAGCAGTAAAGTTCATAGAGGTGGTGCATGTTGTCATGTTGTTCTACACTAATTTGCACTTCAGCATTGTTGTTACTGTGAGAGCAACAATATACATGGTATTATGAGTGACTGACAATTAATACGTCTAACCCATTCATTTATGAATGAATGAAAGACAACAATGCAAAAAGGTTGCATCTGTAAGTAATAAATATATAGGTAAATAAATATACAAAATAACTTAACAAGAGTCCAAGAAAGGCAGTTCCAAATAGTGGGGAAGGTTCTTTATGGAGCAGCAGATTTAATTGTAGTGTGTCACAGAGTAAAACTTGAGATCCAGTAGGACATGTGGAGAGAGAGCAAAAGGGAAACTCCAATGGTATGGTATGTATATACAATGTATTCCGAAAGATATATAAATGAGATACTACTCACATTACCCGGAGCTAAAATCCAGCACGACCCTATCCACCTCTGTGAATTGTAACTTCGCTTCCACTAGTCGGACGACCCCTGCTCTCTTAGCTGATGGATGGTTACAGAAGTAGTTCAGTGGAATGTGTCTGCTTGTCAGTGAGGGGGGGGGGGGGGGGGCACTGGCTATGAAGTGGGTCTCTTGGAGAAAAGAGATGTGGTTTCTATGTAGTTCATGCAGTAAGTGGGATCTGCATTCCGGTATGTTGAGATCCCTGCAGTTTTGCATGATAACTGCGAGGGAACCAAGTTTATATGCCATCGTCACGTGGTTAACCCTGTATCTTGTGATTAAGGAGCTATGAGCGCAGGGCAGTAGGCTGGTATGTCGGCCGAGAGCAAAGGAGAACGAGGCTGGCCAAAGGCTGAAGCAAATTGTCGGGGTCAACTGGCCATGACCCACACTATAAACGAGCAGAAGGCAGCCAGGGAAGCAAAAGCTCCAGTCATCAGAGGCACCAAGCAGGGCAGACCTGCAAGCCCAGAGGGAGAGCCAATAGTGTAGGGCAGGAAAGGAGGGAGGAAGAAGGTAGAAGAGAGTAGCCCAGGAGAAGTGTAGGAGAAAAGGGCAAGTGAGCACAGAAAATTCAGAGGGGGAGTACAACGTGAGGTCTAGTTTCTCAGGTTACCCGAGAGGGCACCACAAGAGAGATCAAGAAACCTCTCTCTCTAGAGAGGTTAGTCGTGTGACTGCGGTGGCAGCTGACGTCCAACCACACCAGGCAAAACCCTATAGGGATGGTACGTCAGTTCCACGAAGGGACTGAATCACACGATTCTAATTGGGGAGCATGGCCGACCCTCACCAGATACGGTGAACCAGTGTGGGTTGAATTAGTGGTGTGAATATCAACTATAAGTAATATATCTGAAGGTAGGATGTGACTCCAATAAGCCACCGTACAGTAGCTAAAGTGTATCATTAAGCTATCATAGACGTGTAGAGTAGAGTCATGCTTGGAATGTTCTATGGGCGTTCGTGTGATTTATCTGTATTGAGAATAGGCAACAGAACTAACTTATCCAGAGCTTAATGTATGTAAGCGGGTAATAGTTTAAGCATAGCTGAATACAAGGCATAGAAATTAGAGCCATTAACTTAAAACCTAAAGTCCGGCACAATGTAGTAGGCATCCGTCTAAAGTAGGCAACCCCCCTCTCCTCCTCAGTAGCACAGTATCCTGACTCGGGGGATGGTGAAATACCCTGCTCACCATCCCCGAATATGTGGCCTAGGTTTATGGTGGAGAACCTATTGGGATTGTCCCGCAGGGTAAATAGTGTAAGGTCCAGGGATTACTGCTGCACATACACCTTGAGACATACACCATATCTTTACAGAGGTAATTCATTATTTGTTATTATCATTGCATGTTTTGCACTTGTCTTATTTTCGGTTTTGTGACTATTTGTTTTATTTATTTATATATATATATTTATTTTATGTCTTGCTATTCATTATAGGGAAAATCCTAACGTATATTACAGTTCCCACTTCCCTGCCCTACCGGCCCACCCTTCGAAGTCAGTGAATGTAGAAGTTAGCTTGTGTCCTAGTGGAAACCGCCCCCCACCTCTGGTGACCTAAGCCCAACAATAAAGTCTGGATGGCCCGATGTGCCCTGTACATCCCAGCACATGTTCAGCCGTATTCCCAATCCCTGCGATATTAGGCATTTAGCTATTTAGCAATCAGCAATCATCAGTCCAACCTTTTAGCTAGCATCAGGTCTGATGACCTCTACTGTGGCATCTTCCTGTAGAGTGAGCAGAATGTGTAGAGTAGAGGTAGTGGCGAGATGACCTCATCCAGCAGGTTGGATTCGAAAGTGGGTTCCATACCCCACCCAAGATATGAGGACCAAACACCTATCAGAGACATCTCCTACCAAGGGTAAGCCACAGATATAAGGCTTCTGTGGGAGGTAGGTTCAAACTATCCCATATCCCGTTGGGAGCTCTCCTCAGGGTAGGCAGCCATAATTCTAACTAACTGTCATTACAGGCAGTCCCCCTGCTGGCAATGCAGCAGCCAGCTAGTCCGGCCATGTGATTGTGAGGTCCTCGCAAGGACCTCACTCTCACATGGCCGTGGGGGTCGGAGGAGGCATGAACCACTGCGGGGGATTCCCTGGAATCCCAGGTGAGTCTCACGACCCCGATCGCTGGCGTGGGATCACCGGCGACCAGGTAAATAACAAAAACCGTGAGGGCGTACTATTACACCCTGCAGCGTTTAGAGCCGCTTAAAATAGGGCGTAATAGTACGCCCTCCGGTTTTAAGGGGTTAAGAAAGTAAAAAAAAAAACAACAATAATTAAAAATCCTGTGGGGGTTAATAAGAGGCCTATTGTACTGTAATGAAGGTATTTTACCCTCACAAACCACCACCTGCCATGCGGCAGAGGGGGGCATGTTTAATAAATGTTTAAAATATGTTGATCAGGCCTTTTCTTATTTTAATGAGTGGCGTTAGTTTTTATGGATTTTTATGTGCACCTTTTGGGGGTTGAAAAACAGAAGAATTAGAAGAAAGAGGACTTCTGATGGTAAGTATATGTATATATTTTTAAACAGGTTTTAGATTTATTGTCCCCCCCTCACTAATATTAGGGTGAGCAGAGTAGTTAGGGACTTTAACTTATTTTAGAGGGAGGATAGGTGATTTGGGGACTCCTAGTCCACCTGTGTAGGGGCATACTATTATTTGGAGGGTGGACAATGGCATGTCAACCCCATTTTATAGTTAATTAGGACGACAACCTGCCGCCCATTAAAGGACACTACAGGGTCAGGAACACAAACATGTATTCCTGACCCTATAGTATTAAAACCACTATCTAGCCCCCTGCACCCTCCATTTGCCCCCCTAAATATAGTAAAATCTAACCTGTATTCTAGTCTGCTGGTGCTGGCTCTGCCCCCTATCCACCTCCTTGGCTGACATCATCAGAAGCAATGATCTCAGCCAATCACAATGCTCTCCCATATGAAAAAAAGAAAACAGTATAAACCGTGGCGCTAGATAAAGCTGCTAGAACACACTATGTGGGAATAATCCCACAAAATCCCACAGAGAAGTGGATGCAAACGGTAAAAGATAGTGTGCAGCGCAAATGTAAAATACCACAGAATAAAATGTGATGCATGCACTGTGGTGGTATATATAACCAATAGATAATACACAAAATACCCAAGATATATAAACAGAGGCAGATATTTAACCAGAGATCAAATGCTGGAGGTTCCAATGGTATAACCCTTTTCTGACAGTCTGTTTTTCGGGTAGTGGTGTGTTGTGGCAAGGAAAAATACAAGGGGTGTTCCTCTGTATGAAGCTTGTTCCTCAAAATGAAGAATGTAGAACAGGCACACCAGTTACAAAGGTAAGTATTCTTATTTATTCATAAAAAATATAAAAGCTCTTACATGAAAGTTGTAATGATGCTGTTCATAGGTAAGTACCCAGTAGCACAACGCATTTCGACGAACGAAGTCGTCTTCCTCAGGTGCAGTAACCATACACAAGCTTCACATACATTTAAATATACATATTAGCGTGGGAAACGGGTACTTCCAACCCGCCCCCGTCGCCATTTTCTTTTTTGATCCCATCAGGTTGCTGTAGCCGTGCCGCGTCACTTCCGGTTTTCGTTACGTCTGACTTTATTTCCGGATTGCATGCGTTCCACGGACCACCAATGGCTATTCACCGTCTACTTCCGGATTTCATGCGTTCCACGAGCCACCAATGACAGTTCATGTGCGTTCCACATAGCTCGCACATCATATTTGTATATTAGTGGATCACAATCTTCTCCCATATGAAAGCATTGGATTGGCTGAGATTGTACATTCTAATTATTTCAGCTCAGAGGCAACACCACTCTGACCAATCAGCATCTCTTCAGTTAATGCATCTCAATGAGGAAAGTTCAGTGTCACCATGCAGAGGGTCGATACTCTGAATGTCAGAGGGTGGAGGTGCCCCAGGAAACACCTCTAGTATCCGTCTGAGCTGTGGCCACTTGAGGTGTCCCTAGACTGTAATGTAATGACAGTGTTTAATGCAAAAAGCCTGCAGGGACTGACTATACTCACCAGAACAACTACATTCATCTGTAGTGGTTCTAGTGGCTATAGAGCCCCTTTAATTGTGTTTTTGTTTTGTTTTTGTGCATGCCCAATTTTGTACAATTTTTAAAAGAAAAAACTGCACCTTAACCCTGTGTGCTTTGTTTCTCTTCCCCCATTCCAAAACTCTCTTTGTGTGCTGGATCTTGTAGATGCATATACCTCCCTTGCTATTTCCCATCCTAACCTGCAGTGTCCTATGATAAAGTTGTACATGTCATTAGGAAGCAAAGCAAAGGTTTTTACAGCTACAATTTAAATTATTCATATAGCACTAACATATTCTGCAGTACTGTACAATAGGAAACAAGGCAAACATTTAAACTGAGTCTTTAGTGCCAGGAAAACAAAGTTGTTTTCCTGGCACTATAGGTTCCTACAGTGCCCCCCTCCCGCGGCACTGAAGGGGTTAGCCCCTTCAGTCACTTACCAGAACCCATCAACAATGTCCCCCGGCGCTGGGTCAGGCTCCGTCCATTCTCGCATTAGGATTTCTCCATAGGAAATAATTAATCAATGCTTTCCTATGGGGATTCCGGTGACGCTGGAAGTCCTCATGCATAGTGTAAGGACGTCCAGCATCATTTAGATGACCAAAAGTCGTCTAAGCACCCAGTAATCTATCTAATGTCTGTCTTGTAGACAGCCATTAGAGGTGGAGTAAACCCTGAGAGGTAATTATTGAAGTTTCTCAGAAACTGCAATAATTACCAATGTAGGGTTAAGGGAAATTGCACCCAGACCACTTCAATGAGCTGAACACTAGGTGAATAAAGAGGGCCCTGCCCAAACAAGCTCACAATCTAAAGTTTTTTTTCAAGTTCTAGTTGAACATTTACACATAGAAAGTCCCAGAAAGCCCTGTTTGAAGAAGAAATGAGATTGTTTGATTTCTGCCCATTTCCCCTGTACTTTAACACTTGCTGCAGTTGAATATTCCCAACAACTCAGACTTCGCACTCCAGAAATAGAGGCTCTTGATTGACTAAGCTACTTCCAGCAGTAAAGTTCAAGACTAACAATGTGAGATTGCAAAGAATTTACATACTTAAAAACAAATGTTTTTTTTTTATATTTTATTATTTTTTTATGCATTATCTCTGCAGTCGCTGCAGAAAAAGAATGGGTCAATTCTAGAATGGATTCTTTACTTCACTTTTGTTTTTGTGTTTTTCCTTTTTTTCCAGGAACAGCGACATATCCATATTCCTCGACATATCTCAACAGGTTTAAGACTGGATTAGATTTTACACATTTGCATTTCTGATAGCACCTTGCCAACACAATGTTTACATGACATTCTGAACTCATTAAGACCATTCGAATGTTTCATGCTGTCCTAAAATGCTGTCCTAAAATGTAGACCTACATGCCTTAAATCACTATGACTGAGCGATTTTATTTAATCAAGATGATTTTCAGCTGGCCCACACTTCAGAGAAAGACCCCCAAAGCACCAATCATTGTGTGATCAGCAGGGACAGCAAGCAGGAGCTGCAGCATGAGAGTGAAATCTCTCAGGCTTGCTTCAATCATACAGTAAAGAGCACTCACAGAGTACTCTGTACTGTGTAAGCTGGGAACTCTATCTGCCGGTGTCAGTATAGACATCAGAAGAGGTAATAGCTCTATGTTAGGGTTTGTGTTGTGTAGCGTTAGTGTCAGGTTCCAATTATTGTAAGGTTAGGGTTAATGCGGCTTAAGGGCTAGAACCAGTATACGGTTAAGGTTAGGGGTAAGGTTGGTGTGCAGTGTTGATGTACAGTTAGAGCTAGTGTAAGTATAGGGTTAGAGGTATGGTTAGTAAAAATTTAGGGATACATTTCTGGGCAACAAAGCTGTAGCAGTCGTCTATTCTACAGTGTTTCCCCCCAAAATAAGATAAGACAGAGTCTTCATGTTTGCTCCAAAAAACACTCCAAGGCTTATTTTCTGGGGATGTACGGTAGACCAATAAATGTACAACAAAACTTTTTTTTATGGTGCAACAATAAATGTACAACAAAACATTTATTCAAAGACAATCATGTCATCTTTTTCTGGAACATCATCATAGCTCTCCAAAACCTGAATTCTGGCCTAAGTTTCTTGCGACTCCATTTCCTGTAGAAGCTTTGACACCAATCTTTCATGTCCAACAATATGCTCTCCTTAAATGAGTACTTCTTGTCCATGAAGCTTGCTCGGAATTCATTGGCAACACAGCTGTCAGTGATTTTATCCCATGAATGGCTTATTTATTGTAAAATATCAAGAGACTGGAGATAGCCAGTCATTCCTGCAGGAATCATTACTTGATTTATTATTTTCTCTACAAGGAAGTTCATTGAGTCTTTAGCAGGGGTGTATCCTGGTTTTGTGCTGCCCTAGGCAGGACAAAACTCAGGCGCCCCCCTCACCCCCACCCCCCCCCCCGCCACCCCCACCCAACCCTTCCCCCGCCTTCTAAATACACACACACTGGCAGATACGCATCCATTAGCTAACTGTTAGCTAATGGATGCGTATCTGTCAGTGTGTGTGTGTGAGTGTATGAGTGTGTCTGTTAGTGAGTGTGAGTGTGTCTGTTAGTGAGTGTATCTGTTAGCTGCTAACAGACACACTCACACACTCACTAACAGACACACTCACACACACTGACATACACACACTAACAGACACACTCTCACACACACACACTCTAACAGACAGACAAACAGACACACTCACACTCACTAACAGACACACACTAACAGACACACACTAACAGACACACTCACACACACTAACAGACACACTCACACACACTAACAGACACACACACACACACACACTAACAGACACACTCACACACTAACAGACACACACAGTCAGACACACACACACACACACACACTAACAGACACACTCACACACTAACAGACACACACAGTCAGACACACACACACACACTAACAGACACACTCACTCACATTAACTCATTTTTTTTTTTTAATTTACCCCCCCAGCCTCCTTACCTTTGGGAATGCTGGGGGGGGGTCCTCCCTCTCCCTGGGGTCTAGTGGGGCTGCCGGTCGGGCTGCTGGGCTGGTTGCTGGCGAGGGAGCATTTCCTCTGAGCTGTCTGCTCAGCTCCCTCGCGCGCCGCAGAGTGAGGCTGGGAGGCGGAGCCGGAATATGACGTCATATTCCGGCTCCCAGCCTCACTCTGCGGCGCGCGAGGGAGCTGAGCAGACAGCTCAGAGGAAGTGCTCCCTCGCCAGCCACCCGCCCGCCCGCCCAGCAACCAGCCCAGGGTGTCTGTTAGCCGCAAGGCTAACAAGGCATTTGCCCTGGGCGTTTGGGGGCGGCTTTTTTTGCCGCCCCCTGGAAAATGCCGCCCAAGGCAAATGCCTTGTTTGCCTCGCGGCAAATACACCCCTGGTCTTTAGCAGAATGAGTGCTTCCTAAATCCCACACCAGTAGACCTCTTTGGCCACATCACAAAAAAAGTGGCAGCATTAAATCAACCCACTTCCTTATAACTGCTTGTGTGCACTAGGCTTTTTCGGTCTCAAGAACATAAATGCCTGAAACACGTTTAATCGTATCTTTCTTGCTCTTAGTGATGGTAGAGGTAAGGCTTTCTTTCCATCCAGATGAATTGCCAAAATGCAGGTAACGCGTGCGCTTTTGTAACCAGTGGAGGGAATGAAGATTGACAAGGTACCCCTCTGATTAACTGTCGTTTGAGATCATTGGCCCATAAACACTGCAATTTCATCCATAGCATTTATGTTTAATAATTTCAGTATCTTCCTACTTGAACAGAGTTGTCGATCTTCTTAGCGACAGTTCATGACTTAAGGAAGTCCTCCAGTCAGTGTTGTGGTGCTTTGAAATCTTCTGGGGATAATTCAAACTGTGGTGCCATTGCAAGGGCAAATGCTTGAATATCAGCTAGTCATGTGCAATTCGTTTCAGTCCGAATATGAATTCAGACGAATTTCGGCAATTCGGACATTCGGGTACTTCCGAATGTCCGAATTGCAGAAGTGCCGAATTGCCGAGGTCCTGAAGTTCTGAAATTACAGAATTTCTGAAGAGCCGAAGTGCCGAAGCACAGTATTGCCTAAGAACTAATATACTTACCCAGTGAAAGAAGAAGAATGTTACATTGTATACAATTTTAAATAAAAAGTATACAAACGTAGCCAGGATTCAGCTGTAAGCATTTGCAACACTTACAACAATCAAGTAATGCACATTCATATAAAATGTAAGTTACTTAGCCTGTCAATGTAATGACAGGAATGAATAAGTAGATAACTCCCTAATTCCCACGGTATTAGGGAGCTATCTACTAAAAGGCTGAACGACTTAAATTGGTCTTTCAGCCAAATTTACTAATACTAAGTAAAGATTACTTAGTATTAGTAAATTATGCCCCTACTCGCTATACCTCGAGTAGGGGCATGTCTTTTAAACAGTGAGCAGCCTGTGGCTGCTCACTGTAAAAAAAAAAAAAACACGTCCCCCTCCCCCAAGCCCCCCCCGTGCCGCGCGAGTGGTGGCTTCTAACCTGAAGCGGTGGGTGGGGGCCCTAAATTAGAATAAGGGGGGGACACCTATTGTCCTCCCCCCCAGCCCCCACCCCTGAGCGGCGGGTGGGGGCCCTAAAGTAAAATAATGGGGGGGACCTATTGTCGTCCCCCTGTCCCCACCCCTGAGTGGTGGGTGGGGTCCTAAATACTAATTAGGGGGGGACGACCTAATGTGCCGAAGTTCTGAAGCACAGTATTGCCCCTGTATAGCGAGTAGGGGCAAAATTTACTAATACTAAGTAATTTTACTTAGTATTAGTAAATTTGGCTAAAAATACCAATTTAGGTCTTTCAGCCTTTTGGTAGATAACTCCCTAATACTGTGGGAATTAGGGAGTTATCTACCAAGCAGCTGCAAGAGAAGTTCCGAAATTCCGAAGTCCCGAAGTGTCGAAGTGCCGAATTGCCGAAGTTGCCGAATTGCTGAGGTCCCGAAGTCCTGAAATTAAAGAATTTCCGAAGTGTCGAAGTGCCGAAGTGCCGAAATTACCGAATTTCCGAAGTGTCGAAGTGCCGAAGTTCTGAAAGACGGTAGCCCTATTTGTATTCCCTAGCGCTAGCTTTTTACTTGCCAACATGTGTTCTCTTGTCTTTTATATAACATAGATAGGCTGATTACATTACCTTGTCATTTTTTTAAGACAATGACAAAACCAATTTGGTTATATTTACTTTTTTATGTGTTTATGTACATGTCTCTGTCAATATTTGTATCTGTGCATTAGTTTGAATGTTTCTCTGTACATTAATATTTCTGTATGCATGTCAATGTGCATGTGAGTGATTCTGTCTATTCATGATTGTGCCTGTGTATTACTCTTTACGTGTATGCATCACTTTGCACATGCTGTCTGTATATATGTCTTTATATTTTTGGCTGTGCCTGATACAGTGCATAAGTGTATCTTTAAGTGTACCTCTGCATGTATGTTCGTCTGTATCTTAGTGTGTCTTTATTCTCTGACTGTGTCTGAGTATGTCTATATGTAGAGTTGAGCGGACACCTGGATGTTCGGGTCCGGGGGGTTCGGCCGAACTTTGAAAAAAAGTCCGGGTTCGGGCTCGAACTTGACCCCGATCACGAACCCAATTAAAGTCAATGGGGACCCGAACATTTGGGCACAAAAATGCCTCTAAAAAACTACTGGAAAGAGCTAGAGAGCTGCAGAAGCAAGTAAAATGGGGGTACGAGTAGGACAAGTGCACTGCAAACAAATGTGGATAGGGAAATCACTTAAAATAACATACAAATTAAAAATACAGCTGAGCCATAAAATAGCACTAGATGGAATCTTTGATTTTAGCTTTGGAAGAACATAAATCAAAATCTAAAGCATGGCTGTCAGGAGGATCAACATAATTATCCATTTGAGAGAGGGTTGAAGTGCAGGGTATTCTCTTTCATTGTTCAAACTGAGCTCAACTCCTGATGCATGGAGAGAAGGCCTTCACAAGCCTCTGCTATTGTGTACATAGTTTATACTAAGTGACCTATAGGTTGAGGAGGCGGTGACCGTGGCGGTGTAGGTGGAAGCAGCGGTGGAGGAGGAGGATGAGGTAGCCAACACCGTATTTTATGGGTTTTTTTTGTTTGTTTTTTATTGTGGTAGCCCACAAAATATTGGGACATACAAATAAAAAAAACATTTGCGGGCTGCGGTGCATTTCTTGCAGTCCTGATGCATGGATAAGTGCTCAACTCCTGATGTATGGAGAAAAGGCCATCACAAGCCTCTGCAAAGGTGTACCTAGTTTATACTAAGTGACCCATAGGTTGAGGAGGTGGTGACCGTGGCGGTGTAGGTGGAAGCAGAGGTGGAGGAGGAGGATGAGGTAGCCAACACTGTATTTTATGGGTTTTTTTTTTATTATTGTGGCAGCCCACAAAATATTGGGACATACAGAAAAAGAAACATTTGCGGGCTGCGGTGCATTTCTTGCAGTCCTGATGCATGGATAAATGCTCAACTCCTGATGCATGGAGAAAAGGCCTTTACAAGCCTCTGCTAATGTGTACATAGTTTATACTAAGTGACCCATAGGTTGAGGAGGCGGTGACCGTGGCGGTGGAGGAGGAGGTAGCCAACACTGTTTTTTATATATATATTTTTTATTTTAATTGTGGTAGCCCACAAAATATTGGGACATACAAAAAAAGAAACATTTGCAGCCTGCGGTGCATTTCTTGCAGTCCAGATGCATGGAGAAATGCTCAACTCCTCATGCATGGAGAAAAGGCCCTCACAGGCCTCTGCTAATGTCTACCTAGTTTATACTAAGTGACCCCTAGGCTGAGGAGGCGGTGACCAGGGCGGTGGAGGAGGAGGATGAGGTAGCCAACACTGTTTTTATGTATATATACATATTTTTAATTGGGGTAGCCCCCAAAATATTGGGACATATAAAACAAGACAACTCTGTTCTGCAGAGTAGCTGTTGACATTATAGTTGTGCAGGAACTTTGTTGACTCTAGAGAACCTCAGGCAAATCGCACATCCCCGTGGCGGCGACTTTGCATGCGGATGTCATCCATATCAACTTTCGATGCCAGTTTCTGCGCCTAGCATGGTGACCATGGGTAACGGGGAATCAGGGTTCCATTCCATACAGGGACCCTGAGGAATGGCTACCACATGCAAGGAAGGCAGCAGGCGCGCAA
The DNA here is from genome assembly GCF_036172605.1 of Pelobates fuscus. Lineage (NCBI taxonomy): Eukaryota > Metazoa > Chordata > Amphibia > Anura > Pelobatidae > Pelobates > Pelobates fuscus. The sequence goes on from NC_086320.1 coordinate 104,204,850, forward strand.
ATGACCCACTCCCGACGCGGGAAGGTAGTGACGACAAATAACAATACAGGACTCTTTAGAGCACTTGAAATACTTTAACTCTGATCAATTGGAGGGAAGTCTGGTGCAGAGCCACTGACCCGTGCGTGCTGCAGCTGAAACTCCACTATCGCCTGCTGCTGCTCACACAGTCTCATGAGGCGGTGAACAGGAAGGCCGAAGTTACACTGAAGCGCAGACAGGCGAGCAGCAGCAGGGGGAGAACGCCAAAAGCGTGCACAGCCGCTACAGTGAATGTCACATCCTGTTTCAAGTTGCGGATCAGCCTGGTGATAGCTTCTGGTATCCAGTACTCTTTTTACTGAAGCTGCATCAGGGTCCTGGTATGTGGCCGCACAAACGCTGGTGCTCAACACCAGGGGGAGTGTGGCTACCCTGCACCATACGCTGCTAATCCATTCCACACTGTGACTCCTAACTTCAACATCAGGCATACTGGGTCCCGGTCGTCTGACCGCCGCCCAGACAGTGTCGTTATATCTGGTACGAACCCGAACTTTGCAGTTCGGGTTCGCTCAACTCTATTATGGATCCTTTGATCGTTACATGTATTACTTGGATAACTGGTAATTCTGGAGCTAATACATGCTGAGGAGCACTAGGGGATGGCCGCTCCGCTTTTGCACCCTGCTCCCTCTTATGCTGTGCTGGTGCCTCTGTGCGACCAGCTCCTCTTCCTCCAAACTGCACACGTCACTTGCATGACTTTGATTCCATGTGGGGTCTAGGACCTCATCATCCTCCACATCATCTTCCACCCACTCCTCAACCCTGCCCTCTTTGCCGGTATGCACATCAGCGGCAGCATCCTCTCTCTACACTAATAAGACCGCATGTGCGTGCAGCGCTACGCGACTCCAACTTATATATAGAGGCTGGGTCACATGCTGCACTGGCCAATCACAGCCATGCCATTAGTAGGCATGGCTGTGATGGCTTCTAAGCCTTTCAAAACGTGCCATTAAATCACCGAACACCGAACTCCAACCCGAACATACAGTGATATGTCCATGGTCGGGTCCAGGGTCCAAAAAACCTAATGTTCGGTACGAACCCGGACTTTTCAGTTCAGGTTCGCTCAACTCTATTTATATGGGTCTGTCCTTGCATGAATATTTCAGTCTGCTTATGTGTAGGTACATATGTTTGTGTCCGTACCTCTGTTTCAGTGAATAAATGTATTTACATGTAGTATGTATGTAGGGCTGTATATTAGTGTGAATGTACATGGGTTTGCTTGTTTTTCCTGGGTCCAAGAATGTGCAGTGCCTCAAGTTTGCTATCCCGAGGTAGTCTTGGAACCTAACCAAAAAAGTTACTTGCACATAATCTCAAATCTCTTTGCACAGTTAAGTAACAGACATTTTTAAGTAACAAGTACTAAAGTGGAGTGCTATTTAAGTAAATATCATATATGCACTCACCCTTATATTGAGACATTTTGAGACCCAAAAGAGAAGAAAAAAATATAGTAACAGTGCAAGATTGATTAAAAGTCTTCAATTAGCAAACATGTTGTAAACCATACAACTCACATTTTTTATTTTTTTATTTTTTTTAAATTCTTTATTTTTGTTAAATCGGTGTGATACATTATACATTTGTTATGAACACATACGCAGTACGTACAATAAAAAGGTCGGCATAAACATTTCTTGATATGCTTTGCCCCTGTGAAAGGTAGCTTGCGTACTGACGACTTCAGTTTAATTCGTTTGAGATTCTTATTAACCAGTAACAATAGACAATTAACTATTTAACTGTTTCCAGGAGAGTTATTATGGTTGCATTTGTTTTCTATCGGTCTACCTCCGCTTCGTAGACTTGTGCCTTTTGTTTAGGCTTACTCTCTGGAAAGTCTAGAAACTAAGAGATAGTAAAGAGAGGAAGAAGAAGAAGAAGAGAAGAAGAAGAGAGTGGTTGGGTCGGAGTGAAGCAAATTTTTCTGGTTCTTGTGCTCCTTTTGTCTTAGTTGCTGCGCAGTCTCCTGGATGTTTGTTGGCCCGGCGGGTGCCCCATTGCCAGTCCGGGTTCCTGGATCCCAAGACCGTTGTGTGGACCTTAGGGTGTGTATTGGTTGTGTAAGTGTGCGTATGGTGTCCCTATTTCCCGTCTCTCTCCTAGTCTCCCCAGTCCCCCACCTGCCATAGCCCCCATATCCTTTTGTGTGCCTTTAGTGTGCCTCTGATCTGAGCTGTTAGTCGGTCCATTACGTGGGCGTCTTTTATCTTATCGATAACTGTATCTATCCGGGGGGTATCTGGCTTGAGCCAGCTCTGTGCCATTGTTCGTCTGGCTGCTAGGGTGATTTTGTTTAACAATTTTTGTTCCTTCCTGGGCCAGTTATCTATTGTTCTAGACAGGAGGAACACCCACGGGTCCATGTTTATTTGTCATTGGAACACTCTCTCCAGCAAGCGCTGCACCCCCACCCAGAAGGTCTTTGCTTTGTGGCAGTCCCACCACATGTGCTTGTATTTCCCTTTATGTCCACACCCCCTCCAACACAGGTCATCTATAGATTTGTGCATATGGTATAATTTTACTGGTGTGGTATACCATCTAAACATGGTTTTGTATGCTTGTTCCTGTTGTGTGACGCATATTGATGTAGCCTTGTTTGCTTCCCAGATTTCTCTCCATTCTGTGCCCTCTAGGACCTCCTCCAGGTCCGTTTCCCATTGTGTTGTGCAGCGGAGCTCACCCCATTAACACACCTTGCATCTGTTACACATACATACAAACACAGAATCCCACAATGCATCCCTTACACACACAATACATCCCTTACACACAAACACACAATGTTTTCTATCCTTTACACAAAAACACACTGCATCCACTACACACACACACTGCATCGCCTACACAAACTGGTATTCCTATAGTCTACATTCCATAAGCACACAAATTAGATCCTCTATGGGTGGGCCTTATGGGCATACTCACCGTCAGGCCATGGGGTCCAGACCTTGAGCTGTGTAAAGGGCCACAAAAAATGGAACTGCTTTCCGTTCCCCCAGAACATTGATTTTGGTGACCACAGTTACAATCAGCCTCCAGTGAGCCTGTTCTACACTAGACCAGTGGAGCCAGACTGCAGACAGAGCTCATCATCATCCTTATCTGGTTGTAAGTAGGCTATCTAGTATATTATTAGTGACACTAATTTCTAACTTACCTCACATTAATGGGACACTATTGTCCCCAGAACCACTGCAGCTTAATGTAGTGATTCTGGTGTCTATAGCCTGTCCCTGTAGACTTTTTAATGTAAACACACACAGTGTGCAGCACTGGCATTGGTTCATATGTCAGATCATATGGGTGGGGCATTGCGATGTCACATGGTGGGCAGCGCATATGGAAGGGGGTGGGGGTGGCAAATTTTATTTTGCCTAGGGCAGCAAAAATCCTTGCACCTGCCCTGTGCACAGTGTAAAGTTATATAACATCAGTGGACAATACGTGCCAATGAAGCACAAATACCTGTTTCTTCTTTGAAGTCTCTCACTGGACAGAAGTTGGAATTTCAGAAAGCTGAAACTTGGGATCATCTGTCAGTACTATGCCTGTGAGGCACGAAACATGTTAGCATCTTCTGTGTAGTACCTTCGTCCCTCCGTCTTCACCTTGTAATTTTATTGATGGATTAACTGTATTTATTAATAAATTGTGTCAAAGGACTCAACTTCAGATTAAATCCTATGGTTTGTTCCATTTGGGATCTCACCACTCTTGTCTGTTACTTCCCCTACTTAATCTATCATTTCCCAATTTCATCATCTATCAAGTTCATATCAAGCAATATCTTGTATCCTTGTCTACTGGTTTAAATGAATACTGCATTTTACTTTAATGTTGTTAGTGACCAATGGTCCATGACCTTCTTTCGTTTTGAAGGCTAAAATATTGCAATGCATTTAAAAAGTTCTTAAACACTTATTATGTTTAAATAACACACACTAGATATTCATCTTATATGGACATATATGCAAACTCATTTCTATATACTACAATATTTGTAGATTTCATCTTCTCGATATACAGTATCTCACAAAAGTCAGTACACCCCTCACATTTTTGTAAATATTTTATCTTTTCATGTGACAACACTGAAGAAATTACACTCTGCTACAATGTAAAGTAGTTAGTGTACAGCCTGTATAACAGTGTAAATTTGCTGTCCCCTCAAAACACACAGCCATTAATGTCTAAACCGTATTTTGTGTGGCCACCATTATTTTTCAGCTCTGTCTTAACCCTCATGGGCATGGAGTTCACCAGAGCTTCACAGGTTGCCACTGGAGTCCTCTTCCACTTCTCCATGATGACATTACGGAGCTGGTGGATGATGGTGACCTTGCGCTCCCCCACCTTCTGTTTGAGGATGCCCCACAGATGCTCAATAGGGTTTAGGTCTGGAGACAGCCATACAGACCAATTTGATGCAGTGTGAGGTGTATGATCTGAGCATTGACAGGCTGACCCCCCTCCCTTTCAAGCTCTGCAGCAATGCTGGTAGCATTTATATATCTATTTCCCAAAGACAACCTCTGGATATGACACTGAGCATGTGCACTCAAATTCTTTGGTCGGCCATGGCGAGGCCTGTTCTGAGTAGAACCTGTCCTGTGAAACCTCTGTATGGTCTTGTCCACCATGTTGCAGCTCATTTTCAGGGTCTTGGCAATCTTCTTATAGCCTAGGCCATCTTTATGTAGAGCAACAATTTTCTATTTCAGATTGTCAGAGAGTTATTTGCTATGAGGTGCCATGTTGAACTTCTAGTTACCAGTATGAGACAATGTGGGAATGATAACACCAAATTTAACACACCTGCTCCCCATTCACACCTGAGACCTTGCAACACTTACGAGTCACAAGTCACCGGGGAGGGAAAATGGCTAATTGGGCCCAATTTGGACATTTCCAATTAGGGATGCACTCACTTTTGTTGCCAGTGGTTTCGACAGTGTGTGTGTGTGTGTGTGTGTGTATGTGGGACAGCTTGTGCATGAGGGGTACAGTGTGTAAGGGGGCAGTGTGTATGTGTGGGCAGGTTGTATGGGGGTACAGTGTGTGGGGGGCGCAGTGTGTGAGTGGTACAGTTTTTGTGTATGGAGGGACAGTGTGTGTATGGGGGGCCGTGTGTGTGTATGGAGGGAAATTGTGTGTATGGGGGGGGGGGGGCAATTGTGTGTATGGGGCAGTGTATGGGGCAGTGTAAGGTGGTAGTGTGTGTGTGTGTGTGTGTTGGGGCAGTAAGTGTGGGGGGAGTGCAGTGTGCATGTGTGTGATGGATGCAGTGTGCGTGTGGGGGCAGGTTGTATGGGGGTACAGTGTGTGTGTGGGGTACAGTTTGTGTGTATGGAGGGGCAGTGTGTGTGTGTGTATGGGGTAATTGTGTATATGGGGGCAGTGTGTGTGTGGGGGGGAGCAGTGTGTGTATGTGTGGGGAAGTTATTGTGTGGTGTGGGGTCTTTGGGGGTGGGAGGGCAAATTAATAAATATATATAGAAAATATATATTATTTTCATATCTCCCCTCCCAGCTTACCTTTGCCTGGGAAGGGGGACAGTACTAATAATCCCTGGTGGTCCTAGTGGTGAGAGTGAACTCTAGCAGCCTCAGGAGTTCAATTTCGCGAGATTCAGAGCATTGTCGTGGTAACCACGGCAATGCTCTGAGCTCACGAGAGGAGAACCCGGGGAAGCTGCAGGTTAGAGCTGACCCGGGTCCTCCCTCCCTCCCTTGCCGGCTGCAGCATTAAAGTGCTAGTGGGCCGGAGAGGGAGATCTCTGATCCCCCCTCCGGTCCTGCAGAGCCAGAAGGGGAGAGGGAGGCACAGTTGCACCGGGAAAATATCTAGTGGCTCCCCTGTGTGCCAGGCGCTGTGGCACACAGTTTGGGAAGCGTTGGTTTAGACATTATTAGCTGTGTGTTGAGTTATTTTGAGGGGACAACAAATTTACACTGGTATACAGGCTGTACACTTACTACTTTACATTGTAGCAGAGTGTCATTTCTTCAGTGTTGTAACATGAAAAGATATAATAAAATATTCACAAAAATGTGAGGGGTGCACTCACTTCTGTGAGATACTGTAGGCAACCCTTCCTTTGTGCTGCCACACCTTCATGTTATAGCAAAGAAAAAAGGATTGTGGGCACTCCCAAAAAATGCATTTTACATTAATGGTGCTGCTGTAGTGACCAATATTCATACATGATACAAATTATATTACGGCGCACACAGTAAAATACACTAATAATCTTATAAGGCTACTTAATTCGCCTAGCTAAGAAGACAAAATATGGTGATTCAGTTCCACCATATGGCCATATTGTGTTAAGCCCACCACTACTTCACTTAGCTTGCTACTACTTATTCAGCACTATTTATCTATTTATGTGTAATTTTATGTGTGCGTCGTAATTTAATTTGTAACACCTTCATGTTATGGCTTAGAGATGATAGAATGAATAGATCCATGGAGTGAATCAGCTGGGATGTTATAAAGTATTTATGTCTCATTAATGTTATTAGTTGTCCAAGAGTTAAATAGTAAATGAATGCGTATCATTCAACATTATAATAGTACTCTTATCCAATTACATTTTTTTTAACATAATTGCTAAAAAATGATGTTAGTGTCAGAGTATTAGGTGAATTCTGTAACTACCATTGCAATCCTCTAATGCATCAATTTTTCAATTTACTTGCACTACAAGTGTAACAAGATGATGAATAGGGAGCATGGTTTCATAATTAATTCACACTTTTGGAGTTGTGTCCATCTGAATTCTCATAAGGATAAATAAATGAATATAACCACACCTTAATGTATGTAGACAAAATTATGTAGCATTCTACTAATATATGAATAGTGACTAATTTCTAAACAGAGGTGTTACCAGGGAGGGGACTTAATTTAGTTTTTTCCCTTGAGCACAACATAATGTTTTGTAGGAGGACAGCAACATAGATTATATATTATGAAGAGCAAGTGAGACAGAAAGAAACAGTGAAACTAAAAAATAAAAATAAAAATAAAGAATTAATTTACCCAATAAATAAAATTATCTGCGCCAGTACTAGTCTTAGGTGAACAAAAAGGATCATGTAGATTTAGCTAAATTACAGACTTAAAGCGACACTATAGTCAGCAGAACAACTGTGGTTTAATGTAGTTGTTCTGGTGTCTACTGCATGTCCCTGCAGGCTTTTTAATGATAAAAGGCAGTGTTTACATTACTGCCGAGGAACATCTCTAGTGACAGTCACTCAGACAGCCAATAGAGATGCTTCCTGGGTCAGTGCTGCACGTTCAGCATCTCCATGCTCTGCATGGAGGTGCTGAACGTTCCTCTTAGGAATCAGCTTTTTAACGAGGTCAAGGGGGGACAGAGGCCTAAACAGCAATTTTAAACCTATAGTGTCAGGAATAGACATGTGTATTCCTTTTTATTTATTGTAATAATATCATGATTACCTAGGCACTTTGTCAAACATTCCAATTTAGGTTAGTCATAACCTACCTGTATAACTTACAAAGGAGTCAGTTCAATATTATAATTTCTGAAACTCTTTTCATATGCATACCTTATGTCAGTCCAAAGCAGACATACTGTACGTCTGCTTTGTGAATAATATCTTCAAAACATTAACAATCACTAATAGGAGAGTGTACGAGGTAGCAATACAAAAATAAAAAGCAGCAAAACCACCAGGTTAAAAAAGGCACTTGTAAAAATGTTAGGCTGTAAGTAATATGCAGAGAAAATTTGTTTTGTAATGGGTGTGTATACAAGGTCGAAATTATCTAAATTATAGTTTTACTTTTTTTCTGTCTGGATGGGTGCCATGGTTGACTCCCTTATTGTCTCAGCACTATTTTGCATGTTTTGGTCTCATCTTGATAGTCCTACAATCCTAATGTAAAAAAAATTCAAACAAATAGCATAGATATAAACTTTATATTTAAAGAAAACATGCATTGGTAAGTTAGGTAAGTGGCACCAACACCCAAGTATTTATCATTTAAAGCATTACTTAAGCATTACGTTTTTTTCGGTCCAGTTAGTTTTGCACTTTTTATTTATTTATTTTTAAATATTTTTTTTTTTTTTTTTTAAATAGACATTATTCAAACCTGCTCGTATTGTGACAGGTGACACAAATGTTATACATGTGACACCATTGCTTCCAGCATCGCTTTGAGCATTGCTTTACTCCCCATTAAGGAGTGGCTTTTAGATTCCAATTACATGATACCATCCAGAATAGGCCAGGCACAATGGGAAATACTAAAATATATACGGGAAAAAAAGACACTCATAGGGCATTAACCATGTAAAATGAATCCTACTTGATGCCCTGCATCAATTGCACTCACAGGAAAGTAAAATTAGAAGGCATATCACCATATACCGTATTTATCGGCGTATAACATGCACTTTTTTCCCCTGAAAATAGGGGAAAAATCGTGGGTGCGTGTTATACGCCGATATCCCATAATTACTTACCTGTCCTGAAGCGTGGGCCGGCTTCACAGCTTGCACTGCGGTACAGGAACTTTAATTTCATGTTCCGGTTTCCGGCGGGACTGAAAGGAAGTGTGCGTGTGCACACTTCCTTTCAGTCCCGCCGGAAACCGGAACATGAAATTAAAGTTCCTGTACCGCGGTGCGCGCTGTGAAGCCGGCCCATGCTTCAGGACAGGTAAGTAATCATGAGAGGGAAAGTACACTATGGGAGGGGAGGGGGGGGGGGAGGGGGAGGGAAGTACACTATGGAAGGGGAGGGGGGGGGAAGTACAGGAGGGGAGGGGGGGGAAGTACACTATGGGAGGGGAGGGGGGGAAGTACACTATGGGAGGGGAGGGGAGGGGGGGAAGTACACTATGGGAGGGGATGGGAGGGGGAAGTACACTATGGGAGGGGAGGGGGGGAGAATACTATGGGAGGGGGGGGAGAATACTATGGGGAGGGGAGGGGGAGAATACTATGGGGAGGGGAGGGGGAGAATACTATGGGAGGGGAGGGGGGGAGAATACTATGGGAGAGGAGGGGGGGAGAATACTATGGGAGAGGAGGGGAGGGGGGGAGAATACTATGGGAGAGGAGGGGAGGGGGGGAGAATACTATGGGAGAGGAGGGGAGGGGGGGAGAATACTATGGGAGAGGAGGGGAGGGGGGGAGAATACTATGGGAGAGGAGGGGAGGGGGGGAGAATACTATGGGAGGGGGGGAACACTATGGGATGAGGGGGGAATACTATGGGATGAGGGGGGGGGATACTATGGGAGGGGGGGACATTTCCTGGAATTTCTTTCTAAAAATGAGGTGCGTGTTATACGCCGGTGCGTGTTATACGCCGATAAATACGGTATTCAATGTGTCTTGATATTACCATACCACACTTATGGCTGTACTTTTCATGTCTAGTATCATCACATAAGAAAAGAGATGTTGCCACAAATACCGAAATACTGTTACAGTATAAAAATTACTTTATTACAATTGCACATACAAAATATTCTGTGTATAAAAGCATGTTACAGATCTCACAGATGAAAGACCATCTCGCCCATCCTGGACAAGCCTTCCTCTCTTTACCGCCGAGGATCACAGAGAAGGGTCAGCCAAAAGAACTGTGCAACAGACAATAAAATAATTAATAAAAACTAAAACACTTCCATCCTGCGTGTTTTTTTTTAAATCAGACTTCTTAAAGGGACAATAATAGAGTCAATAATACGTTATTCAACGTATATAATGTCCAATCAGAAATCACAGTCACAGTGCTCTGTAAACGTTATCTCCCCATCAGAAGTATTAGTTTTTTAAAATCATTAAAGGGAATATCTTTTTGCCATTTTGAAAATCATTTTAAAATTTTGTATCGATGGTACTTAGCTCCGTCCAGACTACACAACATGAACAACATGTATTCTGACCGGTGTTGGAGAGATTGTGGTGGTTTGGGAAATATTATTATTATTATTATTATTATTATTATTTTATTATTTATATATCGCCAACAAATTCCGTAGCGCTGTACAATGGGATGGCCCACATATGGTGATATTGCCCAAAAATATCCAAATACTGGAAAATGATTTATGACCTAATCAATAAGGCAGATAGAAACATTGGTACTTTCACATCTGAGCTTGCTTTATTCACATTCTGATAGCTGCCACCTCTTATTTGCCTAGGTAATGGAAACCTAAAGATATGCCATCACTTAGAGAAGTACTGAACCTACTCCTAGAAAATAAAGTGCACAAACTATCACATAGAAGTAACTCGTACCTCTTTGCACCATTGAAGTATAATTGGGATATGTGGGAAGACAAAATTAAATAAGCCTATAATCTGTAACAATTTGTCCTATTGTTGCATCACTCAAATTGTATGCCTTATATATTACTATAACAATCGTCACATTGGATGGATCTCCCCTTCCCTCTTCCCTCTTCCAAGTTTTCCTCTCCTTCCCAACCCTTATTACAATGTTTTTATAATTTGTTGTAATCTTCCCCCCAAATCTTTTTTTAATAAAAACTATTTTAAAAGAAGCATTTTCAAATAATCAAAGAGAGAAAAAAAAAGGGTTGCTTCAATACAAATTCAACATACTTGAAAATTCTATAAGGCTACACAACTAAGAAATTGAACCTGTGTATGGTCAAAGAGACATTTCTCTAATTTGCTGTATAAACTATTTCTTAACAGCGTTTTAAGAACTTCTTGGATGCGTTTGTGGTGGGTATGCATATCCAGAAGTGAATCAAAATGTAATCTAGAAGGAGATGAGATGTGTGAATGTATTCTCTTAAAATGTCATTAATGAGATCCTGGAAGACAGTATTATGACGTTCAAAAGGCATCAGGAGACACTCGTAATGCCTTCTTTTGGTTTTAAAGGCTGTCTTACATTCATGACCCTATTTTATCCTGACCAAGTTGTCAGGACTGCTTAACTCAAGTTTAACCCCTTAAGGACCGGACTGTTTTTGCGATGTTGTACATTTGCGACCAGGCATCTTTTTACACTTTTGTGGTGTTTGTGTTTAGCTGTAATTTTCCGCTCTCTCATTTACTGTTCCCATACAAATTATATATTGTTTTTTTTCAGGACAAAAGGGGCTTTCTTTACATACCATTATTTATATAATCCCATGTAATTTAATTTTTTAAAAATGAAAAAATATGATGAAAAATTGAAAAAAATACATGTTTTTTGACTTTTATGTGAAAAATCTTTTACTCATCTACAAAAGCAAATGAAAAAAACTGCTAAATAGATTCAAAATTTTGTCCTGAGTTTAAAAATACCCAGTGTTTACATGCTTTTTGCTATTTTTTTGCATGTTATAGGGCTATAAGTACAAGTAGGATATTGCGGTTTCAAAACATACATTTTTAAAATGTATCAATAGCGACATTGTAACACTATTATCTGTCATAAATCGCTGAATAACACCCCACATGTACATATTTTTTTTAAAGTAGACAACCCAGGGTATTCAATATGGGGTATGTCCAGACTTTTTTAGTAGCCACTTAGTCGCAAACACTGGCCAAAGTTAACGTTCATATTTGTTTGTGTGTGAAAAAAGTAAAAAACTAAATTGAACGCTAATTTTGGCCAGTGTTTGTGACTAAGTGGTTACTAAAAAAGACTGGACATACCCCATTTGCAATACATTGGGTTGTCTTCTTTTGCAAATGGTATGCCATCATGGGGGTAATTCTCATTCCTGGGCTACCATACGCTCTCAAAGGCAACGTAACCAACCTGGCCATTTTCAATGTAAAAATATTTGACCCATATATTTGACCCTGTAACTTTCAAAAACGCTATAAAACCTGTACATGGGAGGTACTGTTATACTCAGGAGACTTTGTTGAACACAAATATTAGTGTTTCCAAACTGGAAAATGTATCACAACAATTATATCATCAGTAAAAGTGCTGTTTGTGTGTGAAAAATGAAAAAAAAGTCACTTTCACTGACAATATCATCGCTGTGATATGTTTTACTGTTTTGAATCACTAATATTTGTGTTCAGCAAAGTCTCCCGAGTAAAACAGTACCCCCCATGTACAGGTTTTAGGGTGTCGTAGAACGTTACAGGGTAAAATACAGTGATAGCAAATTAAATTCTCTGGACTTTCGGCCTGGGTTGGCAGACAGGTCCCTTAAATTGCAATCAATAAAATAACTTAATTATGTAAAAATATTACATAAATACACACGTAGAATTTAAATATATATGCATATTTATATATTTGAAGTCTACGTTTATATTTATATAATTATTTATGTCATTTTGTATATGGACATATGAATAGTTCGTATTCTTTTTATTTATTTATATATACATAGATATATATATAAATACAATTTCATTCTAAGTGTATTTTGATATAAATATATATATATTAATATCAAAATACAGTTAGAATAAAATTTCGTATAGATATATAATCTTTTTTAAATTTTTATTATTATTTTTACATGTTTAATTTAATTTAAATTACTTATTATTTGTATTTTATAATAATATATATATATATAGTTATTATATATATTATATATATACGTGTGTAATTTAATTATAAGTGTATTTTTATATTAATATATGTACATATTAATATAAAAATAAACTTAGCATGACATTATATATATGATATATAGACATATATTATATAGGTATAATATATGTCTATATATCATATATACACATATATAATAATATTTTTTTTATTCACTTTAACTTTATTTTTTTTTATGATTTTACAGCAGCAGGGAGACTGCCTGTCAGCACAGACAGTCCCCCTGCAGGCAGACACTAGGACACCTATTGTGACCATGTGGTCGCCCTGTTGGGCGATCACATGGCCACAGGGGTCCTAATCCGCCATGGGGAGACTGTCTGGGCTGCAGGCAGTCTCCCCACAACGGGAGCACCGCCGATCGCCGCCGGGGGAACGACGGCGATCGGGTAAGTACATCTTACATTTAGGACGGTTCAGGACCGTCGTCGGTTGGCAATGGAAAAATGCCGATGACAGTCCTGAACCGTCCTGCGTCCTTAAGGGGTTAATAAAGATCTTAGAATCTGTTAGTTTTTCAAACAATTAGGATATATCCTTATGAGAGAGTGATTCTACCCTTTCCTAAGGAGGCATTGTTCCTGGAAGCAAATCTATAGCACAATTGTAAGGTGTATGAAGGGTTAAGTTATCCTCCTACAAAAAAACTCCCTTATATTCATGTATTGATTAGGTACATGGATGAATAAGGGTTCTACTGTGGGTACATTTAGAGTATCAATAAAGCAGGCTTTTTTACAATTAGATCCCCATAACACTAGTGGCATAATTGTTCCATGCAGACCAATCAAGCGAAGATTGTTGCATTGACTTCTGTTCTCAAGTTCATTCAATTTGTGGGTAGAAGTGAGGAGTTGTTTATTCAAGGTAACTTGTATATGTGAAAGTTCAAGGTCACTGTTACACTATAAAAGTTCACTTGTGTTGATTCTAATTGGGAGCCATAATCTTTAGGAGAAGAAATTTGTATTTATTTTGTTTTGGTGGCTTCTGTAAGTAACGTTGGGTGATTTAACATTTGATGGCCAAATAGAAGATATATCCAACATGACATAGTGTGGGGAAAGCAGGGCAAATAAGAGGCCCAGCTAGAAAAAGTTCTCAAGTGTCAACAATCTATTGGTACATTAAAAAAATAAAACCAAACCAGTCAACAGTGACTGAATAAAGACTGCAATAAAAAAAGATAGATGAGTTGGTAAGGGAAGATAAATAGACAAGTGTCAGGATCGGGACAGGGATCCAACACGCAGAGTACAAACAGTAGCCAGATACGTATACCGGACCTTAGAATGGCCGGACTAACGTAAGTAGTACAGTATAGAATGGTCAAAGACAAGCCGAGGTCGAGGGTAACAGAAGACAGGTAAGCGAGAGACAAGCCGAATCAAGGGTAACAGAGATAAGCAGAGTAAGGTAAACAAGCTGGGTCAAAACCAAAAGGGATAATAGAATACACAAGCACTGAGTGACTAGAACAAGCTAGAACCACGACAGGGCAATGAGCTAATGAAAGAAGCTCTGTTAAATACCCTGTTCAGAGCAGTAACCACGCCTCCGAGGCTTCCTGATTGGTCCTGCAGCAATTGAGTGACAGGTCGTTCCGGAGGAGTGTCCTGATGACAACTTCCTGCCTAGATGCTGTAAAAGGCAGTCACTCCCTCGCGGCCGGCCTTGCATGACCGGATAGACCGTGGGGAAGGGAGCCATCAGGCCGTCTGGATGGAGGAACAGCTAAGTCTCTACCTCTTTCGGAGGTAGAGACCACAGGTACCCTGACAGTACCCCCCCTCTCAGATACGCCCACCGGGCGGAATACACCAGGGCGAGAAGGAAATCGAGAGTGAAACGCCCTGCGGAGACGGGGAGCATGCACCTCCTCCTGAGGTACCCAACTTCTCTCCTCAGGACCATAACCCTTCCAATCGACCAGATATTGCAGTTTCCGCCGGGAGATTCGAGAATCAACGATGGAATTGACCTCATACTCCTCCTGACCCTCCACCTGAACTGAGCGGGGAGGGGCGATCGTGGAGGAGAACCTGTTACATATTAATGGTTTTAGCAAGGAAACATGAAATGAATTAGGAATGCGTAAGGCATTAGGCAACGCTAAACGATACGCAACTGGGTTAATTTGGGACAGTACCCTGTAAGGTCCAATATATCGAGGAGCAAACTTCATGGACGGCACTTTTAACCGAATGTTTCTAGTACTTAACCATACTCTATCGCCTGGAACAAACACCGGTGCTGCCCTTCTACGTTTGTCAGCGTATTTTTTAACCAGCGTAGAATTGTGCAGAAGGATTTGTCGAGTTTGATCCCACAACTCTCTTAAATTGGCAACATGAACATCCACCGACGGTATCCCTTGAGAAGAAGACTCCGAAGGAAGGATGGAAGGATGAAAGCCATAATTCAAGAAAAAAGGGCTGGACTGCGTAGAATCACAAATGAGATTGTTATGTGCAAACTCCGCCCAAGGAATCAAACCGACCCAATCGTCCTGGTGTTCTGAAACGAAACAACGTAAATATTGTTCAACTTTTTGGTTAGTGCGTTCAGCAGCTCCATTGGACTGAGGATGATAGGCAGAGGAGAAATTCAATTTGATGCCTAGTTGGGAGCAGAATGATCTCCAAAAACGGGAAACAAATTGGGAGCCTCTGTCAGAGACAATCTGGGAAGGTATCCCATGCAAACGGAAAATCTCCCTGGCGAATATCTCCGCTAATTCGGGCGAAGATGGGAGTTTAGGTAAGGGAATTAAGTGAGCCATTTTAGTAAATCTGTCTACCACAGTGAGGATGACAGTCTGCTTTTTAGAGATAGGCAAATCAACAATGAAGTCCATTGCCAGGCAGGACCAAGGCTTTTCAGGAACCTCTAAAGGGTGTAGAAATCCGCATGGAAGCGAATGGGGTAGCTTGGTCTTGGTACAAACTTCACATGCCCCGATGAATTCTTTAATATCCTTGCGTAAGTCAGGCCACCAAAAATCTTTAGAGACCAGCGCATAAGTCTTGCGGATGCCAGGATGCACAGCCACCTTACTGTTATGGAGACAGCGTAGCACCTCCAGTTGGAGAGCGGCAGGAACGAAGTGTCGATCCCCAGGGGTCTGTTTGGGTGCCAAATGCTGAAACTTCATGATCTCAGAAAGCAATGTAGAGTGAATCCTGAGATTCGTGTTCGCGATGATATTCCCCTTAGGAACTATGGAGGACAGAAGTGGTTCAGTTATAGTGGATGGTTCATATTGACGAGACAATGCATCGGCTTTAGAGTTCTTAGAACCAGGTCTATACGTAAGTACATAATTAAAGTGAGTGAGGAACAAGGCCCAGCGAGCCTGCCTGGCGGACAAGCGCTTCGCCTCCCCAATATAAGACAAGTTCTTATGATCCGTTAGAATAGTAACAGGGTGTAGTGTCCCTTCCAGTAAATGTCTCCACTCCTTTAAAGCCTTAATGACCGCTAACAATTCCCTCTCCCCGATGTCATATCTGCTCTCAGGCCCAGAAAATTTTTTAGAGAAGAAACCACAAGGGTGTAACGGTTTATCTACCCCTAACCTTTGAGACAGAACAGCCCCAACTCCTGTCTCAGAAGCATCGACCTCGAGCAAGAAAGGCAGAGTCGTATCAGGATGAACTAGAATGGGAGCTGAGGCAAAAAGTTCCTTGAGAGTCTTAAAAGCAGCAAGAGCTTCCTCAGACCAGAACTTAGTATCAGCCCCTTGTTTGGTCATATTGGTAATAGGCGCAATGATAGAGGAGTAACCCTTAATGAAGCGCCTATAGTAGTTGGAAAACCCAATAAACCTTTGGATAGCCTTGAGTCCTTTGGGCAAAGGCCAGTCTAAAATAGATTGGAGTTTACCAGGATCCATTTTAAAACCTTCCCCAGAAATCACGTACCCAAGAAAGTCTACCTGAGCCTGATCAAAACTGCACTTCTCCAATTTGCAGTATAGACCCAGGGGCGTATTAGCCGCGAGGCAAACAAGGCATTTGCCTTGGGCGGCATTTTCCAGGGGGCGGCAAAAAAAGCCGCCCCCCAAATGCCCAAGGCAAATGTCTTGTTAGCCTTGCGGCTAACAGACATGCCGGATGGGCTGCTGGGCGATCGGGCGGCACTGCCTGCCTGGCTGGCGGGCGGCTGGCCGGCCGGCCGGCGAGGGAGCACTTCCCCTGAGCTGTCTGCTCAGCTCCCTCGCCAGCCACAGAGTGAGGCTGGGAGGCGGAGCCGGAATATGACGTCATATTCCGGCTCCCAGCCTCACTCTGAGGCGCGCGAGGGAGCTGAGCAGACAGCTCAGGGGAAGTGCTCCCTCGCCAGCCGGCCGCCCGCCCGCCAGCCAGGCAGTGCCGTCCAATCGCCCAGCAGCCACTGGACCACCAGGGAGGAAGAGACCCCCCCCCTCCCCAGCATTCCCAAAGGTAAGGAGGCTGGGGGGGGGGTGTTAAATAAAAAAAAATGTGTTAAAAATAAATGTAAAAAAAAATGTGTTAAAAATAAATTTAAAAAAACGTGTTAAAAATAAATGTAAAAAAAGTGTTAAAAATAAATTTAAAAAAATGTGTTAATGTGGGTGAGTGTGTGTCTGTTAGTGTGTGTGTGTCTGTTAGTGTGTGTCAGTGTGTGTGTCTGTTAGTGTTTGTGTCTGTTAGTGTGTGTGCCAGTGTGTGTGTCTGTTAGTGTTTGTGTCTGTTAGTGTCTGTTAGTGTGTGTGTGTCTGTTAGTGTGTGTTTGCCTGTGAGTGTGTGTGTATGTTAGTGAGTGTGTGTGTCTGCTAGTGAGTGTGTGTCTGTTAGTGTGTGTCTGTTAGTGAGTGTGTTTGTCTGTTACTGAGTGTGAGTGAGTCTGTTAGTGTGTGTGTGTTTCTGTTAGCTAGTGTATGCGTATCTGTCAGTGAATGTGTGTGTATTTAGAATGCGGGGCGAAAGGTTGGGTGGGGGTGGCGCGGGGGGAGGGGGGGCGCCTGAGATTTGTCCTGCCTAGGGCTGCCTTAGAAGTGTCAATATTATTCTTTTAAGGAAATGTGAGATCCACATTCAGCCTAGGTTTATATTTGTAACATTTCACTGCTTTTTGGTTGCATAAGTATTTTTTGTTCTTTTTTTTCACCATCCAAAAAATATATATAATTCTACAAATGATCCTCAGTAGCAGATATTTTAATTCTGGGTTCCTAGTAACTACATTTTTTAGAGAAGAAAAATAATGAATTTAATAATTTAGTACATCTGATGAAAATATTAATGCAATTATTAAATCTGCATTCTGTCTTATTTATGAGTATACTGTAACATAAGAAAACTATAACAGATATGCTTGGCAATACAACATGTTATTTGAAAACACAAAGGGCAATTGTTGAAGCCTCTGTATAGATAAGATATTGGTACAAAGGTCTAATTAATATCTCGTTTGACTGTTAATCAGTTCTGTAAAAGAGCAGTATATAGAAATGACATGCACTTTGTCATTGCTTGCCAACGTTTATAATGTCTGTGACAGGAGTCACCACCGCCTGGACCATGTAAACTCGGCCCTTCCGTCTGGCAGCTATTTTAGATTGCCTCCATTTTCCCTTGCGTTGCTCCACTTTAGGGTAGGATTATGTGCGACTGAGTTTGTTGGAACTGTCTGTTTGTATATGTTTGACACTTCTTGAGATCTCCCAGATGTTTCTTATTTCCAAGTCACCCTGTGCCCATTATAGGTTGTTAAATGTATTATGTGCTTTCCTGTCGTGCTGATGATCTCTACCAACTAGGTAGATTTGGCTGTGGAGCCTGTACACCACCATCTGTTAGTTGTGAAACTACCTGAATAGCAATGTTTATTAATTTGCATATTCAGGTAAATTTGTTAAAGTAGTGGGAGGCAGCGCAGGTAGAGGTGTCGATACCTGCCTGGGAGAGGAACAAAAGAGGCAAAGGCACAGGGGACGATACTTGCCTGGAAGGTGAGAGCTGCAGTCTGGGAGAAAATGACATCTATCTGTACAGAGGCAGGTAGAAAATAACATCTGAAATTGCCTCTGTAATCACTCCCAAAAAGCTTCTAGTTCCAGTGAACAACTGCTATTGGCCAAGATGAAAGGAGGAAGGGAATAATGGAAAAGTCACTAAAACAAGTCCTAACGAAAATAATAAAATGTTCAGTGCTGCATTTAGCATGAGGCTAACAAGGCATTTGCCTTGGGCGGCACTTCCGAGGGGCAAAAAACGCTGCCCCAAACCCTCCCTCAGATTTCTTGTTAGCATTGTTTCATGGAGGGCCCAAGAGCAGGCCGACTGGCCACCTTAGGGCCCCACCGAGGTGGGCAGACTTGTACCACATAGCCGGGTGGTGATGGACCGCTGTCCTCTGTGCTCTTCTTACTCTCTCCCATGAAAGGAGCTGGAATAGGACGCCACTCCAGCTTCAGCATCACTAAGCGGCGCACAAGGGAGCAGATTACAGCTCCATCACCACTTCCATTGACCATTCAGCAGCCAAGCAAGCCCAACAGCCCCACTGGCCTCTAGTGACATCAGCCCCACTGGACCCTATGGAAAGAATCCACTCCAGCTAATGTGTGAGTGTTATAGCAAATCTGTGTCTGTCAGTGAATGTGTGTGTGTGTGAGTGAGTGAGTGTGTATATCTGTGACTGATTGAGTGTGTGTGTCTGTCAGTGAATGTGTGTGTCATTGAATGTTTGTCTAACAAAAAAATATTAGGTTTGGACACACCCAGCATTTTCTTCAGGAGGTAGACTTTACTTTTTTGAAATACAAAAAAATTAGATAACGTTTCATCTTCCCTGAGCCTTTGTCAAGACGAGCCGAAATGTTGTTTAATTGTTTTTGTACTCCACAATAAAGTCTATCTGCTGAAGAAACTGCTAGGTGTGCCCAAACAATTTTTGTTTCTTCCAATGGATTTGTCTGGGCTGGGACGCTTCCTGTTTTGAAGCACCTTAGTGGGAGTACTCCCTGAAAAAGTGTGTGTGCAAGGTCCTTTGAAAATTGTACAGTAAATGTGTGTCTGTTAGTGAATTTGTGTGTATATGTGAGTGAGTGTGTGTCTTTTTGTGAGTGTGTGGCTGTCAGTGAATGTATGTGTGAGAATGTGTGTGTGCGTGTCAGATCAGTGAGGATGTGTGTCAAATCAGTGAGTGTGTGTGTGCATGTTGGTGTGTGGCTTTCAGTGAGTGTATGTCAGTGCATGCATCAGTGAGGGCGTGTGTTTGTCAGTCAAAGTGCAGGAAGAGGTGCGGCCTTGACAGGAAGAGGTGGGGAAATTTTAGATTAGGGGGATGTATGAGTTTTGTCATGCCTAGGGAAGCACACATCCAAAATACACCACTGACTCTGTTAACCACTAAAGCACTAGCTGAAAATCTACAAGCCTACAATTAACTGCAAAAGTGGAGTATGTAGCTTCCTTTATTTTTATATTTTATTATTCAAAATGTTTTATGTACCCAAGAATATAATTTTCATTTGTAAAAATAGATGGACCAAACATCACTAAATATTTGGCTTATTTTTTCATGCTATAATTTACTGTAACATAGTTTATGTGAAATCTATTCGCAAATGCTCCTTTAAAAAGTAAATCTAGTCTTTACAAGTTAAATTGAGGGACACAGGTTTAAAATGAAATCTAGATAAAAAAAAAAGAAAACTGGTTTTGCCAGACTGCACAATTAAAGTAAGCTTCATGAGAATGTATGTATGACAGTAGCATTCTGAATGTATAAATCAGTCTCCTGCAGATCCAAAAGTGCTGAGTTAGAGCATTTATTGTGTGATATTTTCTCATGTTAGCTTGGTTTATTGGGTGTGGCAGTATCAGACATAAAAGCTTTGAAGCTTTGCCTTGAGAGAATTCTATCCAAGCACTCACCGTTTTACCTAATCCGTAATCTTCTCCTGGCTAAACAGCAGCATTGTTTTTTTTTTTATTCTTTATAATGTGGTTATGGTGTTTGGTCATCTTAAATTACTCCCTCTGCTAATGTATAATATAAAAAAAGCAACAATTTACAAGTATAAATTTTAAAAAAAAGATTTGTGACATCACCATGTAGCCCCACAAGTAAACACTGTATATAGTGTTTTGCTAACAACACCTGCAGCATGGCCAAGATGTCAGTGCCCAGTGCATACGTGTGCTCTCCTGTTCTCCCTTAACCCCTTAAGGACACATGACATGTGTGAGATGTCATGATTCCCTTTTATTCCAGAAGTTTGGTCCTTAAGGGGTTAAAGGGAAACTATAGTGCTAGCACTACTGCTCCCTATAGTGCTCCCCTCTCTTGCAGTCCTCTTTTCATGGTGCTGAAGGGGTTAAAGTCCCTCGGCACTGGTTCATGCCAGTAGTGTATTCTGGTTTTGTGTTGCACTAGGCCCCCTCCCCCCTCCAAATATCTCTTCCTGACAGACACACGCCCTCACTGATACATGTACTGACATACAATCACAGTCATTGTCACACACACGGTTTAACCAACACACACTTTCACTGAAACATACACATTCACAGAAATACACACTCACTCATTCACAGTTACACACACACATTCACCGACAGACACACATATACATTGACAGACATGCATTCACCAACAGACACATAAACACTCACTGATAAGGCACACATGCACATTCACTGATAGAAATGCTGGCGTCACTCACTCACTCAAGTATGTCAAACTCAAAGTCTAGCATGGGCCACATAAACAAGGTTTAGGTTTATGTGGGCCACAAAAAAAATCTTCATAGAAATGTAGGTTTATTTTGAAAAGTACAGTATACAAAAAAAAATGCCCCCTTTACTAAACCACAGCACCCCCATCTACTAAATCCCAGTTCCCCCCATCAACAAGCAAACTCACATTGCCACTGCCAGTATGCGACTCAGGAGTCCGGCCTCTGGTATACCCCAAATGGCTAAGTCTGATCCTCCCGCTGCTTCTTGAAACCCTGTGAAGGTGGAGCACGTTGATGTCATGTCGGAATGTGACGTGGTGTTTCATGCCTCCAAGCACCTCCAGGTACTCCACTGTCCAGTCGCAACCAATGCAACACTGGCGAACACACACATACACTCACTGACACACACACACACCCTCACTCACTGACAGAAACACAAACACTGATAGACACACAATATGACAGACACACACACACACTGACAGACACACTCACTGACACACAGACACACACATACAGAGACACACTGAATGATAGATACACACAGACACACACACACTCACTGACACACACACACACTCACTCACTGACACACACACACACACACACTGACAGACACACACAATGACAGACATACATACACTGACAGACACACACACACACACATTTACACACGTATTCCGCCACCCGTCATCACTACTGATAGCGCGTGCAAGGGAGCAGTGAGTAGCAGGAAGACTGAGCTCCCTGAGCCAGGAACCTCTCCTCATCGGCCAGGTAACTTTTAGCAGAGTAAGCTTTAACACTGAGCATGCACTCGCGGCTCGCCAGGCTGCAAAGATGACCATTGTGGGCCGCATGCAGCCCGGGTTTGACATGCTTGATGTATACACTCTCACTGACAAACACGTATACACTCTCACTAACAAACACACATACACTCTCATTGACAGACACACACTAACACTCATTAACACATACACACATTCTCATTAACAGACACACTAACACACTCACTAACTGGCACACACACACACTCTCATTAGCAGACACATACTAACACTCACTAACAGACACACTTACAGTAACTTATAGACACCCACTCCCACTGACACTGCTATGGGCAAACGCAAATATTGTATTTCTCAAACTGTGTACTTTGTCTTTAAGAGATGTTGCAAACCGACAAAGTGTTAGAAATGGAACATATTGTTTTTCATACATGTTTCTTTAAGCAATAACCTTTTACCTACTTTCAGTGCATTATGTTTATGCCATTTTGTCCCAGATGATATACAATACCAATAATGCACAATCAAGCTTCAAGGCTATGCTACGACTCTTTCAGTACATAATATACTGCGATAATCCTAAATAGATACAAATGTTCAGACTTTAAGATGTCCCATCTTGTCCTAAGTCAAGGAATTTTCCATGAAGTGTACACCCTTTAGTTATGACCTTGTATTTTTGCCAAGTTAAGGGAGGTCCTAAAATGAATAAAAGTAAAAGGAGTTACTTTTTTATATATGAACTTCGGTAACCCTATTATGAAGACACCTAAGGTATAAATATGTGTACCTTTTAAATGTTAACACAGAGAGTAGAGATACACACACACACACACACACACACACTCATCAACAGACACACACAAACATTCACTAACAATCACACACACTCACTGACACACACACACACACACACACACACTCACTAACAGGCACACACTGACACACACACTAACAGACACAAACCAATACACTCACTAACAGACACACACACACTAACACACACACTCACAATAAAAAATAAATATAAAAAATCGAGTTCAATCCACCCAGCCCCCTTACCTTTAGGAGTGCTGGAGTGGATTCTTCCCTGGGGTCCAGTGGGGTTGCTGCTGGCTGGGTTGACAGGCAGTTGACAGTTGGTAAGGCAGGCAGGCGCAGATTGGAGGTGGGCGGCACTCGAAAGAGATGAGGGACAATTACACCCTGTTCCAAATTATTATGCAAATTCTATTTAAGTGTCACAAAGATTAAATGTTTTGTTTTTCAGTTTACCTCATGGACGGCATTGTGTCTCAGGGCTCTTTTGATCACTGAAAACAATCTCGGACACCTGTGGTAATTAGATTGCCAGGTGAGCCCAATTTAAGGAAAAAACACTAAAGGAGGGTTTTCCACATTATTAAGCAGAGCACAATTTTCATGCAATATGGGGAAGAAAAAGGATCTCTCTTCTGCCAAAAAGAGTGAAATAGTTCAATGCCTTGGACGAGATATGAAAACATTAAATATTTCACGAAAACTTGAAGGACCACTATAGGCACCCAGACCACTTCAGCTTAATGAAGTGGTCTGGGTGCCAGGTCCAGCTAGGTTTTGCAGTAAACATAGCAGTTTAAGAGAAACTGCTTTGTTTACCTATGGGTTAATCCAGCCTCTACTGGCTGTCTCATTGACAGCCGCTAGAGGCGCTTCCGCGCTTCTCACTGTGATTTTCACAGTGAGAAGACGCCAGCATCCATAGGAAAGCATTGATAATGCTTTCCTATGGACTGGCTGAATGGCTCTTGCTGCGCATGCGCATTTAGCCGATGACGGAAGAAGAGGAAGGAGAGTCCCAGCGCCATGGGAGCCCGGTGCTGGAAAAAAGGTAAGAGATTAAACCCTTCCTCCCCCTTCAGCGCCACGGGAGTGGGACCCTGAGGGTGGGGGCACCCTCAGGGCACTATAGTGCCAGGAAAACGAGTTTGTTTTCCTGGCACTATAGTGGTCCTTTAAGTGTGATCCTCGCACTATTAAGAGATTTGTGGCTGATTCAGAGCACAGATGGGTTTGTGCAGATAAAGACACATTGAGGACATTTCTGCCAGATCCATGCATCGGATCAAGAGAGCAGCTGCTAAAATACCATTACATAGCAGCAAACAGACATTTGAAGCTGCTGGTGCCTCTGGAGTCCCACGGACATCAAGGTGTAAAGTCCTCCTGAGTCTTGCAACTGTGCATAAACCGTCTATTCGGCCACCACTAACCAATACTCACAAGCAGAAACAGCTGCTTGGGCAGAAAAATACATGAAGACTCATTTTCAAACAGTCCTGTTCACTGATGAGTGCTGTGCAACCCTGGATGGTCCAGAAAGATGGAGTAGTGGATTGTTGATGGACGGCCACCCTGTTCCAACAAGGCTGCGACGTCAGCAAGGCGGTGGCGGAGTCATCTTTTGGGCCGGAATCATGGGAAGAGAGCTGGTCGACCCCTTTAGGGTCCCCGAAGGTGTAAAGATTACCTCTGCCAAGTATGTGGAGTTTCTGACTGACCACTTTCTTCCCTGGTACAGAAGGAAGAACTATGCTTTCTGTAATAAAATCATCTTCATGCATGACCATGCACCATCTCATACTGCAAAGAATACCTCTGCATCAATAGCTGCTATGGGGATAAAAGGAGAGAAAGTCATGGTGTGGCCTCCATCCTCCCCTGACCTCAATCCTTTTGAGAACCTTTGGAGCATCCTCAAGCAAAAGATCTATGAGGGTGAGAGGCAGTTTACATGCAAACAGCAGCTCTGGGAGGCTATTCTGACATCTTGCAAACAAATTCAAGCAGAAACTGTCCAACAACTCACAAGTGCAATGGATGCAAGACTTGTGAAGCTGCTATCAAATAAGGGGCCCTATGTTAAAATGTAACGTGACCTGTTAAAATGTTTAAAAAGTTAAAATGTTGTTATAAGTTTGATTGAAATAGCTTTTGATTTCAGTAAATATGCTGCAAACACGACATGACAATTTTCAGTTCTTTACAATCTATAAAGTGTTTTGAAACTTACTGTGCGTTAGAAATTTGAATTGTACTCTTAATAGTTGATAACATGAGAATTATGCTGACTGTTATTTACATCAATTATTTAGGTAAATGAGAAAAATGTCATTTGCATAATAATTTGGAACAGGGTGTAGAGAGGGAATGAAGTGATGTTTGGGAGGAAGGTTGTAGAGGATGAGGAAATAATGAGAGAGCTTAAGAAGTGTGTTTTGTGGGAATGTTTTAATAACTGTATAGGCAGGGAGAGTTGGATGCCCCACGTTAGGGTCAACCGTAAAGAAGTCCTGCAGGCGAGAGTCTTGGGTGTGGGTGCGAGAACAGGACAGTAACAGGTTGTTGGCAGAGCAAAGAGGCCGAGGGGCTGAAATATATCAGTTTATGAGTGAGGAGATGTAAGGAGGGGTGTGGTTATGGAGAACTTTGTCAGTAATCATAATAACATTGAACAGAATCCTAAATAAAACAGGAAGCAAGGGTAGAGACTGACAAAGGAGTGAGATGTGAGAGTTTCTGAATGTAAGGTAGATCAGTCTGGCAGAGATGTTCATTGACCTTTCAGGCTGACAAGCAGAGAGTTACAATAATTAAAGCTGTGTCATGACCACATTTACCTGCCGCTCCTCACCGCGTCTCTGCCCTTGGCTGCAGTGGTCTCCTCTCGCTGCACGCCAAGGACTCTGGGGTGCCCAGCATTGTGTACAGCCGACCGGCATCCCTGCAACACACGGACACGGTGCCGCGCCTCTCTACACCACGCCGCGACCTGTGTGAAATCCTAGCCAAAGCCACATGTAATTCTACTTTCACTAGGCACACGCCTGCCCAAACACCAGCCTCTTAAAGTGACAGTACACCTGAAATGGACTAATCACCTTTTAACCAATAGAATGTGAAAGATGGATACCTCTCCCCTATATAATCTCAGTCTACCTCTACCTCATTGCTCAGTTCTACTGTGCATATTGTGGTGTCAACTTCAGTGTACCTATCCTGACCTATTTGATTTATCTGGTATCTGACCCTCTGACTGTTATATCATCTCTGAACCTGAGCCGCCTGAACTGACCACTGGCTTCCCTCGACTACGAATTTGGTTTTCCCTTTGGTACTTCGCCTTGGCTGATTCCTGCCTCCTGGACTCCTCCCGTCAAATACGTGACAGATGTAACAAGGGCTGGCCTAAGACATTGTGCTGCCTGGGTCGAAGGATGAAATGCTGCTCCCCGGCCCCTCCAAACCTCATGCACATGTTATGCAGTGTGTGTAGTGAATGCAGTGTCTGTGTAGGAGATGCAGTGTGTGCATGTATATAGTGAATACAGAGGGTGTGTGTGTAGTGGATGTAGTGTTTGTGTAATGGTTGCACAGTATCTGTAGTGGATGCTGTGTAGTAGGTGCAGTGTCTGTGTAGTGGATGCTATGTCGGTATAGTGGATGCAGAGTGTGTAGTGGATGCAGAGTATGTTTGGTGTGTGCAGTGTGTATAGTGAATGTAGTGCCTGTGCAGTGCATATAGTGTGTGCAGTGTCTGTATATTGGGTGAAGTGGAGTGGATGCATAGTATGTTTGGTGTGTGCATTGGATGTATTGTTTGTAGTGGATATAGAGTGTGTGTAAAGGATGCAGTGTCTGTGTGTAGTGGATGCAGTGTCTCTGTAGTGCATGTAGTGTGTGTAGAGGGCTGATATTTGTTTTAAAAAATGTATAAATAAGTGTATTTCCTCCTCACTTCTTCTTACCTGTGGCCAGAAAGGGGGGACACTAGTTTCCCTCGTCGTGCAGTGACAAATTATGCTGTGTAGTGTGGAAAGAGGGCCCAGAAGTCTGAACCCTCCTGCAGCTTCATGCCTTCTCCACTTGCGAGCTGTGGATTGCTATGGCATTGCTCCACACAGCACGTAATGCTCTCTCCACCAAAAGCACACCAACATCCATTATGTTATGCAGTGTGTGTAATGAATGCAATGTCTGTGTGTGTAGTGCATGCAGTGTCTGTGTGTCTTGGATGCAGTGTCTGCTTTGGTGTCATGGATGTACTGGGTGTTTTGAATACATTGTCTGTGTGTGTGTGGAGGCAGGGTCGGTGGGTGGTAGCAGTTAGTTGTCTGCAAGCGTCTGTGTGTCAGGCTCACAGTGGATACTGTGCCCACTTGCCCAGTGCCACCACTCATATCTGGTGTCACAATAGCTTGCATTTAAAAACAAAATCTTTTTTTTCACTGTAATAGATTAATTAGAAGTTAGTTGTCTGCAAGCGTCTGTGTGTCAGGCCAACAGCGTGTACTCTTCCAGTGTGCACAGTGCCACTCATATCTGGTGGCACAATAGCGTGCATTTAAAAACCCACAAACTTTTTTTTCACTGCAATAGATTGAATAGCAGTTAGTTGTCTGCAAGCGTCTGTGTGTCAGGCTCACAGTGGATACTGTTCCCACTTGCCCAGTGCAACCACTCATATCTGGTGTCACAATAGCGTGCATTTAAAAACAAAAAACTTTTTTCACCGTTATAGATTGAATAGCAGTTAGTTGTCTGCAAGCGTCTGTGTGTCAGGCCAACAGCGTGTACTCTGCCAGTGTGCACAGTGCCACTCATATCTGGTGGCACAATAGCGTGCATTTAAAAACCCACAAACTTTTTTTTCACTGCAATAGATTGAATAGCAGTTAGTTGTCTGCAAGCGTCTGTGTGTCAGGCTCACAGTGGATACTGTTCCCACTTGCCCAGTGCCACCACTCATATCTGGTGTCACAATAGCTTGCATTTAAAAACAAAAAAAATATTTTCACTGTAATAGATTAATTAGCAGTTAGTTGTCTGCAAGCGTCTGTGTGTCAGGCCAACAGCGTGTACTCTGCCAGTGTGCACAGTGCCACTCATATCTGGTGGCACAATAGCGTGCATTTAAAAACCCACAAACTTTTTTTTCACTGTAATAGATTGAATAGCAGTTAGTTGTCTGCAAGTGTCTGTGTGTCAGGCTCACAGTGGATACTGTGCCCACTTGCCCAGTGCCACCACTCATATCTGGTGTCACAATAGCGTTTTTTGTTTTTAAATAGCGTGCATTTAAAAACAAAAAACTTTTTTCACTGTTAAAGATATTGGTGGTATTTGTATGATGCTGGTTGTACTATTGATATTTGGTGCATCCAGCACCACACATTTCCCTTATATATATATTTTAGCCCTTATTATTTAGTCTTTTCTATTGTCCGTTTATTTTTTATTTTTTGTACTTATCTAATGATGGTCCTTGGTGCGTATATTTTGGGGCACATATATCATTTTGCTTGCGCAGTGGTTTAAATTCCATGTATGGGTACAGCCATCAAGCAAGATGGCGCAGTGGGATTTATTCCTTTTCCATTTTGGTTAAAGCGACTTAGGCTACAATGCACACGCGCTGCTAATATGCTTGTTTATCTAATGCGCATGCGCGGCTCGCAATATATTGCGCACTCGTGGCCTTTATATGTAAACTATTGCCAGTGACTAAGATGGCGTTGCGACACGGTATGCCATCTAGTGCGCATGCGTGGGGACAATAAGGATTGCGGACATAAGAGTAAGCCTCCATTATATGCCATAAGTAAAAACACTATTGTAATGATATTTGTTTATGTATATATGTTATGAACATGGCTTTTAGTTTAGTGAGCATGGTGTGTTATACCAACACCTAAGGTTGGCTATAATTGCATGATGATGGCCATCAGCTGTATAGGGGCTTTATAAGCAGACACATGAGGACACAGGTAAAGGTACCCTTGATAAAGGCAACCAGTAGGTGCCGAAACGTTGGGGTGATTGGTGGCTTGTGTTTCTGCCTTGAGGCTTGAGAGATTTAGGTAAATTACTCTTGCTTTATTGTTTACTTATTGATTGTTATATGTATACTTATTAAAGACTTATATTGACAATTGTAACTGTTACAGTGTGCATTCTGTATATTATATAGATTGTGTTATATGAGCACTTGAGGGAGTGCTTATATAGTTTGCACCTAGCTATTGGAATTACTGAATTTTGTCTCTCCATGTGGCTTTGGCACATAATAATGTGACAACCCACCCAAACAAGCTAGCTCAGGAAGACTTAGGTTTATGACGATGCAATCTATGAAATTTGGAGACCAGTTCTGGAGCATGAACATACTGATGTGGTATCCATTAATTGTCTGCAGGACCATGACCCATCCAAGAAACAAGATATATTGATTCCTAGAGTCCAGAATAAAATAAATCTCATATTCTTCCTCATCATCAACAAGGATAGGAGATAGTTTGGTGTGGATTTTGGATGAGAGGAAGGATCTTATATGAGTGCTTTAATGAGTGAAACATAAAAACATAGGAAGAGTCCTATATGATTGAGGGAGAGATAGTTTAACCCCTTAAGGACCAAACTTCTGGAATAAAAGGGAATCATGACATGTCACACATGTCATGTGTCCTTAAAGGGTTAAAGCAAACGGGGATAATGGTTAATTTGGGCTTTTATCTCAAATGGACCAAAGAAAGTATTTGATAATTTCCTGCATAGAATGTTTAATTTTTTGTAGATAGCAACACTAGATCTCCTACAGGAGATGATTTATTCTATGTTTATCAGCACATTTTTAATTTAATTATATTTATGTAAACAGGTTGTTGATCCAAGGAGAAATATGATCTGCCATTATGGAATTAAGACGGGATTTATTTCCCTTTTTGTGGCATAATTGAAATAGCCCACAGTTGTTATTCAACAGCATAAAATAATGAACTTCAGGGTTGAACTTTATGGATTTTAGTCTTTTTTTCAATCTAGACAACTATGTAACATCAAAAATAATATTAGGGTTCCATTAGGAAGAGGAAAAATATCAATAGGCAAAATTACTAAATTACAAAAGCATCATCCTGTTTGACAGGAGATTTTATTCCTTTAGCACCACTTGTTGTATGCATTTGTTATAGAATTGATGGATTGCACTAATAATTTAAACTGAGCAAGATTTGAATCCATGCTTTTAATTCTGGAAATGACTGGTCTACATGACACGATTGCAACAGATAAATAATAGAATTTTCAGATAATTAGTATAGAGAAACTGGTTATTCTGTCTAGAAAGGGCAAATTAATCAAAAAGATCATCAGGTTATGAGTCTAATGGTATTTCCAAGTGGTCAGAATGATAAAATATCAGCCTTTTATAACATGAATCTTCCTTTAATAATTATTCATTGATTGCCAGAAATAAAGGCGTTTGTCAGATAGTAAATTCCCTGATATTTCTTTTTGATATTTCCCCTTCTGGGAATGCGCTACATTTTATTTATAAAAAAAAATACAAAGTACATGTAAAAATAAATTAAAGATATTATGAATATAATTGTTATAACATATAATAGGGAAATGCATAAATCCTGGAATGGTGTTTGGCCATGAGGACTGGTTTGGGAACCACTGTACTAAAGTAAGGAATCAAAGTGAATTTAAATTTAAGGTCAAAATAGCCGAACTTGTAAAATTTGCCTCTGGTGGGACTAAGTCTAGGAACCATTGAGATAACTCTGTTTATCATTTGGGCAAATTTAACCTTCCATATACATTCTGATTGTTAGATAAGAAAATGATAAAGATTAAGCATCAATTTCATTAAATCACAAATACGGCTTGTAAAACAGGGGTATAAATAGAAATAAGCAAAACTAAAGCCAATGTGCTTGCATATTCAATCATAATATTTATTTATAGTCATTACTATAGTTTGTATTCATGTATTCATTGTATTTATGGCCTTTTGTCACAGGTGAGCGAAGCGAGATTTCTTTAGTATATCGTCAATTTTCTTCAACAATTCCTCTTTATTATTTCTCTATTTTTAGAGAATAAAATGTAGATTTACGATCACATAATTTCTATGATCTGACCTTACCTGTCATGGTGGATGTACTTCTTTTAAAATGAGTTCTACATAGTTTTTATTTCTTGTGGATTCATATTTTACTATAGTTCTTTTTATTGTTATATTTCCATCTTCAACAGTGTTACATATTTTTCACTATTCAGTAATTCACATCAGTCACCAAATGATTTGTTGATGTTAAACAGATTTGTCAGTTTTATCGGTTTTATTTTTTACATATCAAACATTTGTTTGAGATGTCTTCTATCACCCTATTTATAATCTCTATAAAATAAAACAAAACAAAAAGGCATCCTCACACCGTGCTGGGACATATACTCAGTAGTATAAATCAACAGTAGAAACAAGAAAAGCAGAAGCAGAATGGTCAGGATCAATACAAATATCTACGTCAAGATTGTCTACAAACCTTCCAACACCAAAATGCATCATCTCACCTATTAGTGTTTTCACAGCCTCATCAGAACTAAAAGGGGCTAATTGAATAACAGTATGGGTAGTTGTACTCACTGAATAGTATATCATAGACATGGACAAATGCAATTAATGCGTGTCTCATTATATGTAAACCCACTAATCTCATGTACTTCTACCATATTGCTAGTTAATATACAAATTACAGCCCCAAATTACTATATTACTAGGAACAGTGCATTCCTTAATTGTGAGACAATGTGCAACCTCATGGACCATTACTTTTTATTTTCATGGGGTAGCATGTTATTACATCCCTGATGGAGCAATACCTAAAACAAATTATGTGTTTTACAAGTTTCTGTTTTCATCACGGAATAAAAAACTAAGGTGTCATAAGAAGGTGATGCGTAATGGTCAATAATTTCACCTAAATTATTATTTACTTCTTACCAGTAGTTAATTCATCTGAAGACATATTATACATTTTATATGTGACTAGACACTTTATAAAATCTGTAATAAGTGTATAATATAATTAATTTTAAGAAAATTACCATTTACATGCCTAAAACTGTAGTATGATAAATAATTACAGTAGTATTCTTATATTATTACGGTATTAATATGAGTTAGTAAAATGTATTAAGGTACACGTTGCATGAATCAGATACATTTAACAGTCATGAAGCAATGGAAGAAGTGAATCAGGCATAGAGGGCTTTTTGACATAAAATTATTTAACACATAATTGAATTTTATTTTGGAACCCATTTGGGCTCTTTTTTCATTTTTCATTTCACTTTTGTGACAAAAAAAAATAAACTTCTGTACATTTTACACAGTTTATTCAAAATACTATTCAATTATTAAATTTTTCTTATTCTCAAATGTAATGAAATTGTGTTTTGTAAAATGAAATATGCACCCACACACATACAGCATGTGTATGCTCTAGTAAGCTCTATTGGAACATATATTACAGCACCTATCCCACCTAACAATGGCACACAAGCTCACAATATACAAAAAAAAAAAAACACAGGTAAAAGTATGGCGCTAAACTTTGTGAGTAAATTATTAAATTAAAATAACAGTAAAAAACAATGAAAAAGCTGCACTTTATAATGTAAAAAAGCTCAAAACACATACATTAACCAACTAAAAAAAGTGCGTTGTGCCTTTAAGATTATAGTAATCAATAAAATTTAAAGTGTAAATATATAAACCTTAGACATATATATATATATATATATATATATATATATATATATATATATACACACACAAACATGTAGTACAATAACACGTGAAGAAGAAAAAAAGCACAAAAGTGCACACTATTATTTGTAGCTCTGTGCAAAATGTTGAGTGCTACCACATAAATGTGCTTAAAACAACTGGACACTATATTCACAAAAGAGTATTCCACTTATGTTGTCATAATATCTCAGAAAGCACATAGGACAATATTATTATCATTATTATGATTATTATTGCCATTTACATAGCGCCAACAGATTCCGTAGCGCTTTACAATATAATGAGAGAGGGTGATTTAACTATAAGTAGGACAATTACAAGAAAACGTACAGGAACGATAGGTTGAAGAGGACCCTGCTCAAACGAGCTTACAGTCTATAGGATGTATATAAAAAGTTATACAAATAATGCGAGGGATACACTCACAAGAGGAGTCTGCTCTTAACTATGGTAGCCTGCTCTTAACTATGGTAGTTCCATAAGGTGCATGAAGATTTGAGGCTGTGGCGTAGATAATAAACATTGTTCACAATCTGTTCAAAACAGCATGCATTCAGGTAAGAACCCTCTCTTGTCACTCCGGTTTGGCTCTCCTCTGGTTCATTCGTCTGTCGTCAGCTACACGAGACTTCAAGAACTGGGTTGCGCTATGATTCCAGGAGGCGGGCCTTACGGTTGTCTAGTGTGATTACATTAGAGCGTGATGATGGGTTTCACTGATATGCTCAGCTTAATCAGATCCTTTGGGATCGATACTTGGGAGTCAGCAAGATGGTAAGGTGGCTGCTGTCCAACTCACCCTTTTCTTTAGTAAGCTGTTGCTATGAGAGAGAATGTCATCTTTTAGGTGTCGAAAGATAGATTTAACTGCATGAGAACAGATTTATAGCCAAGCCAGCAGGAACCGATCCGACATGTGTCTAGTCGGCATGGGGGTCTGGCCCAGCCCCCCAGTTTTGCTCTTTTTTAAACCAATTCCCGACCAAGGACATATCAGGTACGTCCGACAAAAAACGGTCCTTAAGGACCACGGATGTACCTGATACATCCACGGGGAATTAGAGCGCTGGAGCACTGGTTTGCTCCACGTGGAGCCCGGCAGTGAGGCAGAGCATCGGAAGCCATCAGGCAGGCTTCCGATGCTCTGCCTGTACTGAGTGCCTCGAGGAGTCGAGGCATTCAGTTAAAATAAATAATAAATTAAAGAATAAATAAACAATTAAATTAAAAATATTTAACCCCTACCCTCCTTCCCTTTCCCTCCACATGTACTTACCAATCGCCGTTCCCCCGCCGGCAATCGTTCTTCTTCTGAGGGGGACTCCTCTCCCCCTCTCCAATTTATGACCCCCGGGGGCCATGTGACTGCTCTAAAAGAGCGGTCACAT